>NW_024871266.1:600000-927500 GCF_019054845.1 Dipodomys spectabilis | reverse complement strand
TTCTGTCCACATCCCCTCCAGCATCTGTTGTTATTAGAGTTCTTGATTTTTGCCATTCTAACTGGGGTGAGGTGGTATCTCAATGTTGTTTTGATTTGCATTTCTTTTATGGCTAGGGAGGTTGAGCATTACTTCATGTGTCTATTGGCCATCCTTCTTTCTTCATCAGAGAAGTTTCTCTTTAAGTCATTAGCCCACTTATTTATTGGGCAGTTGTTTCTTTGAGGAATTGTTGTTGGGGGATTTAATTTTTTGAGTTCCAAGTATATTTTAGATATGAGACCCTTGTCCGTTGTATGGCTAGCGAAGATCTTCTCCCAATCCGCAGGTTTCTATTGATCTTGCTAGCTATGTCCTTTGCCATGCAGAAGCTCTGCAACTTCATACAATCCCATTTGTCCAACCTTTCTTTGATTTGTTGTGTTTCCGGGTCTCTATTGAGAAAATTTTGGCCTGTGCCAAGGAGACCTAGGATTTCTCCTATTCCATCTCAAAGCAGATCTCTCTCCCATTGAACTAACCTGGGAAGAGGATGGCAGAGCATTTTTCTGCCTGTTCAAAGAAAGTGACTTAAGTAACCAACCAAGCCACAGGAACATAAGCAGACCAGAGACTCCAACAAGAGGCTGGTTATGGACAACAGGGAGGCACAGGATTTTTCCCACCCCTCCCAAAAAAATCAAAGAACTTTTTTTTTCTTGTACCTTTTATTAAATTTGTTTTTTTATAAAAATTTTTTTTAATCTTTACCTTTTTTAAAAAAATTTTTTCTAGTAATTTTCTTTCCTCTTAGAATTTTATTTTAGGAGTATAAGTGTGTGTGCGTTTTTCTTTCTTTTTTTGTTTTTTGTTTTGTTTTGTTATGTTTCTTGTTTAGCTCTACAGAACTTCTGATCTTTTTTCTTTCTTTCTTATCCTTTTTACCTGTTCTTTTTTGTTCTTCTTTATGTGACTTAATTGCTGTTCTGCACATCCTCAGATATACCTGTAGTCGATTATTAGACCTTATTCCGCATTGTGTACACACTTAATCCACAAATTTATTACTCAATTCAAAACCTCTTAGACTTAAATTCCTTAATAGCAGTACTATCTCTTTATACCTATATAATATTTTAAGTATTTTAATTTTTAAGTTTTTCACATCTCCTTTATATCCCTTCCCTTCTCTCATTATATTCATGTTCTTCTCTGAATAGTTTGTTTTCGATTCTGTACAATATTTTTAATTTTTACCTTTCTATTTTTTCTGTTCTCTTTTTGTTACCTTTCTCTTTCTTCTTTTTTTTCTCTCTCTACTTTCATCCTATCCAACCTATTTCCTGCTTTGAGATTAGGATTTTGGTTTCTTAATTGGAGACCTATCTCTGCTTATTCTGCTTTAAACCAGGATCCTCCGTTTTTGGCCTCTTCAGTAGCTGAGAGGTAAAATATGAGCCACTGGTGGACAGCAGCTATATTAACATTTTTGACATGTTTGAATGAATTTTAAAGTAAGACATATATGTTACTTTTGAAAATGGCAGGTAATAGTAATTAATGTTTAACAGAATTTAAAACATACAAAGCTGAGAATGGCAAGTAGCTGAGAACAGGATGGAATAAATCAAAATTACCTATGACAGTTTCCAGACTGTGCACACAAATGATTGAATTGTCGGAGCCCAAGGACATCAAATAACTGAGCTCCAACTGGCTGCCATACTCATGATGCCAGCTACTGCTATTCACAAGATTGTGATGTTGCTGGATGACACAGCTCAGTTTCAAGATGGGAACCTGAACTATTTCTATTGATCTAGAAGGAGAAACATCAGGACACGAAATGCGATAATAGGGCCAAATACAAAAAGATATTCAGTCCAAGGAAGACAGAATAACTCTATTTCTGAAAACACTATTCTCTCACAAGGAATCCTGAGCTGAATATGGTGGTCCATGTTTGTAATCTCCGAACTTGAGAGGCTGATTTAGAAGTTAGCTTGAGACCAGCCGAAGTTTTAGGTCAACAGAAAGACACATAGAAAAACTCTATCTTAAAACAACAACAACAACAACAAAAGTCCCAACGACTGGAAATATGGTTAGTATTAGAATGCTTGCCTAGCATGCACAAAACATTTTATTTGATTCCTCAGTATGACATAAGCAGAAAAACTGGAAGTAGTGCTGTGGCTCAGTTAGTAGAATGATAACCTTGAGCAAAAGAAGCTCAGAGAGATTGCCCAGGCCCTGATTTCAAGCTCTAGGATCGTCAAAGTTAAAAAAATGGTGCAAAATGCTGTTTGTTGGAATAAATATGTTGAAGAGTTCTTTATACTCACTAGAAAATTGTGCTGTTGGACATTCATAATGAACTTTGTAGGACAAAGTAAAATAAATTAATGAAATAATATCTGGCATTCGACAAGACATAGTAGATCTAAAACTGATAGTTGCCTATGATTTCTTGATACAACTTATGTTACATATACACTTGCCAAATTGTGATATTTTAAAGGTACAATCATGGGGTTTCTCTTTTCCAAAAGAATTTTACTGCCGGGCACCAGTGGCTCACACCTGTAATCCCAGATACTAAGGAGGCTGAGAACTAAGCGTCTGTGAGACTCTTATCTCCAATTAAAGGTTCAGAAAATGTAAAGTGTCACTGTTGCTCAAGTGGTAACACTAGCCTTGAGCTGAAGAGCTGAGGGACAGCGCCCAGGCCCGCAATTCAAGTACAACAACTGACAAAACTTAATAATAATAATAATAATAATATTAATAATAATTTTATGGTTACTATTAAGGTGTTATATATAAAGGCTACCATTTCATAAGTTTGTTTCTTTGATAAACAAAACACAAATCCATCTTCATTGCCAAGAGCCAGGATTTGGCCATCTGCTTTACAGCTGATCTCTGGGTGTAGAGGCAATCTGTAATACAAAGGAAACCAAACCAATTATGACTATGTTGGGTCTTTGTCCATCCCACAAAAGATGGACAGGGTCTGAAGAATGGTGAATGCGGTCGCTCGCCCATTCCCCAGCCATGCTTAGTGTGGGAGACAATCAGAAGCAGCAGGGAGTCAAGTCAAGTAGGAAAACTCGTTTATTAACACACAGTAAGCACTTTTTAAAGCAAAAAAGACTCAGTGGCATGGGAGGGAAGGAAAAGGAACCAATTACTCTAAAGTTCACACCCTATCATGTACCTAAGCTTCCACGGGCTGGTTATGCACTGAAGGTAAAGCCAATGGGGCTCTGCCCATTCAACCCCTCTCAATGCCATCTTTGCTGCCCATGTGCTCTACAGCAAATTGGGTTCTGCCTACTCAACTCCCTCTCAGTGCCATCTTTGCTGCCCACGTGCTCCACAGATTCCCCTTTATTTATTTTAATGGCAGACCCACCTCCCAGTTAGTAATCCTTTTCCTTCTACTGTAAAGGTTATTTTAACAGGATTACATTGGAAAGAATAGCATTGGCCATGCAGGAGGTTTGAGGCAAGTCTGGTGGGCGAGATTTGGCAGACAAGGATAGGGAGGGCCCTTGTGCATGATCCAAGAGCTTGTCCCTGTTACATCACATCCCCACCTAGCACAGTAATAAACATCAGCTCCACCACAGTTAGAAATATCCGAAACAGTTCAATTAATTCCTGAACATATATAAAAGTCAATATCTCATAAGGTTGTCCTCTTCAGAACATGGGAGCAGCCTGGGTATTGGGAGTTCCATACATGCGGCAAGGTGCATTCTCGTGGGCTCCTACACTCAGGCCATTCTACTATAGTGCAGAAAAACAAGGAAAATTTAAAAGAAACTGCAGACATAGCAAAGCAGTTCCAGTCACCTGGTGTGGTTTAAGTAAGCCAGTTCCTTGTATGTGCCTTTAAGTGAGCACAGGGGTCAAGATGACCTTTGAGCTTTACTGTCAGTTCCCAACACCCTGTCTTTGTTTAAAGAAGAGAACCCACCTGTCATAGGTTGGGTAGATTGCCTTGTCTGCCTTACCCACCATCGGGAGCAAAGCTAAAGGCCCTGTCTTAGGTTGGTTAGACTGACATCCGCTCTGGCTGCGATTCCTCTCGGGGGAAATTCATTCACTTTGATCTTGATCTTATGTAACTGGCTGGATAAGCTCGGAAGAGTTTTGCAGTGCACATATAATGCAAGGAGGCATAGAAAATCCATCAGCAAAAGCATTACCAGGCCAAGCAATGTCATTAGCAGTCCTTTAACATTAGTCAGGGATGGGATAGCAATCTTTGCCTCTTCAGAGTCCAGAGGTGGGGCTTGTTCTAATCCGGGTATTTGCCTGTGGGTTTGAAAAAATTCTAAAGACAATTTATTTGATTATTTCTGCATTGCCAGCACTGATCACTGCACAGGTCACCCGTTGAGGTCGATGCAGATTCCGTAGGGCCATTGCTGGGACTGTGAAGGTCAGGACAGCCAACAGCTGGAGTATCACCATCTGCAATTGTTAGAGAACACAAGATCTTCTCAAGGGCTGGTTGCCCTTGGGGATGGTTAGTAATTATCTTTTTTGCTTTCCCTCTTTTATACACAAGCCTCGGCCACCATAGCTGTTTTACTTTCTTTGTTGGTTAGTTTATTTGGGCATCCTCCTGTATAGAGAAAATGGGTAAATAGTTAAGGTTCCTGGCAGGGATCCAAATGGAGGCTGTCTCCCCTATGGGAAAAACGCATCCAAAGGCCCTACTCATGGTAACTAGGGGGTCAGGTCCTCTCCATTGTTGTGTCAGGGCAGGGGATCCTTCCACCTGACTTTCCTTAAGGTTTGGTGGTCCTCAGTGCTCCTGAAATCTGGATTCAGTTGCCCTTTTTGAAAAGTTTAAAATGGTAATGGTAAACAAAGATACCTATAACTACATATGGGGCTAACTCCCTTTTTTGTTTTAATAATTGCTCTTAAAGACACTGGAGATTTCTATCTATAACTACTTGGACTTTGGGAATTATAGGGAGTTCCTGTAGGACGATTAATATTCCATTTGTTAAAAAAAAAATTCTGACATTGCTTTACTAACAAAACAGGGTCCATTTTCTGTTTTAACTTGTGCTGGTAGACCCAAGGTGGCAAAGCATTGAAGATGTGTATGTGCTGTGACCCAGCATGCTCCTGAGTAGGTATTTATAGATACAAAGATATATTGAAACTTACCAAAGGCTAGGAAATGAGTAACATCCGTTTGCCAGAGGACGTTAGGTTTAAGGCTTCTGGGATTTACCCCTGGTGGTTGTAATGGGGATACTTTTAAGAAGAGCTGGCATGTTTTACAGGTATGTACAATTCTTTTGAGGTCCTTTACAGGAATCTAAGGAAATCTATGTTGACGACCTCTCCAATTAATGTGGGTTAAATCATGCAAACAGGTAGCCTCTTGTAACAATGCTTGTGGACCAGTAGCTAACTGGTCTAACCAATTATTGCCTAGGGATAAAAAAAACAGGAAGTTTTGAATGCCCTCTCAAATGTTGAATATGAATAGGGGCTCCACATCCTTCTAATAGCCCCTTAAGAGTAAACATAAGAGGAGAAATAAGGTTTTCATCCAGCTTAATATATGCTTGGGGAAAATGAGGGAGCAAGTTAATCATATATAGGTCATCAGAATAAAAACTAAAGGGTATTATATTTGAATGTCCTGAAGTGCCATAATTACAGCGAGCATTTTTATATTGTGCTGTCCCTTTGCAAAGTTTAAATCTTTGTTGGCTTCGGGTGTTTTGTTATTACTCAAAGGCTGCATACACAGAGCCTGCTTTACTTCCATCAGTAAAAGCATGGAGAGTGCCAGGAATAGGCGTATGAGAAAATAGAGATGGCATTTTAGAGGAAGTTGCCATAACATTACAGTCCATTTGGATGGCCCATAATGGCGGTCAATTTGGCCTAGAAATCCCTCCAATGAGAGAGCAAGATGAGCATTGGCTCGAGTGAACAACTCAATGTCTGCCATCTGAAAAGAAAAAACAATGGAGTGATGGTGAAGGCCATAATGCCTTTGGGCTTGGGTCCTTCCCTTGACAATAGCAAGTTGGTCTGCCTGAGAGTACACCTGAGGTGTGCCCCCCAGGGGAGTGTGAACCCACTCTAATGGCTCCCCCCTTTGAGTTAAAACTGCAGAAATTAATGTGACACCTGCAAACAACCAAAAGGAAATGGGTTCAAAAATAGAATACCTCCTCAGGGAAATTTCATCCAGGGCTTTTTGGAACTACAAAAGTATTGCCCGATGACTGTCTATAATTGTAATAACTTCTTGGGGTGTTCTGTCTTTTAGTGGGGCAAATAAGGGCACAAGACTATCTGTAGGGACGGGAACCCATGGCAACAGACAATTGATTCCCCCTAAAAGACTCTGAAGTTGGGTTAAGGTTAGCGAGACTGGAAAATCCAGCAAATGCTTAAGGGGGCTGGCCTGAATCAAGATATGGTGGGTTCTGAGCACCTTAAAAGGAGATACCTTTTGAATTTTATTGAGGGCTATGGTAAAACCCCCCATTTTCAACATGGTGAGAACCTGGCCCAGAAGGCCCTCCAGGCTTCCCAGGTCTTGGTGCTCCAAGATTATATTATCCATGTAGGCATAAGCAAGGGAGGTATCTGAACCCAGCACAGGCCCTAAAAGTGTGGACAAGAATTGTTGGCAAAAGGTCGGGCTATTGGCCATTCCCTGTGGCAGCACTATCCATTGAAACCTCTGATCAGGCTGGGAAAAATTAAGAAAAAGGATGGAGAAAGCAAACTTTTGCAGTCATCTGGATGTAGGGGGATAGAAAAAAACTATCTTTAATATCATTGACAACCGAGGTATATTCTGAACATATAGCAGGAGTCCAGGGCATGCCTCTTAGGGGCGTTCCTACTAGCTCCATTCTTTCATTTACCTTACATAGATCTTGGAGCATATGCCAAGCCCCAAAGTCTTTTTGAATAATAAATACAGGAGTGTTCTAAGGACTCATAGAAGGGCGTATGTGCCCATCATTTATCTGTTCCACCACCAAAAGGTGGAGGGCTACAAGTTTAGGTTTGGTCAATGGCCACTGCTCCCCCTAGATAAGGCTGGCCATCTAAATCAAACTTGCATTGACAATACTTTTTTCGAATGGAATCCCTTCCTGCCCCTGGGGCAGTGTGTAGGGAGCAATTCCCCCCCCCCCATGCCGGTTGGCAGGGGATTGTTTTAAACAGTCCCTCTTAAAGTGCCCCTCCTGCCTGCATTTAAAACAAGTTCTCTCCCCAATGGTATTAGGGTTTCTTGGTCCGGGCTGCCAATGCCTGGGTAATAGCCTCATTGCAGATGGCTAAGCCAGTAAGGCTAAAGCTAGTGATTGGGAATGGTGCTGTTGCATTCCCACATCCTGAGAGGCCACCACCCATCTGCTCAGGGTACTCTTTCTCAATCTTGCGCAGTCCATGCGGTGGTCTGCATTCATTCTTTCCCAGACCAGCAGCTTTACAAACTGATCTCATAGGTTCCCTGTGGGCAGCTTGCGGTTTATACTCTTTTGGAATCAGTCTACAAACTCAGCTAGAGGCGCACCAGGTTATTGTCTCACTCCTGCTATGGGGGTCTCAGTGGGCCATCATCCAGTTTATACCAAACAGCCAGTCCAGCCTGCCTCACCTGGTCATGGTACAGGCCAGGTATTGTGGCCTTTTGGAGGCCAGTGGAGTATCCTTCCCCTGTCCCTGTTAACATGGCAAAAGTAATAGGTATCATGGGTTCAGCCTGCCGGTTATTCTCTGCTTGCACTCTGCATTCCTCCTTAAAGAAAGCACACCATTTAATAAACTGAGAACTATTGAGGACAGCTTTGGCAACATCTAGCCAGTCCTTAGGGACACACAGGTGATAATCAACGTCCTATAATAGGGTAAGGGCCCAAGGGGAGTTTGGGCCATCCTCCACCACTGCCTTGCAGAACTCTTTAAGGTCCTTAGCTTGCCCTGGATACCATTCCAATGGCCTGTTAGCTCCAGGTGCCAGATTGACTGGATGTGTTTGGGGAAGTGAATCCTGTGGCCTAGGGTCCAGGCTCCCAAGTGGCACTTCATTGAAGGGCAGGCCTCCGAGTAGGTTACTTCCCCAGCCCTCGGCCTCTCCATGGGAGGTTGGTAGGGGTCTGAGTCTTACAGGTCTCTCTTGCAGGTCACGGAGGGCGCCATACCTCCCCCCTCTGAATCAGAGGAATAGGGAGGGGCCTAGGAGAGTCAGGGACACCTGAGTCAGAGGGGGTAACCTTCACCTTCGTTTTGATTTCCACTGTCCACTCAACTCCCTCTCAGCGCCATCTTTGCTGCCCATGTACTCCACATGAATATAAATAATATTTTTTTCTCTGCATATCTTAAAAAACCATGCTGACAACATGAAATAAAAAATCCCAAAGTTTAAAACCTTCTTCTAGAAAAGTTAAAGAATTACTGAGAACAAGTATTTTAAGAATAATTTCAGAAAGCTTGAACTCAGGGCCTGGGTTCTATCTCTGAGATTAATAGCAAGGCTATTGCTGTCACATTGAACCATAGTACCATTTCTAATTTTCTTGTGGTTAATTGAAGAGAAGAATCCCACTGACTTTCCTGTCCAACCTGACTTTGAGCTAGGATCTGGACATCTCAGCCCTCTGAATAGCTAGAATTATAAGCATGAGCTACTGGCACATGGCTACACTAATTGTTTAACTGAAAGAGTTAAAATTGAATGTTAATCATGTTTAACTTTGTAAAATAAAGTTAACTGAAATGCCTTTTACTAGTAATAAGGGATCAAATGTGTCTACTGTGTAGGTGGGTTACAAAGTTCTTACCAAAAGCTAAATACTTCCCTTGTTTTCTATTCTTCCAAAATTGTTTGCTCTCCAGAATCATGCCTTATCTTTCCTTGCTGGTTTCTGTAGCTTATTTCATACATGCTCACAGCTTCTTCAATTATCATTTCCTTATGTGAAGAGCTTGCAAATATCTATTTTCAATCCAAACTACTTTTATGCACCTCTCATCCATATATTCAACTGCCATAAATATTTGTGAAACAGTAATCTTGTCTTTCCATTACTGGATATAAATGTGTAAGTAAAATTTAGGAAAATAAAGGAATAACATCAATAAATATACCTGATGATTGTAATAGTAATGCTAAATATTACTACAATGCTGTTTTTCTGAGCAATTTAATATAAAGCTCAAGGAAACAACGTTTTTGAGTGCTGATATTGGGGTTTAAACTCAGGACCTTGCCTTCTCACTTATGCATTTTCCTTCAAGGGCGGTGTTTTACCCTTGAGCAGACATAGCTTTTCTTTTCATTGATGTTCTCTGCCGTGTTCAAAAGCAGGATTTTTAAACCTCTTAATTAGGTGATTCTTAAATATTCATAGGGGAGCAAAAGAAGAATAGAAGACAATAGAAGAATAAAAGAGTATAAGTTCAGGCTTGAAATCGTAGCTACGCAGGAGGCAAAGAGATGAAGATTTTGTTTCAGAGCCAACCAGTGGAGAAAAATCTGTGAGACTCCTATCTCCAATTAACACCCAAAATGCTGGAAATTTTTTGGGGGGATTATTTAGAGATAAGAAACTCTTTGTCTTTCCTTCTTGGGCTGGATTGAAACCGGGATTCTCAGATATCAGCTCTCTGAGTATCTAGAATTACCGGTGTGTGCTAACAATGTCCAGTTTCAAGGAGAGGGCAAGGTACTGATTTCAAGCTCAAGGAACAGCACAAAAACAAAAACAAACCTTATGACATACAAATATACTGATAGAATACAAACCAAAACAAACAAAATATGGGTATCTAGATGGGTGAAGGTCTTAATAGCATTATTATCACTATTATCTTTTCTGGCATATTAAGTAACCCGAAATTATGCATTAAAGGCATAGCTTAGGGGGTAGAGTACTAGCTAAAATGAAATGTATCAAACCTACTTACAGAAGAAAGAGAAAAACAAACAGAATCTACACATATTTCGTTAATGTACTTTTAAATGCATTCCAATCAAGAAAGCTCTAGGCATTGATGAATTTATTATTGACTTTTCCTAAAACTTTGAAGAGATCATTTTGATTCTACAAAAATACTTCTTTAGGAAGGTAAGAAATAGTAGCTGCCCTCTTAAAAGTTTCTTTTTTTTTTTTTTGGTCCAGTCGTAGGCCTGAACTCTGGGCCTGGGCGCTGTCCCTCAGCTCTTAGGCTCAAGGCTAGCGCCCACTTGAGCCACAGCGCCACTTCCAGATATTTTCCCCTGCTTATGTGGTGCTGAGAAATCGAACCCAGGGCCTCATGCATGCAAGGCAAGCACTCTACCACTGAGCCACCTTGCCAGCCCTTAAAAGTTTCTTTAAAAAAATACCGAGCTGAATTTTGTCTGGATACATATTCCATGTACTGAGCAATTAAGGCAAATCTTTTCAGGACATTGAGTCTTCTAACCATTAAGTACTTTATTCATCATTTACTTAGTCCTTATTTTTTGTATAACATTTGAAAGATTCTATAAAATCCATTTGGAGGGTCTTTACTCAAAGCAGAATGGCATAATGTAAGCATCTCAGGATTTAGAGCAGTGAGTATGAAAGCCATGAACAGTTCATCTTGTCTTTGAAGAAATTTTTAATGCATAGAGCATAAATAAGAAAGAACATTTTAGGTGATAGAGTAAATAATGGAGGCTAGGAGGTGGCCTAGCACCACCATAGGAAGACGAAAGCTTGGGTGCACCCTAAGGGAGAACTGTCCTGTCCTGTTCTGTCCTGTTGAGATACTTGTCATGCATCAGGTGCCTGAACAGGGAGGGCTGGCACTACTAATACAGCACCATGAATACAGTCAGCTTGGCGCCATCCATTGCTCGCAGCAGAAACCAGATGAAGTGGAGCAGGGATTGGACAGAGGGTGGCCCGTGTTTGTTGGATGGTACTTCTATGCATACATGATGACCACAGACGTGCTTTTGTTTTTCCAATAGAGAAACTGCAGCACTGCCTGGGGCACGAGCATGTCCACTTGCCTGGGAAGCTTTGGGCCATGGAGTCCTCCACCAGCATGTTGGCAGAGCCAACACTGTCTGTGGAGTGTAGAAAGTAGTATCAAGGTTCCCAGTAGTTCTTGCTTTCCACAGAGTCAATGCCCAAAGCAAATGGAACCAGGGGTGGCCCTGTTTCCAGGAACCCCAACTGAAACACTTCAAGGCTCTGGATCAGTGGGGTCCATCAAACTGAACATCCTAGCCAGACACTACATCCACTTCTGCCTTCTTTGGGGACTCCAACACCAACATGGACAGTGCTGCTGTGCTCTTTTGCTGGCCATGAGGGAAGAACAGGAGTGTGCTCCCGAGCACATGAACTCCTGAGCCCCAGAGGGCTTACTTTGGGTCATGTACCTGAAAAAGAGGGTCCAGTATTGGCGTGCCCTTGACGCAGTTTACCTTGCATGTGATTGTTGTCTTCATTCTGGGAGCCTTCCTGCCCCACCATCGCTGCTGCCAATGTGGCCCAAATACTATAACCTTTAGAAAGACTAGGTCAAAGCCTGAAAATATCAATACCAAGAATTGGGTGCATTAAAGAGGAGGGTATGGAAAGGGTAGACAAATGAAGGGAGGAAGGGACAGAATGTAAATGAGCTCATTGGATGAGAGTGAGGGAACAGAAGATGCTGTATGAAAGGAAATGTATTTATCTGCCTCATGAAATTGAAATCCCTCTACACAACCTCTTTATAATAATTATAAACTAAATTACTTTTCTAAAAAGGAATTCATTGCATATACCACAAAACTAAGAAAAGTAATGGAAGGGATGTGTCAGGGGGGGTTGAATGTTGTAAGGATGGCATGGATCAATATGCACTGTCTTCATAAACTGCTTTGTTACATGGCACTTCTTTTGTACAACTGCTTAAAGATAATTGACAAATAAAAATAATAAATGAATAGATGTAAGGTAAGGTGACAGGAGAAAGAAATGGTTGATATATACTTCTGATATGGAACAGGGCTTCCCTTTAGGTTGGAATCCTGTAGAAGAACTCTACTGTTTTTATAATATTTCAGAATAAGATGAGATTCATAAAGCATGATTCATTATAATTTGTCAAAAATAATTTAAATAGTTGTTAATTACCCAACAAAATTAAATTCCTATAGTATCTTTGTGAATAAATTTAATTTATGATCATGTTTTGACAGAAAAATCTATGAAAATGTTTTATTTATTTATTATTTGGTCAGTCATGGGGCTTGAACCCTGGACTTGGGCACTACAAATCAGCTCTTCAGCTCAAGGCAAGCACTCTACCACTTGAGCCACAAAGCCATTTCTGGTTTTCTGGTGATTAATTAGAAATAAGAGTCTCATGGACTTGCCTGCCTGGGCTGGCTTTGAAGCCAGAACCTCAGATCTCAGCATATTGTGTAGCTAGTATTACAGGTGAGGGCCACCGGTGCCTGGCTAAAAATCTTAATTCCAATTCACCTGCATAAAGCCAGAACTTGAGGCTTTGCTTAAAAGGTGGAATGCAAAAAGTGAAAAGCAAATACTAGCAGAGAGGCAGGCAGAGAATGAGAGAGAAAAAGAGAGAGGGAGAAAAAGAGAGAAAGGGCAAGAGAGAGAGAAGGAGACAGGGAAAAACGTAAAAACGGGGGAACAATGGGAGGAGACAGGCAAAAGTGGATGATGAAAGTGAATATTATCAAAATATATGAAAATATAATGGAGTCCATTATTTTGTGCAATAATAAGGCAATATGTTTAATAGAAATTCAATTTTGAAAGCAAATTTCTCAATTTATAAGTTTTATTTAGACAGTAATGAGGATGGAGATTAGCTGCTGGGGAAGGTATTACTTGCATTCTATTCTAAAGCCCCGACCACAGTCCCTGAAGATGCTCCTATCCAGGCCAATCAAGTAGCCACTGCCAGTTTTTGGAGCAAAAAAAGAGAAGTGTCATTCTGAGAACCAGAGGATTATAATGGCTAGCCATCTGTGGCTCAGGCTTGTAATTCTAATTACTCAGGAGCCTGAGATGTGATTATCCAAGTCAGGACAAGCAGGAAAGTCCCTGAGAAACTAATCTCAAGTTAAACACCACAAATAGGAAATGGAGGTGTGGTTCAAGTACAAAGGCTCCAGGACAGCACTCAGGCACTGAATTCACCCTCAGGTTCGGTACATACACACACACACACACACACACACACACACACACACACACACACACACACAACGCTAATTATATATTAGAAAACACAGTCATATGTCAATATTTAATGCTCACAAATGTTAACTCCTACTGAATTTCACATTCTCTTAAAAGAGAGTAGCTTTTTTGCAGAATGTCCTTAATTTTTAAAAAGAATTTATAGCCATACTTCTTTGGCAGTCTCAATCACAAAGTAGAATGGCGGGGGAAGGGAGGGCATGGGAAACTAGCCACTTACTTTATGCTTCAATGATATTCTTGTACTTCACTAGTGGAAAAACATTGGGAGGAATGAGATGTGTCTAAAATAATATAAAACCATTGAAATTGCTGCTGATCATGTACAGGCTGATTAATTCAGTACAATATGACAAATACATTGAACACCACAGGATGCTCTATCAAGTGAGAAGCAACCTATATATGATATAATCGGTAATGTGTGTATTTTATACTCATGGACATAGATATTTGTATATGCATGGGAAAGGTTCTGGCAATATATATCTAACAATGGAATTCTTTGGGGAATGGGGTATATGGTTGTGCAGATGGATTGGGGAGAAAAATTTAAACCCTAGATTTGAATTATGACATTTATATACAACCAAAAATCTGTTACTTTCAAAATTAAAAAAAACACCTACTAGCATATGAGCTAAGAAAATACCACATAAAGCTGTAGTAATTTTTTTCTCACTTTTTGATTAGCACACATTCTTCCAAGGGATTTGATTATGAAATTTTCGTATATTCAAACAATGTATCTTTATGAGACTCATCTCCTCCATCACTCCACACATCCTGATACACAGGATGAACCACTTTTAGGCGCAGTACTACCAATAAAAAAGGGGAAAAATGAAATATATAAAAATTTAAAAATTACTATTAGTGTAGTCCTCACCCCTATAAAATGCTTACTTGGAAAGCAGAGTCCAAGATTGCATAGGAAACAATTATCAAGATCCCCTTCTCAGCTGGAAATGCAGTTTAGTGGTAGAATGCTTGCCTAGTATGCATGAAGCCCTGGGTTTGATTCCTCAGTACCAAATAAACAGAAAAGGCGGCTCAAGTGGAAGAGCACTAACCTTGAGCAAAAGAAACTAAGGGACAGGGCTCAATTCTGAGTTCAAGCACTACAACTGGAAAAAAAAACAAAAACAATCCCATTCTCAATCAATAAGTAAGCATTTGTGCTTCCAGGTATGTAGGTATGTAATGAGAGGCATTCTAACCCTGCGTTCTAACACAACCTATGGAACTCATGATATTCATTCAAAAGTAACTGCTAAAAACGGGTCTAGCTAACACTTCTCTAACATGTGCAAGGAAACGAATTTAATCTATGTACACAACGTGCATGTGTACACATATAGATTATACAGCAAGAAAGATATTCTGATAATTATGTGCTACAAATCCTGCCTTTTTCTACTACTTGCTCGTTCTAGAATAATACCATATGCACAACAGTGGGTGCTAGATGAACTCAACACCTTCTAGGAGATGTGTAGCCTGATCATAGAAACAAAAACATGCATTTCTTTTAATGTACATATTATGAAAATATATACATACTCATATGTGTCTATAAGTTGGGTGTATTACACAGCTATATGACTCTGTATGTTACATAAGCACTTGAAAAAGGAAGGAAAGGTCCACGGTTACCTCAGAAAAATTACTGAGCCATGACTCTGGTCTCATTATTTTTTCTGGTTAATTGGAGATAGAATCTTACAACTTTTCTGCTTTAGGGAGCTTCAAACTACAGTCTTCTAGGTTTCAGTCTCCTAAGTAGCTAGAGTTACAAGCAAGCCAGACTGGAGATATAGCTTAAGTGAGTAATAATCAACCTTGAGAGAAAAAGCTAAGGAAGAGAATAAGGGCTTGAATTCAAGTGATAGTACTAAGGTATGTGAACACACACATGCACACACACACACACACACACACACACACACACACACACACACATACACACACACACACACACACACACACACACAGATTAACAAGAATGAAACTCTGGTGACCCAGCTACTTTAAATCACCTGTAGATTGTGGTTTAATAATCTAATAATACAGAAAATAATCCTCAAGTTGCCTCCTCTTTATTACATTAGGTGTCTTAATTACCTTATCAGGGTTTTTTCCTTTTCTTTTTTCTCTTGTGTGTGTGTGTGTGTGTGTGTGTGTGAGTGTGTGTGTGTGTGTGTTATACACACACACTGGTGTATGTATAACAATACGGAGACTTGAACTAAGTGAATTGGCACGATGCTTTTGCTTCTTCTCTCAAGGCTGTTGCTCTACCACTTGAGACACAGAACCACTTCCATCTCTTTTGGGGAAAGAAGTGTCCGATGCATTTTCAAGGCCATACGGGGACCAATAATAAGTCGTTGTATCTCAGCCACATGAGCATATTTTTTCTTATGTGCTAAAATCATCAGGTAATAGTCTTAGTTACAATAAAAAAAATTCTAGGACACTACTCAGGCCTTGATTAATGCCTAGGACCAACACAAAAATAAATGCAGTTTCTTGTAATTATTGCAGTTGACCTATTGCTACTCCTAGGATTATCATCTATGTCAAGGGTCTCTGGATTGTGACTCCTTCCATAGGTAAAGGATCACTAAATCTATCAGTCAAATGTAACTAAATCCTACATATATTACCTTTGTAATAGACATTAAAATTGTTAATAACAAATAAATTATAATAAGTGTAGACAAAAAATCCATAAACACCAAAGATTTAATTCATGCTATGACATTTTTAGACCTCAAACATCACTAAGGATTTTTTTAGAAAACACACTTTTAACTCTACTAGTATTCTAATCACTGTGAAACTGAAGAACTGAAATCATACACTACCCAACTTAGAGGCCTACACCAAGAAATAATTAGATGGCAGACATTGGTACAAGCAAGCTTTACACTGCATATTCTCCTAAGTGAATTAATACTAAAAACAATTGACATGGTCCAGCCTGAGTTGAAGTTGAATATCTTTTTTTTTTTTTAAATTTTATTTTATTTTATTTAGGAACATACTGTACAGAGGGGTTACAATTACATGGGCAGGATAATGCATACATTTCTTAACAAGCATTGCAGCCTCCTCCTTTGTTTACCCTTCACCTCCCTTCCCAGCCTCCCCCCTCCCCCCCAACCAATCATACCCCCCCTCCCCTCCCCACCGACATTGTAAAGCTGGTTTTGACATGAAATTTTGTACTTCTCATTGTTGCAACAGGTCCACCTGAATCCTTAAACGACTTGTTTGTCCCCGTCTCCTCCATATGTTATACTGACATCAAATATAGTGAAAGCTAGGGTTACACTGTGGGGGAGGGACATACAAAGCAACAAAGAAATAATCTTATAAATGCGTAAGAAACACATGCATGAAAGAAACAAAAACATTAAAATACATATTTGAGGGGTCGTTTTCCTAACATCACATTCTCTGACTTTTTCCGCTTGACTCATACCTATACTAGATATTGCAAATAAGGGAAACCATGGGACCTATGTTTCTTTGGGCCTGGCTTACTTCACTTAATATAATTTTTTCCAAGCCTTTCCATTTCCTAACAAATGGGGAAATGTCATTCTTTCTGATGGAGGCATAGAATTCCATTGTGTATATATTACCACATCTTCTTGATCCATTCATCTACTGAGGGGCATCTGGGTTGGTTCCATATCTTAGCTATGGTAAATAATACTGCAATAAACATAGTTGTGCTGGTAGCTTTAGTGTGGCCTTGTTTGTGATCATTTGGGTAAATGCCCAAAAGTGGGATTTCTGGGTCATTGGGGAGCTCTATGTGGAGTCTTTTGAGGAACCTCCATACTGCTTTCCAAAGTGTTTGAACAAGTTTACATTCCCACCAACAATGAAGTAAGGTTCCTTTCTGTCCACATCCCCTCCAGCATCTGTTGTTGTTAGAGTTCTTGATTTTTGCTGTTCTAACTGGAGTGAGGTGATATCTCAATGTTGTTTTGATTTGCATTTCTTTTATGGCTAGGGATGTTGAACATTTCTTCATGTGTCTATTGGCCATCCTTCTTTCTTCTTCAGAGAAGCTTCTCTTTAAGTCTTTCGCCCACTTACTTATTGGGCAGTTGTTTCTTTGAGGATTTGTTGTTGGGTGGTTTAATTTTTTGAGTTCCAAGTATATTTTAGATATGAGACCCTTGTCCGTTGTATGGCTAGTAAAGATCTTCTCCCAGTCCGTGGGCTTTCTATTGATCTTGCTAGCTATGTCATTTGCCCTGCAGAAGCTCTGCAACCTTATACAATCCCATTTGTCCAACCTTTCTTTGATTTGTTGTGTTTCCGGGTCTCTATTCAGAAAATTTCGGCCTGAGCCAAGGAGACCCAGGGTTTCTCCGATGCCATCCTGTAATGTTTTCAGAGTGTCTGCTTTGAGTTCAAGGTCTTTGATCCATTTGGAGTTGATTCTGGTGCAGGGTGATATATAAGGATCTAGCTTTAGTTTTCTACATGTAGTTAACCAGTTTTGCCAGCACCATTTACTGAAGAGGCTGTCTTTCTTCCATTCTATTGTTTTAGCTCCCTTATCGAAGATTAGATGGCTATAGGTCTGTAGGTTCATTTCTGGGTTTTCAATTCTATTCCATTGGTCCTGAGGTCTGTTCTCATGCCAATACCAAGCTGTTTTGTTTACTATGGCTTTATAGTAGAGTTTGAAATTTGGTATTGATATTCCTCCAGCAGTGTTCTTTCTGTTGAGGAGCGTTTTTGCTATTCGGGGTCTTTTATTATTCCATATGAATTTTTGGATTGCCTCTTCTATTTCCTTGAAGAATGAGGGTGGAATTTTGATAGGTATTGCGTTGAATTTGTAGATAGCCTTGGGAAGTATTGCCATTTTCACGATGTTAATCTTTCCAATCCAGGAGCATGGGAGGTTTTGCCATTTTTTAAGTTCTGTGTTGATTTCCTTTTTCAAGATTTTAAAGTTTTCATCATAGAGGTCCTTCACTTCTTTAGTTAAGTTAATTCCTAGGTATTTTATTTTTTGTGGGGCTATTACAAATGGAGTTGCTTTCCTATTTTCAGTCACACTTTTCTCATTGTTGGCATACAGAAAAGCCATTGATTTTTGGGGGTTAATTTTATAACCTGCTACTTTGCCAAAGATTTGAATCAGCTTGAGTAATTTGGGAGTGGAGTCTATGGGATTCTTTAAATACAAGATCATGTCATCTGCAAAGAGGGAGAGTTTTATTTCTTCTTTCCCTATTTGGATCCCCTTTATGTCTGCATCTTGTCTTATTGCTGTGGCTAGGCATTCTAATACTAGATTGAAGAGAAGTGGAGAGAGTGGACATCCTTGTCTTGTTCCTGAGTTAAGAGGAAATGGCTTTAGTTTTTCATCATTGAGTATAATGCTGGCTGTAGGTTTGTCATATACAGCCTTTATTGTATTGAGGAATGTTCCATGGATTCCTAATTTTTCCAAAACCTTCATCAGGAAGGGGTGTTGGTTCTTGCCGAATGCTTTTTCTGCGTCTATTGAGATAACCATGTGGTTCTTATCCTTGCTCCTGTTGATGTGATGAATAATATTAATAGATTTGCGTATATTGAACCAGCTTTGCATCCGTGAAATGAATCCTGTTTGATCGTGGTGTATGATTTTTTGGATGAATTGTTGAAGTCGGTTGGCCAAAATTTTGTTGAGAAGGTTTGCATCAATGTTCATCAAAGAAATGGGTCTATAGTTCTCTTTCTTTGATGAGTCCCTGCCTGGTTTTGGGACGAGGGTTATGATGGCTTCATACAATGTGTTCGGTAGTGAGCTTTCTCTTTCAATTTCATTGAAGAGTTGGAGGAGAATTGGTGTGAGCTCTGCTTTGAAGGCCTTGTAACATTCCGCTGTAAAACCATCTGGTCCTGGACTTTTCTTAGCTGGGAGGTCTCTTATTGCTGTTTCTATTTCAATGCTTGATATGGGCCTGTTAAGATAGTTTAATTCATTTTGGTTTAGTTTTGGCATGTCAATATTTGCTAGGAAGAGGTCCATTTCTGTCAAGTTCTCAAATTTATTAGCATAAAGTTTTGAGAAGTATTCCCTTATAATGTTCTGAATCTTGGTTGTTTCCGTGGTGATGTTTCCATTCTCATCTCTGAGTTTATTAATTTGGGTGTGTTCTCTTCTTTTTCTGATAAGATTTGCTAAGGGTCTGTCAATTTTGTTAAGTTTTTCGAAGAACCAACTCTTTGTTTTGTTGATTCTTTCTATAGTTTTTTTTGGATTCTAATTCATTTAATTCTGATTTAATTTTGATTATTTCTTTCCGTCTACTGGATTGGGGTTTATCTTGCTGCTCTTTTTCAAGGAGGTTTAGATGTGTCATTAAATTGTTAGTTTCAGATCTCTCCAATTTGTTGATGTAGGAGCTCAGAGCTATAAACTTGCCTCTGAGTACTGCCTTTGCTGTGTCCCAGAGGAGCTGGTATTTTGTGTGTTCATTTTTGTTGAATAGCATTAACATTTGAATTTCCTTTCTAATCTCTTCCATGACCCACTCATGATTCAGCAGTGTGTTGTTCAGCCTCCATGTGATACTGGACTTTCTTTGGTGGCTTTTGGTGTTGAGTTCTAATTTTATTCCCTTGTAGTCAGAGAGAATGCAAGGTATAACTTCAATGTTTCTGAATTTAGACAAGTTTGCTTTGTGGCCTAAAATGTGGTCTATTTTAGAAAACGTTCCATGTGCTGCTGAGAAAAACGTGTATTCTGATGCTGCTGGGTGAAATGTTCGGTAGATGTCTGTTAAGTCTAGTTGATCTATGCAGCAGTTTAGATCTGCGGTCTTCCAGGTGTTGGATAGATCTATCATATTTCTTGGACTTGTCTTGGGTGGTTGTATGTTCTTTCTCTATAATATCTAGGCTGTCTTCAATCCCTGAGATTCGATCTTCTGCATGGTCTAACCTGCTGTCAACACTCTCTACTTTGTTTTTTATCTCTTTTCCTTCTAGTTCGTCAGCTTTGATGGCTTCAAGTTCTTTGTTGAAGCTCTGTTTAAGTCTTCTATGAATTTCTTTACTTCCTTAATTTGGTGTTCAGTGTTTGTCCTCAAATCACTTAGTTGATTGGTTATGGTTTCTTTGGGCTCCCATTCCTTCTGTTGGGTTCCATTCAGCATTCCCTTTGTGGTCTCCCTGACTTCCTTCAGCTCTTTGTTAATGGATTCCATGAATGCCTTTATGTATGTTCTCTACCTGGTCTCTCAATTCCTGTATTTCTCTTTGATTAGCTTCCTCCCGTTCGTGGGATTCCTACAGATCTCTTTGAGTGTTCTCAGCCTGCTCACGCCATTCCTCCCTTTCTCTTTGAGTATTCTCAAGTTGTTCACGCAAATCCTGTATCAGTTTTTGAGTAGCTTCCTCACGCTTATGATATTCCTGTATAAATTTCTGGGATGCCTCCTCTCTCTCCCTATCACGCTCCTACAGAGTCCTTTGTACGTTGTCAAACTTTTCATTTATCATGTTTGCCAGCAGTGTTTGTAGAGCTGTTTGGTAACTCTCCTCTGGATTATTCATTATCTGTTCTAACCCCTGATTATCAAGATTGGGAATTGAGATACCCGAATTTCCCATTTTTCTTTTGTTTTTCCGGCTTACTCTGCCCATTTGAGATGTAAATAGCAACAGATTTGTGCTAGACCACTATCTTAAGGCAACCATCAACCAAAGTTTGCATTTGTACAGTCAATAGTCTACAGATACAATCTAGTTCAACAGATACATCTATTCGACATCAAACAACTATATGTTAAAGGGCTTCTAACCGCAGAGAAGAATTTGGAAAACCAGAAATTATTAGGGTTAGGGAGAGATGTGGGTAAAAAATAGGAATAGATTGGTGTGGGGAGGCACAGGGAGAGTTAACTATGTCCTAATCACAATGCAGGAAATAGGTTGGGTAGGATGCAAGTAGAGAGAGAGAGAAAAAGAAGAAAGGGAAAGGGGAATGAAAAGAGACCAGAAAAAAAAATAGAAACGTAAACATTAATGTTATTTTAGAGATTAAAAGACCACCTATTTATAGAGGAATATGAATATGTTCAGAGAAAGTGAGGGACATAGAGGAGATGTGAAAAACTTTTAAAAAATGCTTAAAATATTATATAGGTATAAAGAGGTAGTACTGCTATTAATGAATTTAAGTCTCAGAGGTTTTGAATTGAGTAATAAGTTTGTGGATTAAGTGTGTACACAATGGGGGATAGGGTCTACTGGTTAACTACGGGTTTATCTGAGTATGTGCAGGACAAGAGTTAAGTCACATAAAGAAGAACAAAGAGGAAAAGATGGAAAGGATAGGAAAGTGAGAAGAAAAGACCAGAAGTTCAGTAGAGCTAGACAAAAAACAAAAAGATAATTAAGAATGAAAGAAAAAGAGAAAGAAGACAAGAAAAGAAAGGAAAACACACATTCACGTATTCCTAAAATAAAAATTATGAGGAGAAAAAAAAAAAGTTAATGGAAAACAATTATTGTTTCAGAAGAGGCAAAAATTAAAGATTAATAAAAGTTTTAGAAAAGCAAAAAAAAATTTTTATATATATAAGGGAACAAAAAACGAAAAAAAAAACAAAAAAAAAGAAAAAAAGAAAAGAAGAAGAAGAAAAAAAAAAAGTTCTTTGATTTTTTTTTGGGGGGGGAGGGGTGGGAAGAGTCCTGTATCTCCCTTTTGTCTGTAACCAGAGTCTGGTTGGAGTCTCTGGTCAGCTTGAGGTCCTGTGGCTTGATTGGTTTCTTAAGTCAGTTTGTTGGAACAGGCAGAAAAATGCTCTGCTTTACCCAAGATTTTGAGATCCCCCTCCCAGGTTAGTTTACTGGCAGGGTGATCTGCTTTGAGAATCACAAAAGAGCGGGATGCAGTGATGAGGCTAGGTTCTGGGTAGAGTTGAGGCCTTTCAACAAACAGTAGCTTTTCCCTGGGGCTATTTTGTGATAAAAACTCACAGCACCCAGCCTGGAGCCATTCTCTGGGTTTCTGTTTTTCAATTGATTGTGGTGGCTGCTAGAGGGAGGGGCAGCCTCTGGCTCTGGTTACCCGGTGAGGAGAGCCCCTCCAATGGCTGGTGCCTGAGCTGGGTGACTTTTCCCTGGATGGAACTGAGTCTGTGAGGTCACTTCACCATTAAGTTCTTGTGACCTGCTAAATGACTAGTTTTATTCCAAGGCCTGAGCTGGAGCTAGCCGCTCCTCCGAGCTTTGTCGGTATCCAAGATGGAGATCACAGGTGCTGGGGGGGGGAGGGGTGGCCTTCCCTCCTCTGCTCCCTGAGAAGGAGTGAGGAAGTCGGGCTTCTACTCATGCCGAGTCTTGGATACCAGGTCGTCTCTGGTCTGCAAAGTGCAGGATGAAGTTGTCCGCTCCTTGTCGGTTCTTGCTGGTGTTGAGTAGAATCCGCTCGTCCGCTGCGTCTGGCTCCTTCGTCCTGGACTGTGTCTCAGGTGTGCCCCCGAGGCGGTGGTCGCTGCTGCGACCCTGCCGCCGCAGCAGCAGCTGCTGGCAGGCGCTCAGATGTGTCTGCTTGGCTTCCCCTCTCTTGACTAACTCTCTGTCCTGTGATGGCACACTTGGTGTGATTCTCTGGCTTGGGACTGTTCACTGGAACTCTGAAACTGTTTTCTATGCAAGAGCTTGTTCAGATTCCAGCTTCTCCTCCGCCATCTTCCCGGAACTCCCTGAAGTTGAATATCTTGTCTCAAGAACAAAAAGTGAGGGCTGAGAATATGGCTTTGTGGGACAGTGCTTGCCTAGCAGCCATGAAGCTCTGGGTTTGATTCCTCAGTAAGATATAAACAGAATAAGCTAGAAGTACATTGTGGCTCAAGTGGTAGAGTGCTAGACTTAAGCATTCAAAGCTCAGGAAAATGCCCAGACTGAATTCAAGCCCCAGGACTGGTTTAAAAATGGTGAAGACAGGAAGCAGGGAGAAGAACAGAGTTATTTGTCTGAGCCTACATTTTCCCAGCCTTCATGAACTTTCATCTTGTGATTGGTTTTCATTCTATTCAGTGGTCAACAAACTAGTTTCCTCTGAGTCTCTGAATCCTGTGTTATTTAGAGTTAGGAATCCTAATTTTAGTGTTGGGGATTTTGCTAAATGGAAGAGCAATTGCTGGCAAGTGTCAGGACCTTAGTTTGCTTCTCAGGTCTGAAAAAAAGGACCCTTAAGTCTTCTTTAGTTTGTGAAACTTCACAGAAGAAATAAATGCATTCACTCATTCATAGAAGCACAAATTGATACATTTTCTAGGCTCATTTAAGAAAATTAACTATGAAATAGCAAAACAAAAGTCACACACTGATGGTTCCCACTTGTAATCCAAGCACTCAGGAGGCTGAGATTTGAGGATTATGGTTTGAAGCCATTTGGTGCAAAAATGTCCATGAGTCTCTTATCTCAACCAGTGAAAAACAAACCTGCAAAAATAAAACTGTAGCTGTAGCTCAAGCAGTAGAATGTTAGCCAAGAGTTATTAAGCTACAGGGTAGCACCCAGTCACTGAGTTCATGTCCCAGAAGAACTGGCAGAAAAACAATGAACTCAAATTCAAAACAGCTTTATTAGGTTCAAAATACTTCATGATCATTGAGAATAAATTGCCATTTTGGGCCAAACAAAACAATTATTTTTCTTTAATGAAATAGAATAAGACACTTTACTTCTTAATTAGTGCAAAATCATGTAGGATTTCACAGTGTGGAAAGGTACCTTTTCTAATGATAGCAGAAAACTTCAGTATCACTGTATGTATTATATCCCAGAACTGTAAAATATATAAAGTTAGATTTGTGCTCCATGGACCAAATTTCATTATTCATAAAAGAGTATCTTCACAGTACTTTATTTATACTGAACCTTTTTTCATTCTTTATTATTGACCAAAACATAAATGTTAGTAAGGCTTGCCTTTTCATTGGAAAATTCTCTAAATTTTTTTAAACTTTCCTTTCTTTTATACAGCAAATAAAGCGATGTATGGCATGTGAATATCACCAGTAGGGAAGTAAGTATGTCACCTCTACAATGCTCTGGACCTGCTTGTTCATCTCACGTAGATGCAGCTCTGTCTTCTTTCAGGCATCCTTTCAGGCCAATTGATCTTCTCCTTAGTGCCCAGGTTAGGTTGCTCAGCAACTTCCCTCCAGTCTCCAAGGATAGCTCATGGCTGTTTCTTCATTGCAGTAAATAGATTTCTCTATTCTACAAAAAAATAAATGTGATTGGGTTAAGCCTCTACTGTCATAAAGATTTTATTTTACATTAGTCCATGTTTCCTTTAGAGAATTCCCTAAATGTTTAATTAATGGGAGGAAGGGGCTGGGAAAGAGTGAGGGAACAGAAGACACTGTACAAATGGAAATGTATTCATTACCTGACTCATTTAATTGTAATCCCTCTTTACATGCTCTTTATAATAACAATAAAGTAAATCAATATAAATGTTCAATTAGATGAATCTGGTCAGAATGTAGACATGTACACCTATTCACCTAACAAAACTAATGCTTTTCACACATCAAGAAAACAGTGTACTTGCAAATAAATCGTACTTAAATGGTTTGCTAGGCCGATCTAGCCCAGCCACCACTGCCACGCCTGGTTCTTTTGTCCAAGATGGGGAGCCACGGGCACTGCCTTCTGGGCTTCAATGCAGCCACTGAGAGGGTCTGTGGGCTGCTGTTCCACCTCTTCATCCCTGAAGCTGCACAGTGGAGCCGAGTCAGCACGTGTTGTAGTCTTCAATGTGGCTGCAGTTGAAAGGGAGGCAGGCTGCACATGAGGCATTTGGCACCCAGCATCCATCTCAGGCTTGAGTCCTTGAGAAGCCCCACGGCTGAGGGGGGGTTACCACTGGGCAGAGAACCTCTAAGCTAGCAGTGTGCGCTCCTCGGGCTTGGGCGCCAGCAGCAGCAGGGACTAGGACAGCAAGTCCTCAGGGACTCAGGAGCCTTGGCCCATCGCACCACGCCTGGTCCTGCTGCCACCTCCTGAGGACTGGCCTGTGGGCCCTGTCCAGCGCCTGCGAGCACCAGATGCTGCTAATCAGCAGCCTGAGTCCCATGCTGTCAGTTGAGCCCCCGAGGACCGGCTTCTCCACCAGGTCAAGGCCCTCAGCACGACAGCTAGTGCCTGGGAATATGCCCGACCTCCTCGGAGTGGCCTATCTGAATTTCAGGCAGCTGCAGGATGAGCCAGAGGCCGGGAAGCAAGTCCTGGCCAGCCAGCAGCTGCCCTTCATCCTCAGGCTCTAGGCAAAACCAACGCGCACCTTCCCTGCAGAGGCAATAGCAGCAATGCAGCCATGGATGCAGCAGAAGCACCATTGCCTCCAGGCTGGCCCCCACCTGCCTCCAGGTGTGCCCACATCATCAACCCCCTGGGCTGCCCGTTCCTGCACTGATGCTGCACATACCTGTTGTGCTCACTTTCTTCTGTATCTGCCCTCCCCCTGCCTAATCCCTGCAGGCGTCTCTGACTCCTCTCCCACCTTTGCCTTGAACATCTAGCATATGGGCCCCTCATAGAGTTCATAGTGGTGGAGGGAACTTTTGGAGAACAGCCTCCAGGAAAGAGTCAAGGGTCAGGGTGATAGAGAGCCTTGAGTGTGTGGAAAAGGTATTGCACACATATTTTGTTAGAATAAGAAATCAAAAGAAAGCAAAAATTATCAAATTTAAAAGAAGAGATTAACTAGGCATCAATGGCTCAGGGCTTTTATCCTAGCTCCTCAGAAGGCTGGGAGCTGAGGATAAAGATGGGAAGCCAGCTTGGGAAAAAAAGTCCCTGAGATTCTTATCTCCAATTATCTACAAACAACAACATCAACAACAACAGCAACAAAACCCACAAGTGAAGCTGTGGCTCAAAATGATAAAGTGTTAGCTTTGAGTATGAAGCAATGACAGGGCTCCAGCAGCATCTGCAAAACTTGAGAAGCTCGCCACCCCCAGGATAGCTCACAGCCACTGAGGAGGCTGTGAGGAGGAATCGATCCCTGGGGTACACTTGAACCACCAAAATGCACCCCGCTTAATAGCACCAAGGTACCACTTAAAACTCAACAACCCAATTCTAGCTCTTTCTCACCACACTTGGGCAGGAGGTTGGGGGAGCTATGAAGTAGCATGGTGCACCATTTCGGTTGAGGAGGGGGATATCTGACATCAGGCTCACAGATAATACGTGGATAGACTAGAACTTCAGAAGAAGGCGAAGGTCGACAGATATAGTCATTCTGTAACAAGTGTAGAAGGGAGAATCTTGAGTCTGAGGACTCCATAGTGCCCAATTTTGGGGTTGGTGGCAGCTACTCCCCCCTGCTGTGTTGACTAAGCGGTAGCATTTGGTTTGCTAGCCTATGAACAGCAGACACGAAGTGGGGATGGAGTGAGGCTGGTGCCTGGGTGACTCCCTTTTGCTGAGTTGTTGCCACTGCCAGCATGTGGACATGCCTGGGCTTGGAGCAAGGCTGTAGGGTCGGTGGGACTGATTGGTTCTGAAGAAGCAGAAGGTGGAGCATCTTCTGCAAGTGATGCCTCCATTACTGGTGGTCTTCCTGTCATCATGGGGCTGTGGGCTCTGCACCATAAGCGGCAGCCTGATGGAACCCTGAGGAGTCAGGAGCCAGACAGCTGAGTGCTTGGTATGGTGCAGACAGAATGCTGCTCCCCAGTCTCCCACCCCAATCTGGGTTTACTTCAAATCTACTGCTCCTTCTCCTTCCTCCTCCTCTGGTAGTTGTCCTCAGCAGCAGCACTTGAACAGTCAGTCTGTGCTTCTTCCCACTTTTCTCCCAGGTGGGGTAAATTGAGGCTGTGAGGATAGAGAGTTGTCCACTCAGTGGAGTCAGAAATAGAACCCAGAGCCCTTGGCACCCTAGTATGAGACACTTCTTTCTACCTTCCATACTTTATAATCAGTTTTTTTCTGTTGCCCTCTCTTATCCCCTGACCTCATCCAGAGATCTCTTTCTAGGGAGTACCCTGTCTGCACATGCCTGTATCCCAGGATGTGGTGACTATTGTAGAACTGGTACCCTCATAAGCTTTGCTTCCCTCCCTCACCTCCACCTGCTTATCCTTGTGTCTCTACTCAGGAAAGTCCCTTTTGAAACCATTTGCACAGAGAACCCGGGCCTCCCTGCTCCTTCTCCCTATTCACCGTTTTTAGGTACTGTTGATTCCCTGAAGAGTGAGTGCAAAGATGCTCTTGGAACTGTAGGTCCCTTGGATGGAGTGAAATGTGAATTTCTGGTTCTTGAGGAACTTGCCACTTTTGACTCTCCAGTAGTATATAGGTGTCCCGATGGAAGGATTGCCCAAAATGTCCCCTAAAGCAGTTCCCTGAGGGTAAAATGACACATGCCTTCCTTCTCTGCTATGAACTAATGGGACATGGTATTTTTTGTATTCCAAACAGTGATCATATATGTTTCTACATCTTTGAAACTTACTCAAGTACTTGCACGTGTGTATGTGCATTTGGACTAAATTAGCAATTTTTCTTTGTGTGTGTGTGTGTGTGTGTGTGTGTGTGTGTGTGTGTGTGTGTGCGTGTGTGTATGTGTGGGCGCTCATGTGTGTTCAGATCTTGGGTCTTAAACTCAGGGCCTGTGTTCTTTCTTTTAGTTTTTTTCACTCATGGCCAGTGTTCTACTACCTGATCCATAGCTCTACTTCTTGCATTTTGGTGATTCTGCAAGGGATGATTTAGAAATAACATTCTCAGATTTCTGCATCCTGAGTAGGTAGGATGGAACTCAAGAACTTGTACTTGCCAGGCATATGATCCTCCAGGAGCTAAATCCCTAAACCCAGCTCATATTTTTGATTGGCTGATTTTTGCTCACAAGTGGTGCTCTACTTTGTGAGCTAAATCTCTCTTTGTGGATATTTTTGTTTTCCTTTTTGTTTGTTTTTGGTCTGTCATGGGGCTTGAACTCTTAGCTTGGGCGCTATCTCTGTGGTTTTCACCTCAAAGCGAGCACTTTATTGCTTGATCCACAGTGCCACTTCCGGGTTTCTAGTGATTTATTGGAGATAAGAGTCTCATGGACTTTCCTGCCCGGGCTGGCTTTGAACCGTGGTCCTTAGATCTCAGACTCCTGAGTAGTTAGAATTACAGGCATGAGTCACTGGTGCCGGGCTCCTTCTGTTTTTGTTTTTCATTTGTTTTCCTTGTTAATTAATGATAAAAGACTCCGATTTGCCTACCCAGGTTGGCTTTTGAAGTTCAATCCTTTCACCTCAAACCTCATTGTTGGCTTATAGCTGTGAGTCACCAGTACCTCTCTTTGATTTGTCATTTTTGACAAATGCCAAATGTGTCTTTTGAGATGGTCTGCGCATTGCACTAAACCCAAGGCAAATTTCAAGAGAATGACAAAGAGGTAGAGACCACTTGGTGACTCACACACATCATTACATAATGTAAGTTAAAGACTTTCTTCCCAGAAAAACACAACTCTTACCTTTATACAAGATATGGTGCTTAAGTACATCTTCATATCTATCTAAACTAGTATACACATTGAAAGGAACTCCACAATATGGATATGCTTCTCATGCATGATAAACAAGCACTCTACCACTGAGCCACCTTCCTAGGCCACTAAACAAAAGACTTTTAAGTGTCAGCTGTGCACTGTTGGCTGACACTTGTAATACTAGCTACTCAGGAGGCTAAGAGCTGGGGATTGTGGTCCAAGGCCAGCCTGAGCAGGTAAATATGTGAGAATGTTAACCAATTAACCACCAAAAATGCCAAAAATGGATCTGTGGCTCAAGGTGTAAAGCACTAGCCTTGAGTAAAAATAGCAAAGGGACAGCCCCTGAGTTCAAGTCCCACTCTGCACTACCAGGTTAAAAATTAAAAAAAAAAAAGATAACGAGACTTATCATCCCTGGGACTAAAACACTTGTGAGTAGTTGCTGATGTACATCACTGCCTTCCTATACCATGGGACACATACCACATGATAGACATACATTTCTGTTCATTTCAAGGTTAGGTAAATCACATGATTACAACTTATCTAGAAACTGCATCAGTGTGAAGTCCAAGTTAATTTCCTTTGCCAGTGATCTTAGAAGTGTGTCAGAGCTGAGTGTCCCTCACAGGAAGAAAAGAAGCTCCTACTGACTCACCTTAAACTTATGTTGTGAGTAGGAATAAAGCTAGGCTGTTTGTCAATGCAGCATTACTTGGATGGTTTTGACTCATCCTGGTTCCTTGAAGGAAGAATCCCATTTGGTTGCATGTTAGGGGTCTCAGTGGAGGTCACCATGATATAGGAACTGAAGAATATCACCAACTCCCTGTATTTAAACCTTATTATAGTTTGAAGACAGTGGTTCACATGTGTAATCCTAGCTACTCAGGAGGCTAGTAATCTGATGGTTGTGGTTCAATGCCAGCACTGGGTAGGAAATCCATGACACTTTTATCTTCAATTAAACATCAAAAAAGCTGGAAGTGGACCAGTGTCCCAAGGGGTAGAATGCTAGCCTTGAGCAAAAAAGCTCAGGGACAGCCCTAGGAATGGCACACACACACACACACACACACACACACACACACACACACACACACACACACACACACTCAAATACACATACACCGCTTTTTGTTAGCTCATCTAATGCTCCCAACAACCATATAAGTCAGGTATCCTTACTTCCTTATTTACAGAGGAGGAAAATTCCGGGTGAGTCAGTGGCCTCAAACCCCAAATCCAGGGCTGGGAAGGTGGCTCAGTGGTAGAGTGCTTGCCTTGCATGCATGAGGCCCTGGGTTCGATTCCTCAGCACCACATAAGCAAAAAGGAAAAAGCCGGAAGTATTGCTGTGGCTCAAGTGGTAGAGCACTAGCCTTGAGCTGAAGAGCTGAGGGACAGCGCCCAGGCCCAGAGTTCAAGGCCCACACGGGACCCAAAAAAAAAAAACCCAAATCCATGCCCCTGTCCCAGGTGCCAGTACCTTTCCTTGCAACAAACCTTGGGCCCAAAAGACAAAACAGGCTACAGGCATTCTGTGCTGTGCTGTATGTGTGTGTGTGTGTGTGTGTGTGTGTGTGTGTGTGTGTGTGTGTGTGTGTGTGTGTGTATGTGTGTGTGTGTGTGTGTGTGTGTGTGTGTGTGCACCAATTCTAGGGTTTGAACTTCTGGGTGCTGTTCCTTAGCTCTGATTCTCACGTTTGGCACACTATACCACTTGAGCCACAGCTCCATTTCTTGGTCGTTAGTTCTTCATTGGAGAGTCTCACTGACATTTCTGCCCAGGCTGGCTTTGAATCATGGTCCTTAGATCTCAGCCTTCTCAGTAACTAGTAGTCTAGATGTGAACCATTTGCATAAGGTATAGATTCTTCACCCTTATGGGTTAGCCTGTCTTACCTAGTTTCCTCAGTATGAATTGGTTTTAATAATGTTTGATCCTAGGCCAGTTGAGACATGTATTTCCTTATTACAGTTTCTGGCTGGTGTTTCAGCACAGCACTAACTGCTCTGCCTGAGGTGAAAGTTCTTGAGAAGGACAACTAAGCCAGGTGTTTGTGACTCGCACTTTTAATCCTAGCTGGTGAAGAGGCTGCGATCTGAAGATTGCAGTTCAAAGTCAGCCTGGGCAGGAAAGACTGTAAGACTCTGGAAGTTGTGCTGTGGCCCACGTGGTAGAATTTTAGCCTTGAATGAAGAGCTCAGAAACCGTGTCCAGGCCCTCAGTTCAGGCCATAGGAAAGCACAAAATGAAAGAAAGAGAAAGAAAAAAGAAAGGTAGTGGGGGCAGGAGGAGAAGGAAGGAGGGAGGGAATAATTACGGTATTAGTCGCTCAGATATGTAATCCTACCAAGTAAACCAGTAGTGGAACTGTGTCTCAAAGTGGTAGAGAGCTAGCTTGGAGCAAAAAAGCTCAGCGACAGGCCCTGTGTTAAGTCCAAAGACTGACAAAAGAGAGAGGGAGTGGATAAGAGAAAGGAAAGGAAGAAGGGAAGGAAGCAACGAACTACTTCAAGAGTTGAGTGAAATAGAAACTGCTAGTTATCTGGGAACCTACACAGAACCAGGAGGCACAGTTTTTTAACCACACATCTATGGCTAGTGCTGAATGTCAGATTCCCCTTACAGAGCCCATGTTGTGCTTTAGTAAAGGCCTACTGAATCCTCCCTGGGCCTTGGGAAGGAAGAGCTAGCCTTTGCTTCATGTGACAAGTCTAGGAAACTGAGAACATCAAGGACCTCTCATTGCAAGAAGAGGAAGAGATGGATATCCATTCCCTGGAATCTAATCCTTTCTGTGACATGCCCACTCTAATCCTTCTCCTATGCTATTATCTTCTGGTAGCCTGGAAAGATGTAAAAAAACACCTATATCACCAGCACTCCAGGAAAAGAAAGGGAGCCCCTACAATGGCTTTAGGGTGGGTCTCTCTACCCCATTTGGCAGTCCTAGTCCAGCACAGACTCTGCCAGCACCATGATTAGTAGACTAAATAGCTTTGTGGAGCAACTTTCTCTCTCTCTCTCTCTCTCTCTCTCCCTCTCCCTCTCCCTCTCTCTCTCTCTCTCTCTCTCTCTCTCTCTCTCTCTCTCTCTCTCTCTCTCTCTCTCTCTCTCTCTCGTCCTATTGTCTGGTGGAGTCTTCAAATATGAATATAGAATGGGCTGCTATCTCCCCATTGGCACCAGCAGTATTTAGCCATTTTCATCAAAATCAAAGACAGAGCACCAGTGATTAAAGACAAATTTAAATCTGGGAGCAAGTTATAAACTATAGGGCTGGGACATTTATCATGGCTAGTGACCTCAAAGGGAACCAATGAGATGGGGGCAGGGAAGAGGCTGCAGTGGGACTTCTCTTCTCTGCCCTGCATCTTATAAGACTTCTCAAATCAAGGACAAATAATAACAGGACAGGACAGGAAAAATAATAACAATGACAAATAATAAATATTGATTACTACCAACTGCTGTATTGAGAAATGAAGGTTTCATTTATTTTATTTTTACCCCATCAAATGTCTATACCTACCCCATAGAGTATTTATTATTATTAATGTGCTTTCTTAATCTTCATTTCACATATCAGGAAATGGTATTCAGAGAGATTAAGCCATTGACTAGAGCCACACAGCTCAAAATGAAAATAGTATGACCATAAGAATACTATCTGAAGCAGGTGTTGGTATTTCATGCTTGTAATCTTAGTTACTCAGGAGGCAACTCTGAGGATCATGGTTTACAGCCATGATCTCCAATTAACCACTAAAATGCCTGAAATGGAGCTGTAGCCCAATTTGTAGTGTGCTAGTTGTGAGAGAAAGAGGTAAGGGACAGCTCCCAGGTCTTGAGTTCAAGCTCTTGTACTGGCACCAAACAACAACAACAAAAACGGCTCATACCCCAGAGTATCTCCTACACACCAACAAAAACCTGGACCTGGAGGTGTGGCTCAATAGGTACAGTACTATTCTCAAGCAGAATTAGCTAGGGAAAAGTGTCTAAACCCTGAGTTCAAGTCCCCCCCAGTATAAACTTTTGTGTATATGTATATGTATATGTATATGTATAATGTGTCCACACATATACATATGCATGTATGTATAAAAACAAGTGTATATGATGATTGGGGGATATCAGGCCTGATAGCTCAAGCAAATGAAAATTTTTGCATCATTCAGCCTGTTGATGGAGACTCAGAATATCTATACTGCAGCTAAGTGTCAGAATTTGAGTATTCTCAAATTCTGAACTTCATCAAATCGTTGGATAAAGCCCATTCTATTTAGGAAAGGTAATCAACATTTTTTTTTGCTTTGCTTTGTTTGGTTTTTTGCCAGTCCTGGGGTGTGAACTAAGGGCCTGGGCACTGTGCATGAGCTTCTTTTGCTCAAGGCCAGTGGTCTACCACTTGAAACACAACGTGACTTCTAGCTTTTTTTCATGTGGTACTGAGGAATCAAGCCCAGGGCTTCATGCATGTTAGGCAAGCACTCTAACACTAAGCTACATTCCCAGCCTGTAATAAATATTCTTTACTCAAAGGTTAAAATTATTTAAATTTATCTATTTAAATTTACCCATGTTATTAAAATTGTAATCATATCCAAAACTATTTTCATAGCAACATTTACCCTGTTTGACTAAAGATGAGGCACCTCATGATAGCAGAACTAATGTGTTAAAATTCACCATCTCTAGCACGTGTTATTGGCTCATGACTATAATGCTAGCTATTTAGGAAGCTTAGAGCTGAGGATTCAAGCTTTATGAGACTCATCTCCAATTAACTACCTCAGAAAACTGACGAGGAATTATGGTACAAGTGGCAGAGTGCTAGCCTTAAGCAAAAAATCCCAGGAATAGTGCCCAGGACCTGAGTATAAGAAATAAGACTGGTATGTGCATGAGTATGAATACACACACATGAACATACACATACACACCATGACCATCAGTCACTAGAATATCATGACTTCACTCACAGGAGATCTGCAACAATCAAATTGTGAGACAGGAAGTAGAATGGTGGGTTTCCTGAGACTGGGGAAAGGGATGGATGAATGATGCTGTTTAATAAGTACTTAATTTCAGGTGGGATTCTGAGAAAGTTCTACAGGTTGGTATCAGTGAGGGTGCATGAAAATGTGAATATACTTAAAGCCACTGAAGTGTACAATTATAACTGGTTCATATGACACATTTTAGGCTATGGTTATTTTCCCAGCCAGAGAGGGCTTGGACAAGAAAATCTGGCAGGATGCAAGGCCCCTTATAAAGGTCACTGGTTCAGTTTCCCACCAACAAATATCTGCTGTTGGGCCATTTGTGCTGGCCTTATGTCAGGTTAGAGCAAAGGCAGTGAGTTGTTACCTTTAACTGGCCCTCTATAATTTGAGCCACATCTGTACTTCTGGCTCTCTGTAGGTTAATTGGAGATAAATCTCTCAGATTTAGCTGACTGGGCTGGCTTTGAACCTCGATCCTTAGATTTCAGTCTTAATGTACTATCTTAAACAAATGATTGGAACTTGCTCTTTGTTGTTGTTGGTTTTGGTTCTCAGGCTTGAACTTGGGTCCCAGGCGCTGTACCTGAGTTCTGCTTAAGGCTAGCATTCTACCATTTTGAATTACTACACTACTTTTGGTTTTCTGGTGATTAATTGGAAATAAAAGTATCATAGACTTTACTGCTCAGACTGGCCTTGAACCTTGATCCTCTGATTTCAGCCTTTTTAGTGGCTAGGATTTCAGGTGTGAGCCAATTACACCTTGCTGGGAACCTGCTCCTTTATGAAGGAGGGGGTTCTGATTATCCCCATTTTCCTGATATAGAAACAGGCAAACAAATTGAAATGACTTGTATATGATGTCACATGCTAGTAAATTCTGGAGCTGGGTCTTTTATCTTGGTCTGTCCAATTGCAAAGCTCACCCTCAAATACTACTCCATTTGTGTGGGGCCTTGTTATCCCCTACACTCACATTCCTGTAGCAAGGAATCAAAAACGCCCACAAGTACAGGTGTGATTAAGTACATGGCTCTGTCTAGTTAGGAGCGTGCCTGGGTTTGAGTCTCATCTTCACTACTGAAGTTGGATTGAGATGATTGTTGGGCCAATATTTAAGTTTTGAGATCTTGGCACTGGCAAATCATTGGTTATATTACAGTGGCCTGGACTGTAAGACTAAGATAATGATTACCTATCTTAAAGGTTTATTACCAAATTCACAAAGGAAAAAGTTGGTTGGTGCCTAGCATATAGTCAGCAACACATTGACGTCAGCTGTTTATTTCATTGAGTAAATATGGCAGCCTATAGCTGGGTGTGCAGTTCAGTGGTAAAGCCTATACTTATTTAGCATGGTGTGGAGGAGGAAGGTTGTGAGGGGAGAGGAGGAAAAACCAAGAAGAAGGAAGAAGGGGTGGAATGTGGCAAGGCCCCAGCAGCTCAAGCCTGTAATACTAGCTACTTAGAAGGCTAAGATCTGTGGATGGTAGATCAACCCACCCTGGACATGGAAGTATATAAGACTCTTAAGTCTAATAAAGTACTCAGAAAAAGCTGGAAATGGCATTGTTGTTCAAGGGGTAGAGCACTACTCTTGATTGAGCACAATTAGTCTCAGGGATAGTGCTTAGCCAATGAGTTACAGATCCAAGCATGGCTAAATCAATCAATCAATACAACAAGAAGTTGAAGTGGAAGAATCAGTTGTATGTTAATCATGTATTTTTTTGTTGCTATGACAAAATACTTGACAGAAATAGATTAGGAATTAATTTTGCTCAGTGCCATAGATTTCAGGCAATCATGGCAGAGCAGAACATGGTGGACATGGAGCGGGGGAAGGGGTAAGAGAGGGAAAAGGAGTGCCTAAATGGGAGGATTCTCATTTCTCCTCTTTAATTCCATATGGAAAGACAGTCTATGGGATGGTGCCACTATTGTGCAGAAGGGATATCTGCTTCAGTTAGTCTGCTATGGAAATCCTCCAAACACACCCAGAATTGTGCTTTACTTATTAGCTGGGTGCATCCAAAACCAATCAAATCAATCCCAATTAAGTTTATACTCAAGATTAACCATCAGAGTTGTTAACTTCATTTGTCTCCAAATATAGCTAACTGTTCTTTCACAGCCCATCTATCATTTTCGTTCTTGTTTTTCTTTCACTTTTAGACTATTTTGTGTGTGTGTGTGTGTGTGTGTGTGTGTGTGTGTGTGTGTGTGTGTGTGTGTGCGCACGCGCGCGCGCACGCGCGTATACTGTAATTAGAAAAACACCTTGAGTATAAAACAGATTATTCCATTGGGATCTTAGAAAACCATTGTACCACTTCTAGCTCCATTTTCACCAGACCCTCTAAGTTTCCACTTAAGTAATATCATTTCAAACATTTATTCATCCATTATAAAGAAGTCTTTCATTCAGTGTCATGTACTCTGTAGGACTAGAGGACAGAAAATCACATTTAAGAAATAGACCAGGGAGCTTATCTCAGAATAGCAAGAGTTAAAGGAACATTATAGGTTCTCAGGTATATGAACTTCCAAAATCAGACATGTTCTCCTCAGACTTGTTGCTCCTGGAATGACTCAGACTTGCACTTCCAAGTTAAGGTAGGAGGAAAGAAAAAGTGCAGCAGTAGCTTAGTAGTGGTGATTGTGGAGCTGATAAAATGCATGCAGCATACCCTAATGTTTAAAAAATATAACAACTACCAATTACAGTCTGGAAATAGCCTAAGGATAGACAGCAAATGGAGAAAACACTAAAGGTTAGTAAGATATCTGAGTTTTTTTGAGAGCTTTTTTGTTTATGTTTAAAGAACATTTTTTTAAGCACAGCATTTCTTCACATTACTAACCATTTATACCATCCCTCTTCAAAGGACAGAAATTTCAAAGACCAGTAGGAGAGAGGCACGGAGGCCTCTCCTCCCTATAGTTGTAATTGTACAGATTTTTGCCTTCCAAGGTTGGGAACAGGTATATCTCATCTTCTTAAGCTCCCATATTCCTCTCACAAACCAGACACGAATCAGCTAGTATTAGTTGAACTTCTCAGTGTGCTGAAGGCCAAAGAAGCAACACCTTGCTAGGCAAAGCCTGAAAAGCCTGTGTGCATACCCATGTTTGTCCATTAGAACAGCTGTATAGAAAAGCAGACTTTTCTATAAGAGTCTAAGTTTATGTAACCAGAGAAATAAACAAACCCTGTCCACAGTTGTTATTCTTTGACAGTTTAGGTGTACTATTTTATTAACAATGATCAGATATGCAAATAGACAGTAAGTGTGACAACAATGGAAAAAGATACCTATTGGGAGAGAAGGCCGATGTCAGATTTAATAGACAGATTTAAAGGACTATAATAATAATAATAATGAAATAGAGCTGTTGGAAGATGACCCCAGAGGCATACCCATATGCTGGTGGCTCATGCCTGTAATACTAGTTTGTCAGTAGGGTAGGATCTAAAGATCAGGGATTAAAACCAACCTGGATAGATAAATCCAAAATAATCTCTACTAGATTAATCAAAATAATGTTATTCAAGTGGTAGAGAAGAAGCCTAGAGGAGAAATACAAAAGGTAAAGGACAGTTCAAACAGGAACAAAAGAAAATTTTTACATTACTTATATATGTAGGATTTCAATATGATATTTTCATTTATGTTTATAATGTATTCTATTCAGTACATCACCCTCCCTTCATCATGATGTAAAATAGTTTGGACATGTTTCATTATTTTATTCTAGTACAGGTAAACAATATTAGCTATGTTTATTCTCTTTCTATAAAAATTCTATAGAAGCATTTACAAGAACAGTTCAATGAAATAGGTTAAAATTATTTTAGGAAAGAGAGTGGATGAGGAATTATGATTGAGTGAGGTCAATGAAGTAAATTATATTCTTGCATTAAAATGTCACCATGAGACTCCCCTGTATAATTTAAATATATTAAAAAATATGTGTTTTTCAAAAAGAAGAGTTGAAAGCCAATATCCTACTGAATGATGAAACCACATGTAGTTATCTCCTAAAGTCAGCAACAAGATAACCATATCTACTCTCACCATTTGTAATTTGCAGGAACTGGAGTGCAAGGAAATCAATTTGACAATAGAAATGTCCATATCTGTGTTGATAGGAAGGAGTGTAATTACCTTTTGTGCAGATAACATTATCTTCTATTTGTGCCATTCTGGGCCTAGAACTCAGGGATTGTGTTCTGTCCCTGTGATTTTTACCCAAGGCTAGAATTCTCTCCCTTGAGCTGTAGCTCCACCTCTGGTTTTTTGATGGTTAATTGGAGGTAATAATTTCAAGAGTCTTACATACTTCTTTGTCCAGGCTGGCTTCCAACTTCAATCCTCAGAAATAAACCTCCTGAGAAGCGAGGATTAGAGGTAGCAGTCACTGGCTCCCAAATCTCACCTTATTTTTTATTTAGAAAATTACAAGAATTCACTAAAAATTATGTTCAATAACTAAGTTCAATGAATAGGTTATAATGTGTGTCTAAAAATAATTGGATTTACATTTGTGAGCAATGAACAATTAAGAATAATGTAGGGAGTAAGTTCTCTTTACACTAGTAGAAAAATACTTAGAATTCAATGTACCAGTAATGTAACCTTGAACAATGGAAACTACATTATACAGCAAATCTTAAAAGCACTCCAGTTTTCACTTGATATCCTATTCTGCTTGCCTCTCATGAATTTGCTCTTACAGAAAGAAACTAGTATTTTTTTACTTTACATTATTATCAGGACTCTCACGTGGAAATACATACATCCAAATATGCCCTGAGATCTCCATTTTTATGAGGAATGGCTCAAGTACACAAAAGAGGCAGGGAGAACTCATACACTTGAGGACTGAATATCAGCCATGAATATTTCCTCTCCAATCCTCCCCAATCAGGTTGTGTGTAAAGTATCCTCCAAAATCACAATAAATCTTTAAGAGACAAGCATAGGATCTCACATATGATGGAGGGAGAAAAAAGATTTATTCCAGCCGGGTGCCAGTGGCCCATGCCTGTAATCCTAGCTACTCAGGAGGTTGAGATCTGACAATCCCGATTCAAAGCCAGCTTAGGCAGGAAAGTCCTTGAGTCTCTTATCTCTAATAAACTACTAGAAAACCAGAAGTGGCACTGTGGCTCAATTGGTAGAGCACTCGCCTTGAGCTGAAGAGGGCAGGGACAGCGTCCAAGACCAGATTTCATGCCCCACCACCGAACACACACACACACACACACACACACACACACACACACACACACACACACACACACACACACAAAGATTTATTCCACATTCTAATGGATAAGGTCTGGAAGACAAGTCTGAGGTCCCCTATTCATGTAGCATAGAGTTACTGAGAGGAACTTTCAGGATCAAGGAGGTAAGAATTCAAATACAGAGTAGTACATGCAAAACAGAAAGAAAAAAGCAGACTGATTTGGGGCAAAGAAGCAAGCTTCACATCAACATAAACCCAGAGTAAACTTCACTCTTCTACCCACATTCATTCTGATCATCACAACCCAACATCTCTTTGATGAGAAAAGGAGGCAATGTAACATGCTCTAAGAAATATTTAAGGAAACATTTCACTAGTAAGCTGAAGAAATACTTAAGGAAAGGCAAGTAGAGCACAGCAAATGTTCACAGACAGTGTCTTAGGTGTGAGTTAAAGCCACACGACCAAAAGGGGAAAAAAAAGAAAACAAAACAAAAACCTTTAAAGAATAGGCAAAATTCAGAACCAAATAACCAAAAACTGCATAAGAGTTCAAACAAGGAATTTGGAACTTTCTAGGCAATTATTACATTTTGAAAAATCTCAATTGATACAGGATTTTGGTGTTTTATTCTGTGTATATATTAGAGCAGTGGAAATTGTTCAAGAATCAGTTTAGTGACTGTGAATAACTTTTGAAGGCAAGATGGGAGATATTCTAAATTTTAAGGAGAAAGAGTAATTTCCAGTCAGCAAATCATATCTGTTAAGCAAAAATATAAGCAAAAACAATGTAATCTCCTAACCTCAATTACATTATCATAACTAAGAATTAAAATGTGAAAGTATGTAATCCTTCCCAATGTATTTCTGTTATCTGATTGGTCTCAAAATGTTTCAAGAGGCTAACAGTGATTTTAAAGTAGAAACTCATGTTAGCTGCCACAGTTGGGAGAGAAATTTCCCTATGCATCAAAGAACTCCTCAGACTTAGAGTCTGGCACTGGTCCAACCTATGTAAGACCCACTTCATCTAGAGTAGCCCACATTGTGGAAATTGTAATGTCCATTTAAGCACAGATGCCTTGAAAGTTTTGGGATTTTTTTTTTTGGAAGTGTGTGGTGGAAGAACGTACTTAGTGTGGGCCTCCTTGCCCAGTATCGTTTTCACTTTGTGAATTCCAGTTTCTTTCCCTTCTTGCTGCTGGAAATGTCTGAACAGGGTTATACTCCACTTGGTTTATTTGTCATGGACAAATGCCAATTTCTACATTATAATATATATAATATAAATATATATTATATATAAATAATGAGCCTAGTTTACATCATTTAAAATGAGAATGCATGAATATGTATTCTAAAACAATTGATAAAATATAATTTAAGTACAATCGAATGCCATTTTCTTCTGTGCTAGTCCTCCTTATTTTTTTTTTAATTTAATTTTATTTTCTTTGAGAACACACTGTACAGAGGGGTTACAATTATAAGGGCAGGATAATGCATACATTTCTTACCAAGCATTGCAGCCTCCTCCTTTGTTTACCCTTCACCTCCCTTCCCAGCCTCCCCCTCCCCCCACCCAGTCATACCCCCCCCCCCCGACACCGACATTGTAAAGCTGGTTTTGACATGACAATTTGTACTTCTCATTGTTGCAACAGGTCCACCTGAATCCTTAAACGACTTGTTTGTCCCCGTCTCCTCCACATGTTATACTGACATCAAATATAGTGAAAGTGGGGGTTACACTGTGGGGGAGGGACATACAACCAACAAAGAAATAATCTTATAAATGCGTGAAAGAAACAAAAACTTTAAAATACATGTTTGAGGATTCGTTTTCCTAACATCACATTCTCTGACTTTTTCCGCTTGACTCATACCTATACTAGATATTGCAAATAAGGGAAACCATGGGACCTATGTTTCTTTGGGCCTGGCTTACTTCACTTAATATAATTTTTTCCAAGTTTTTCCATTTCCTAACAAATGGGGAAATGTCATTCTTTCTGATGGAGGCATAGAATTCCATTGTGTATATATACCACATTTTCTTGATCCATTCATCTACTGAGGGGCATCTGGGTTGGTTCCATATCTTAGCTATGGTAAATAATGCTGCAATAAACATAGTTGTGCTGGTAGCTTTAGTGTGGTCTTTTTTGTAAACATTAGGGTAAATGCCCAAAAGTGGGAGTTCTATGTGAATTCTTTTGAGGAACCTCCATACTGCTTTCCAAAGTGATTGAACAAGTTTACATTCCCACCAACAATGAAGTAAGGTTCCTTTCTGTCCACATCCCCTCCAGCATCTGTTGTTGTTAGAATTCTTGATTTTTGCTGTTCTAACTGGAGTGAGGTGATATCTCAATGTTGTTTTGATTTGCATTTCTTTTATGGCTAGGGATGTTGAACATTTCTTCATGTGTCTATTGGTCATCCTTCTTTCTTCTTCAGAGAAACTTCTCTTTAAGTCTTTCGCCCACTTACTTATTGGGCAGTTGTTTCTTTGAGGATTTGTTGTTGGGTGGTTTAATTTTTTGAGTTCCAAGTATATTTTAGATATGAGACCCTTGTCCGTTGTATGGCTAGTAAAGATATTCTCCCAATCCGTGGGCTTTCTATTGATCTTACTAGCTATGTCATTTGCCCTGCAGAAGCTCTGCAACCTTATGCAATCCCATTTGTCCAACCTTTCTTTGATTTGTTGTGTTTCCGGGTCTCTATTCAGAAAATTTCGGCCTGAGCCAAGGAGACCCAGGGTTTCTCCGATGCCATCCTGTAATGTTTTCAGAGTGTCTGCTTTGAGTTCAAGGTCTTTGATCCATTTGGAGTTGATTCTGGTGCAGGGTGATATATAAGGATCTAGGTTTAATTTTCTACATGTAGTTAACCAGTTTTGCCAGCACCATTTACTGAAGAGGCTTTCTGTCTTCCATTCAATTGTTTTAGCTCCCTTATCGAAGATTAGATGGCTGTAGGTCTGTAGGTTCATTTCTGGGTTTTCAATTCTATTCCATTGGTCCTGAGGTCTGTTCTTATGCCAATACCAAGCTGTTTTGATTACTATGGCTTTATAGTAGAGTTTGAAATTTGGTATTGATATTCCTCCAGCAGTGTTGTTTCCGTTGAGGAGCGTTTTTGCTATTCGGGGTCTTTTATTGTTCCATATGAATTTTTGGATTGCCTCTTCTATTTCCTTGAAGAATGAGGGTGGAATTTTGATAGGTATTGCATTGAATTTGTAGATAGCCTTGGGAAGTATTGCCATTATCACGATGTTAATCTTTCCAATCCAGGAGCATGGGAGGTTTTGCCATTTTTTAAGTTCTGTGTTGATTTCCTTTTTCAAGATTTTAAAGTTTTCATCATAGAGGTCCTTCACTTCTTTAGTTAAGTTAATTCCTAGGTATTTTATTTTTTGTGGGGCTATTACAAATGGAGTTGCTTTCCTATTTTCAGTCACACTTTTCTCATTGTTGGCATACAGAAAAGCCATTGATTTTTGGGGGTTAATTTTATAACCTGCTACTTTGCCAAAGTTTTGAATCAGCTTGAGTAATTTGGGAGTGGAGTCTATGGGATTCTTTATATACAAGATCATGTCATCTGCAAAGAGGGAGAGTTTTATTTCTTCTTTCCCTCTTTGGATCCCCTTTATGTCTGCATCTTGTCTTATTGCTGTAGCTAGGCATTCTAATACTAGATTGAAGAGAAATGGAGAGAGTGGGCATCCTTGTCTTGATCCTGAGTTAAGAGGAAATGGCTTTGGTTTTTCACCATTGAGTATAATGCTGGCTGTAGGTTTGTCATATACAGCCTTTATTGTATTGAGGATTGTTCCATGGATTCCTAATTTTTCCAAAACCTTCATCATAAAGGGGTGTTGGATATTTTCGAATGCTTTTTCAGCGTCTATTGAGATAAACATCTGGTTCTTATACTTGCTCCTGTTGATGTGATGAATAATATTAATTGATTTGCGTATATTGAACCAGCTTTGCATCCGTGAAATGAATCCTGTTTGATCATGGTGTATGATTTTTTGGATGAATTGTTGAAGTCGGTTGGCCAAAATTTTGTTGAGAAGTTTTGCATCAATGTTCATCAAAGAAATGGGTTTATAGTTCTCTTTCTTTGATGAGTCCCTGCCTGGTTTTGGGATGAGGGTTATGATGGCTTCATAGAATGTGTTCGGTAGTCAGCTTTCTCTTTCAATTTCATTGAAGAGTTGGAGGAGAATTGGTGTGAGCTCTGCTTTGAAGGCCTTGTAACATTCCGCTGTAAAATCATCTGGTCCTGGACTTTTCTTAGCTGGGAGGTCTCTTATTGCTGTTTCTATTTCAATGCTTGATATGGGCCTGTTAAGATAGTTTAATTCATTTTGGTTTAGTTTTGGCATGTCAATATTTGCTAGGAAGAGGTCCATTTCTGTCAAGTTCTCAAATTTATTAGCATAAAGTTTTGAGAAGTATTCCCTTATAATGTTCTGAATCTTGGTTGTTTCCGTGGTGATATTTCCATTCTCATCTCTGAGTTTATTAATTTGGGTGTGTTCTCTTCTTTTTCTGATAAGATTTGCTAAGGGTCTGTCAATTTTGTTAAGTTTTTCGAAGAACCAACTCTTTGTTTTGTTGATTCTTTCTATAGTTGTTTTGGATTCTAATTCATTTAATTCTGATTTAATTTTGATTATTTCTTTCTGTCTACTGGATTGGGGTTTATCTTGCTGCTCTTTTTCAAGGAGGTTTAGATGTGTCATTAAATTGTTAGTTTCAGATCTCTCCAATTTGTTGATGTAGGAGCTCAGAGCTATAACCTTGCCTCTGAGTACTGCCTTTGCTGTGTCCCAGAGGAGCTGGTATTTTGTGTGTTCATTTTTGTTGAATAGCATGAACATTTGAATTTCCTTTCTAATCTCTTCCATGACCCACTCATGATTCAGCAGTGTGTTGTTCAGCCTCCATGTGATACTGGAATTTCTTTGGTGGCTTTTGGTGTTGAGTTCTAATTTTATTCCCTTGTGGTCAGAGAGAATGCAAGGTATAACTTCAATGTTTCTGAATTTAGACAAGTTTGCTTTGTGGCCTAAAATGTGGTCTATTTTAGAAAACGTTCCATGTGCTGCTGAGAAAAACGTGTATTCTGATGCTGCTGGGTGAAATGTTCGGTAGATGTCTGTTAAGTCTAGTTGATCTATGCAGCAGTTTAGATCTGCGGTTTCTCTGTTGAGTTTTTGCCGAGTTGATCTATCTAGTGGGGAGAGTGGTGTGTTAAAATCCCCAACAATTCATGTCTTTGGATCTATATGGGATTTGAGGGAAAGTAGTGTTTCTTTGATAAATTTGGGAGCTCCATTGTTTCATTGTTTGGCGAATAGATATTTAGAGTTGTAATATCCTCCTTAAGGAGAGATCCTTTAATTAGTATGAAGCGACCTTCTTTATCTCTTCTCACGAATTTTAATTTGAAGTCTATTTTATCTGATATTAGGATTGCAACTACCGCCTGTTCATGTGGTCCGTTTGCTTGGTAGATTTTGTTCCAGCCTTTAACATTGAAAATGTGTTTGTTTTTACGGGCAAGATGTGACTCCTGCATGCAGCAGAAAGAAGGGTCTTCTTTTTTAATCCAACTAGACAGTCTATGTCGCTTAATTGGAGAGTTCAGTCTGTTAACATTAACAGATAGGACTGAGAGGTATTTGGGAGTTCCTGCCATGTTATCTACATTCTTGGGGGCTGCGAAAACTGAGTTCTTCCTATGGTTCTTGGATTCTCAGTTTGGGTGCAGTTTCTTGGCCTTTATTGCAGTCTTGTTGGTTTTCTATGTGTAGGACATCTTTAAGAATCTTTTGTAGGGCTGGTTTGTTGGAGGTGTATTGTTTCAATTTTTCTTTGCTATGGAAGGCTTTTATTTGGCCTTCAGTTATGAAGGAGAGTTTAGCTGGGTACAGTATTCTTGGTTGATAGTTGTTTGTTTTTAGGGCATGGCATACATCATTCCAGGCTCTTCTTGCTTTGATTGTCTCTGCTGAGAAATCTGAGGTGATTGTAATTGGTTTCCCTTTATAGGTGATTACCCTTTTCTCCTTGACAGCTTTAAGGATCTTTTCCTTGTTCTGAGTTGATCCTGTGTGGATTATAATGTGGTGGTGGGATGTCCTATTCTGGTCTGGTCTATTTGGGGTTCTAAAGGGTTCTTGTATCTGGACAGGCCTATCTTTTTGCAATTTTGGGAAGTTCTCTGCTAGGAACCTGTTAAACAAATTTCCTAGACCATTAACTTCTGTTTCTAGGTGCTCCTCTACACCCATTTTCCTTAGATTAGGCCTTCTGATGGTGTCTTCTAGGTGTTGGATAGATCTATCATATTTCTTGGACTTGTCTTGGATGGTTGTATGTTCTTTCTCTATAATATCTAGGCTGTCTTCAATCCCTGAGATTCGATCTTCTGCATGGTCTAACCTGCTGTCAACACTCTCTACTTTGTTTTTTATCTCTTTTCCTTCTAGTTGGTCAGCTTTGATGGCTTCAAGTTCTTTGTTGAAGCTCTGTTTTAGGTCTTGTATGAATTTCTTTACTTCCTTAATTTGGTGTCCAGTGTTTGTCCTCAAATCACTTAGTTGATTGGTTATGGTTTCTTTGGGCTCCCATTCCTTCTGTTGGGTTCCATTCAGCATTCCCTTTGTGGTCTCCCTGACTTCCTTCAGCTCTTTGTTAATGGATTCCATGAATGCCTTTAGTGATCTTTGTGTGTTCTCTACCTGGTCTCTCAATTCCTGTATTACTCTTTGATTAGCTTCCTCCCGTTCGTGGGATTCCTGCAGATCTCTTTGAGTCTTCTCAGCCTGCTCACGTCATTCCTCTCTTTCTCTTTGAATATTCTCAAGTTGTTCACGTAAATCCTGTATCAGTTTTTGAGTAGCTTCCTCACGCTTATGATATTCCTGTATAAATTTCTGGGATGCCTCCTCTCTCTTCCTATCACGCTCATACAGATTCCTTTGTACATTGTCAAACTTCTCATTTATCATGTTTGCCAGCAGTGTTTGTAGAGCTATTTGGGAATTCTCCTCTGGATTATTCATTATCTGTTCTAACCCCTGATTATCAAGATTGGGAATTGAGATACCCGAATTTGCCATTTTTCTTGTGTTTTTCCGGCTTACTCTGCCCATTTGAGATGAAGATAGCACCAGTTTTGTGCTAGAACACTATCATAAGGCAACCATCAACCAAAGTTTGCATTTGTACAGTCAATAGTCTACAGATACAATCTAGTTCAACAGATACATCTATTCGACATCAAACAACTATATGTTAAAGGACTTCGAACTGCAGAGACGAATTTGGAAAACCAGAAATTATTAGGGTTAGGGAGAGAAGTGGGTAAAAAATAGGAATAGATTGCTGTGGGGAGGCACAGGGAGAGTTAACTATGTCCTAATCACAATGCAAGAAATAGGTTGGGTAGGATGCAAGTAGAGAGAGAGAGAAAAAGAAGAAAGGGAAAGGGGAATGAAAAGAGACCAGAAAAAAATAGAAACGTAAAAAATAATGTTATAGAGATTAAAAGACCCTCTTTTTAGAGAGAAATTTGAATATGTTGAGAGATTGGGAGGGACATAGAGGAGATGTGAAAAACTTTAAAAAATGCTTAAAATATTATATAGCTATAAAGAGGTAGTACTGCTATTAATGAATTTAAGTCTCAGAGGTTTTGAATTGAGTAATAAGTTTGTGGATTAAGTGTGTACACAATGGGGGATAGGGTCTACTAGTTAACTACGGGTTTATCTGAGGATGTGCAGGACAAGAGTTAAGTCACATAAAGAAGAACAAAAGAGGAAAATGTGGAAAGGATAGGAAAGTGAGAAGAAAAGATCAGAAGTTCAGTAGAGCTAGACCAAAACAAAAAGATAATTAAGAATGAAAGAAAAAGAGAAAGAAGACAAGAAATGAAAGGAAAACGCACATTCACGTATTCCTAAAATAAAAATTATAAGAGGAGAAAAAAAAATTTTACTTGAAAACAATTATTGTTTCAGAAGAGGCAAAAATTAAAGATTAATAAAAGTTTTAGAAAAGGAAAAAAAATTTTTTATATATATAAGGTAACAAAAAACGAAAAAAAAAAACAAAACAAAACAAAAGAGAAAAAGAAAAGAAGAAGAAGAAAAAAAAAGTTCTTCAATTTTTTTTTTTTGGGAGGTGTGGGAAGAGTCCTGTATCTCCCTTTTGTCTGTAACCAGAGTCTGGTTGGAGTCTCTGGTCAGCTTGAGGTCCTGTGGCTTGATTGGTTTCTTAACTCAATTTGTTGGAACAGGCATAAAAATGCTCTGCTTTACCCAAGATTTTGAGATCCTCCTCCCAGGTTAGTTTACTGGCAGGGTGATCTGCTTTGAGAATCACAAAAGAGTGGGATGCAGTGATGAGGCTAGGTTCTGGGTAGAGTTGAGGCCTTTCAACAAACAGTAGCTTTTCCCTGGGGCTATTTTGTGAAAAAAAATCAAAGCACCCAGCCTGGAGCCATTCTCAGGGTTTCTGTTTTTCAATTGATTGTGGTGGCTGCTAGAGGGAGGGGCAGCCTCTGGCTCTGGTTACCCGGTGAGGAGAGCCACTCCAATGGCTGGCGCCTGAGCTGGGTGACTTTTCCCTAGATGGAACTGAGTCTGTGAGGTCACTTCACCGTTAAGTTCTTGTGACCTGCTAAATGACTCGTTTTATTCCAAGGCCTGAGCTGGAGCTAGCCGCTCCTCCGGGCTTTGTTGGTATCCAAGGTGGAGATCACCGGTGCTGGGGGGGGGGAAGGGTGGCCTTCCCTCCTCTGCTCCCTGAGAAGGAGTGAGGAAGTCGGGCTTCTACTCACACCGAGTCTTGGATCCTGGGTCGTCTCTGGTCTGCAAACTGCAGGATGAAGTTGTCCTCTCCTTGTCGGTTCTTGCTGGTGTTGAGTAGATTCCGCTCGTTTGCTGAGTCTGGCTCCTTTGTCCCAGACTGTGTCTCAGGTATGCCCCCGAGGTGGTTTTCGCCGCCGCGACCCTGCCGCCGCAGCGGCAGCTGCTGGCAGGCGCTCAGATGTGTCTGCTTGGCTTCCCCTCTCTTGACTAACTCTCTGTCCTGTGATGGCACACTTGGTGTGATTCTCTGGCTTGGGACTGTTCACTGGAACTCTGAAACTGTTTTCTATGCAAGAGCTTGTTCAGATTCCAGCTTCTCCTCTGCCATCTTCCCGGAATTCTACTCCTCCTTCTTAAACTTAAGGCCTGGGCATTAACCATTAGCTTCTTTTGCTAAGGGCTAATATTGTACCAGTAAAGCCACACCTCCACTACCAGCTATTTTTGATAGTTAATTGGAGAGCAGTCTCCCATAGTTTTGCTGGGAGAGTTTAGCTGGGTACAGTATTCTTGGTTGATAGTTGTTTTTCTTTAGTTCATGGCATACATCATTCCAGGCTCTTCTTGGTTTAATTGTCGCTGCTGAGAAATCTGAAGTTTTTCTAATTGTTTTCCCTTCATAGGTGATTGATCTGTTCTCCTTGACAGCTTTAAGGATCATTTCCTTGGTCTGAGTTGATCCCGTGTGGATTATAATGTGACGGTGGGATGTCCTATTCTGATCTGGTCTATTTGGAGTACTGAAAGCTTTTTGTATATGAATAAGCCTAACTTTTTCCATGTTTGGGAAGTTCTCTGCTAGGATCCTGTTAAACAAATTTCCTAGATCCTTAACTTCTGTTTCTAGGTGCTCCTCTACACCCATAATTCTCAGATTAGGACTTCTGAAGGTGCCTTTCAAATATTTAATAGATCTATCATATTTCTTGGATTTTTCTTGTATAATTGTGTTCTTTCTCCATAATATCTAGGCTGTCTTCAACCCCCGAGATTCGATTTCCTGCATCATCTAACCTACTGTCAAGACTTTCTACTTTGTTTTTTTATTTCTTTTCCTCCTAATTGGTCAGCTTTGATGGCTTCAAATTCTTTTTGGAGCCTTGTTTTAGATCTTTTATGAACTTCTTTACTTCCTTAATTTGATGTTCAGTGCTTATTCTCAAATAACTCAGTTGATTGATTATGGTTTTTTGCAATCCCATTCCTTCTGTTGGGCTCCATTCAGCATTCCGTTGTGGTCTCCCTGAATTCTATCAGCTGTCTCCTTATGGTTTCTATAAATTTCTCTATTGATCTTTTTCTATTGTCATCCCTCTCTCGCAATTCATGTATTTGCCTTTGATTAGTTTCCTATCGTTCTCTCAATTCCTGTAATTCTCTTTGACTGTTCTCCCCCTGCTCACGCAATTCCTCTCTTTCTCTTTGTTAATTTTCAGACTGCTTAACAATTCCTGTATTTCTCTTTGACTCTTCTCAACTTGCTCACCCAATTAGTGTATTAATCTTTGCGCAGCTTCCTCACAATCACCAGACTCCTGTATTAATCTTTGGTTTGCCTCCTCTCCTTCCATATCACATTCACACTGAGTCCTTTGCAGGTTTTCAATCTTTTCATTCATCATGTTTACCAAAAGTGTTTGTACAGCTTTCTGGGAACTCTCCTCTGGATTATTCATTAACTGATCTGTCACCTGATTATCAAGAGTGGGAGTTGTACACGGACTTGCCATTTGTCTTGTGTTTTTCCATCTTGCTCTCCCAATTTGGTATGAAAGTAACACTAATTTTGTGCTAGAACACTATTTTAAGTCAAGCATTAACTGGAGTCCTGTAGTCGCACAGTCAAAATGGCTGCAGGTACAATCTTGTTGAACAGATACAATCTATTCAACATCAACAACTATGGATTAATGGGCTAAAAACAGCAAAGAAGGATTTGGCAAGCCAGAAATTATTATGTTTAGGGATAAATGTAGGGAAAATAGGATTAGTGGGATCCAGAGAGTTTACAGGAGAGTGAATTTAACCAAGGATAATCTCAGAGAGGGAAATGGATTGGACAGATGATAGGAGAGAGATAAAAGAAAAAAAAAGCAATAAAAAATGTAAACACAATAATTTAAATTTAAAAAGTTAAACACTTAAAAATTATGTAAGTAAAAAGAAATGATATTTAGAGAAGAAAAGGATAGAAAGGAAACATGATAAACCAAAAAATAAAAATCCTTAAAATTATTTGTTTTTCCCCTTCCCCTCCACAAATTATGCCTACATCAAATACAGTGAAAGCAGTAGTTATACTGTGTGGGAGGGATATACAAAGCAACCAAGAAATAATCTTATAAATGTATTAGAGACAATCGCATGAAAGAAAAAACAAACATTTGAATACATATCTTAGGGTTCATTTCCCTAACATTACCTTATCTGACATTTTTTGCTTGACTCAGACATATATTAGATATTTCAAATAAGGGAAACCATGGGACCTGTGTTTCTTTGGGCCTGGCTTACTTCACTTAATATAATTTTTTCCAAGCCTTTCCATTTCCTAACAAATGGATCAATGTCATTCTTTCTGATGGAGGCAAAGAATTCCATTGTGTATATATACCCCATTTTCTTGAATCATTCATCTACTGAGGGGCATTTGGGTTGGTTCCATATCTTAGCTATAGTAAATAGTGCTGCAATAAACATATTTGTGTTGGGAGCTTTAGTTTGGTCTTGTTTGTAAACATTTGGGTAAATGGCCAAAAGTGGGACTGCTGGGTCATAGGGGAGCTCTATGTGGAGTCTTTTGAGGAACCTCCATACTATACAGGTAGACCCATTGCAACAATGAGATGTACAAGCCATTATGCCGAAAAATGAACTTTACAACTTTCGTTTGGAGGGGGAGTGGAGGGGTGGGGAGGGGGGGAGGATTGGATGGGGGGCGAGGGGAGGATGGAAAAGGATGGGAAGGGGAAACAAAGGAGGAAGCTGCAATGTTTGATAAGAAATATACTCATTATCTTGCCTATGTAATTGTAACCCCTCTGTACAGTATTTTCACAATAAAAATAAAATAAAATAAAAAAGGAAAAAAACGAAAAACGAACTTTACAATTTAGGCAAAGGGGAGTGGGGGGCATGTAGTTGTGGAGATGGGAGGGAAGGGATGGGAGGGGGAAAACAAAGAAGGAGATAATAATGCTTGATAAGAAATGTACTCATTACCTTGTTCATATAACTTTAACCCCTCTATACAGTATTTTTACAATAAAACAAATAATAAAATTAAAAAAGTAATTAAAAATCCTTAAAAGTAGTTAATTGAGGGCTGAGAAGGTGGCTCAGTGGTAGAGTGCATGCCTTGCATGCATGAGGCCCTGGGTTCGATTCCTCAGCACCACATAAGCAAAGAGAAAAAAGCCGGAAGTGGTACTGTGTCTCAAATGGTAGAGCCCTAGCCTTGAGCTGAAGAGCTGAGGGACAGTGCCCAGGCCCAAAGTTCAGGCCCCACGACCAGATGAAAAAAAAAACAAAAACAAAAGTAGTTAATTGAAAATTATATAGGTTATAAAGAAATAATACTATATTAAAGCAGTTAAGCCTAAGATGCAGTGAATTGAGTAATAAATTTCTGGATTAAGTAGGTACACAATGGAAGATAATGTGTAATAATCGACAAGGGGTATACATCTGGGGATGAGCTGAACAGCAATTAAGCAACTCAAAAATAAAAGAAAGAGATAAAAAATAATGAAAAGAATAAAATTAAGGACGAAAAGGTTAAAAAAATTAAATAAAGAAATACACACACTTACATATACACCTAAAATAAAAATTATGAGAAAAAAGAAAAGATTAATAGAAAAAAATTTATTTTTTTTTAAAAGTTACAAGAAAGAGTTCTTTGTGTAAGGTATAGTCAATAGGTAGGTCTCATTAGGTAGATGATGAATAGAACCCCACGTGCTATTCAGGCAAGAAAAAAAAATTTATGAAACTGCTGCCCCCGCCATGCATCCTGGAAAAACAAGCCTGCAAAGGAAATGGTTTATGACCCACCCCTCGGCCAGAACTTATCTAGGTCAGGGACAGGAATAGGTATAGCCACACTGGATCCGAGTGTGACCTCTGGGACTGGGACCCACCTAAGGTCTGATAGGAGGCATGTGACCAGAGGTGGCCTAGGATATGAGCTAGCAGGAAGGGAAGGTGACAGCTTCCAGGTCTGCCAGTTACATAGGTAACAGATACTGGGTGGAAACTTAGCCAAGAGGAAGGGAGGTGTCCCTGTTCAGACCTTACATGCCAGCATTTTGATAATTATGAAAATGGGTAAAAATTCTCTCTGGCTATTTCCTGCTTGCAAGGGACGTTGACAGTAGGGGTAAAAGGCTGAAAGGTGTTCCTCTGAGGGAAGACAGCAGGTAACAGCTGTCACTTGGTGGGCATGAGTTCGTAGGTGAAGTCTGGAGAAGTCTCATGCATTGATGGGCTAAAAAAATACTAAAGAGCAAATAAATGGCAGGTGGAAGGGCTTGGGGCTGAAAACGTTGGTAGAAATGTCCCTAGCTACTTCTGACATCTGGCGACTAGGTAGAGGAGAAGTCAGGTAACACAGGCAAGAATATAAATTTCTATCCAGTTGAAAGGTAGACAGGTACAGACATTAGACAGGCAGGCTACTTACTTCTATTGAACTCCTGGCTCTGGTTAAAGGGCAGGTACAAAGTTGCTGATGTGACATCATTTCCTCTTACTCTTTTCTTTGGTCCTTTGTTCCCCAGACTGGCTGAGTCTAGGTGCTTGTTGCTATGATGGTTTGTCCCAGGTGGTATTCAAGGAGGTTTGAACTCAAGGCCTGGACACTGTCCCTGAGCACTTCTGCTCAAGGCTATTGCTTTACCACATTGAGTTACAGTACCACTTCCAGTGTTTGGTTTGTTAGAAATAAGCGTCTTGATCCTTGCTTCTAGACTGGCTCTATGCAAGTTACTTGGGAGATGGAGTGTTAGGGATTTTTCAGCCTGGGATGGCTTTGAACTGCAATCTTTGCCACTGAAGCCCAGTATTATTTTCAATTAAAGCAACAAGGAGATCAAGTAGAACAAGTAGAGTTTACCTGGTTCTTATCAAGAATTGACCAACAAATATTCTGAAAAGACAAAACTCATTAAATGTGATGAGAATTTTAGCACAGATATAGTATTGTTTTCTTTATGGTACCCCTACCAGTGCTTAAGTTAACCAAAGTTACATAAAAAGCCTTAGCTTTGACAAATCAAAAGCAAAATTTCACCAGCTAATCAGCTGCATGTGATGGAGCCAAGGAAGACTCCAGTCTACTTTTACCATGGTGGAGGTAGGATGGTATACACAGGAGTGAGGGCTGTCTTCCAGGTTGGAAGAGATGGACTGGATCTGGACTGCATATAGACTGGCTAGCACTGAACTACGAAACCAAACTGAACAAACTTCAGGAATCTCAGATGATTTAAGCCAAATAACTTGGTTGCAATGCCAGATAACAAGTTTACACAGACACAGACATAGACACATAGGAATATACACACAGAATCAAGTTGAGGTCAGGGCAAAATCGAGTTGGTGCAAAATAGCAGCTGAGCTCCCAAGATGCCAAGATGGTGCATCTGCTACATGGTCAATACTAGAGAGAGCTAAAGATATTTTTTGGGGTCAGGTCATGGGGACTGAACTCTGGGTCTGGGTGCTGTCCCTCAGCTCTTCAGCTCATGGCTAGCGCTCTACAACTTGAGCGACAGCACCACTTCTGGCTTTTTTCTTTTTTCTATGTGGTGCTAAGGAATTGAACCCAGGGCCTCATGCATGCAAGGCAAGCACTCTACCAGTATGCCACCTTCCCAACCCGAGAGCTAAAGATTTTGAATGTGAGGGTGCATTGCTTCCAGAACACATGGATCTTCAGGTTCCACCCATAGTACAAAGGAAGAGGAGGGGTTCTGCAGGGGAGGAAGCCTTGCAGGAGAGGCCACAGGAATGGTCTCACACGGGAAGCCCCAAAGGAGGGATTACCTTGCAGGGGAGGTAGCAATAGAGGGGGTGCCTCATGGCGGAGGCTGCCAAACAGGGGTCTTGCTGGGGGGACCACAAATGGAGGGTGCACCTTGTTTGGGAGGCTGCAAAAGAGGGAATGGCCTCACAGGAGAGGCCACAAATTGGGGTATACCTAACTGAGGAGGACGCAAATACTGTGATTCATGGGGGAGGCTGCAAAAGTGGGTGTAGTAGTAAGCTTGGTGGAAAGTTAAGAGTCAGATGAGAATAAACCCTTAACCCACCATGTGGCCAAGATGGCGAACTCAAGATTGTGAATTTCTGAAAAACCACAAAGACAACCTAAACAAATGGAAACTCTGACAATTTTCAAACGTAGAATGGCTAGCCTTTGAGAGGGAACCTCGAGGGGGTGTCCTGGGACCCAGCCTATATTGCATTTTTCAGGGCACAAGCAAAAATGTTGTAGAAAAGAGAAAGGGAGAAATAAGGAAAGTTCGACATGATTGGCAGAGAGAGAGCAAAGAGGCTGAAAGTAAACAGACTTCTGACCATTTACTATTGCAGTGGCAAAAAAAACTGTCTATATCTGAGAACGGCATACAAATTAGGCGCTCTGGCTTTCCAGAGAGCACAGGAATCATTTCAAAGGGGTTTCACAGCTCAGCTTGATTCGCAGCACCCCATTAAATGTATAGGAGAATCAGTCTGGTGATTGAAGGAGAGCTGACCAGGCAGAAGTGGCGTCCCAACTTCCCCCCCGAACCCTGTAGAGATAAATGGCCAAGTCCCTGACCCAATGTCCTTGATTTCAGAGGTGACTGGCCTTTCAGCTAAAAGCCATAAGAGCTCTCTGGCAAGGTGCCACATCTGGACAGAGATTGACCAACAGAAAACTGTAGAGAGTACTTTCAGTCACGAGAGTAGAGAAGTGGTATGGGTGTGGATGTGAAGGCCAGCAAGGTATTGGTGAAAAGTCTCGCATGATATCTCTAGGAAGTTTGGTTCACAGAAAAGGGGTAGTTAGGAAATTCTAACATTCACAACTCAAAATCCCCATCCGAGTCACAGAACAATATGTAAGGCATATTAAATAAGTAGGTTTCCTTAGGCAGCCAATGAAGAGAACACCACGTGCTATTCATGCAGGAAAAGAAATTTATTTCCTGAACTTCTGCCCCTGCAATGTATAACTGAGAAGCATAGCTGAAACTGAAAGGGGGGATGGCCACCGCTGGGTGAGAATTTATCTAAGCCAGGATCTGGAACAGGTGTGGCAACACTGGATCCGGATGTGACCTCAGAGTCTAGGACCCTCCTAAGGTCAGATGGGAGGCATGTGACTAGACGTGGCCCAGGATGTGACCTAGCATGAGGGGAAGGTGACTGCTTCCAGGTCTACTAGTTACTTAGGTAACAGATGCTGGGCAGAAACTTAGCCAAGAGGGAGAGAGGTGTCCCTGTTCAGACCTTAAACATTCATTTTTTTTCTTGGGGGGTGGATGGGAAGATCCTGTTTCTCCCCTGTGTTCATAAGCAGTCACTGGGTGGAGTCTCTGGTCTGCTTTTGGTGTTTGTTTGTTTTTTTTAATTGTGAAAATATCGTACAGAGGAGTTACAATTACATGGGCAACATAATGAGTACATTTCTTATCAAGCATTGTTGCCTCCTCCTTTGTTTCCCCTTCCTATCCCTTCCCATCTCATTTCTCCCCCACACCCTCCCCCCAACCGGGCCAAAGTTGTAAAGTTTTTTTTTCCACATAACGACTTGTACATCTCATTGGTGCAATGGGTCCAACTGTATCCCTATTTAAATGGTTTGTTTTTGCCCTTCCCCTCCACAAATTATACCAATATCAAACATAGTGAAAGCAGTGGTTATACCATGGGGGAGGGACCTACAAATCAACAAAGAAATCATTTTAAAAATGTGCTACAATCTCAAGAAAGAAAAAAAAACATTTAAATCCTTACCTTGGAGTCCATTTAGCCTAATATCAACTATTGTGACTATTTATGCTTAGCTCAGACATATACTAGACTCTACATATATATTTGAAGGTATTTGATGTATGATAAACCATCAACATAAAATATACAGTGATTTTGATAAAAAATAAAAATGACTCAGAAAAAATTATAAATGCAAAAACACTCTTCACAAAATCAAACTCTCAGACATATTTCATAACTTTGAAAAGGATAAAGTGGCTGAAGTTAGTATAAATTCAGAAGTATGACAATTCACAAAGACATAAAAAGATATTCATATATTTCATTATATAACCCAAAGCAGAAAGCAAATGTTGTTGTGATGATATTTTATAACACAGTCTCGCAGGTGCTGGGAAAGTGGATTAGTAGTAGAGTGCTTGCCTTGCATGCTTGAAGCCCTAGGTTTCATTTCTCAGCACTACATAAGCAGAAAAAGATGGAAGTGGTGTTGTGGCTCAAGTGTTAGCACTAGACTTGACCTAAGGGACAGCACCTAGGACCCAGAGTTCAAGACCCATTACCACAATATCAAATACAAGAAACTAAACACTCTCTCACTTTTGTGGCCTCAACTTTGTAATACTGCTGCATCAGCATAGGGCTAAGATTTTAGCTGTGGACACATATCAACACTCTAGATTCAGAGTCTACTTGAGAAAATTTTTAATCAATATTTTGTTCTTAATTTTGCTCATTGTAAATTCATAAGCAACTATAAAAAATGGTTTGGCCTTCCCAGTAACATTCTCAAAGTACTTCCTAATGATGATTTACAAAATGTTGTATTATATTACAACAAGTAAAACAATGCTACAAATAAAGAATACCAATAATTAAACATTAATGATTAATAAAATTAAAACCAAAACAATTACCAGTGTTTTCAGAATTCAATGTGTACTACATATTAAATTTTACATTTGTTTTTTGTCGCTCATGGGGCTTGAACTCTGGGCTTGGGCGTTGTCCTTCAATTCTTCAGCCCAAGGTGAGCGCTCTTCCGCTTGAGCCACAGTGCCACTTCTGGTTTTCGCTTTGAACCATGATCCTCAGATCTCAGCCTCCTGAGTAGCTAGGATTATAAGCATGAGGCATCAGCACCTGGCTTTTTATTTTACTATTTTCTCATATCCCTGTACTTTTAAAACTGGCTAATATTATGATGTTCAACAGGACTTTTATTGGCTCTGAGTAGTCTTTAAAGATTCCAACTAAGATTACTATTTATGGCTCATCTCTTTATTTGTATATGGCTTATATCATTATTTGTTCGTTGCTAACATATAAAGTAATGAAGCCCTAAAGTTTTAACCGAAACTGTGTAGTTAACAAAGTCTTAACTCTTCATTCTGCTTCTTTACACAGACCTTGCAACTTCTCAGTAAAGTTTCTACCCCTGAAATGTACTTACTTATAGTATATTTCTGCTACCATATGTCTTAATAACTTTATAGAAAAGTTTTATGACCTTCCAAATAGTTACCGGTGTGACCAACCAGCACAAGGCTTTCAGAGTAATTTTAAAAGTAGAAGAAAATTTACTTCATGGGTGCCTGTTTTATCATCTCTTACTTATAAAGCATTTTGGAGTGATTATATGTAAATTTATTTTGTTTTTGAATTCTTAAAAGACAGTAAGTGATGATACTTAAAGTTTTAGTCCTTTTAAAAAGGAAACTGGAACTGTGGGACAGAAGAAATTTGGCTCTCTTTGGACCTCACTTTATAAGCTCTGCTCTGTGCATGATAACCCAATGTCACCAACACAGCCTGTGTTGAAGACAAAATGTGACAAAAAACAATTACCATGGGCAATAATTGCTATGCTATTATTTCTTGGACAATATGAATATTGAATTGAGAGTGCAAGAGAACGGAGAGATTTTACCTACCTTTTTGTATCGGCGAAAGAATTTTGGAAACTTTGACTCGTTTCCTTCCTCACTATGTCTTTGGGCCATTAACTTAGTGTCTTTAGTTACAATTTTTCCCAACAGTAAAATGATAACTACATTACCATTATAGCAAATTTTATCTTAAGAATTAAGATACATAACACTTGTGAAATACTTATCATAAACTTCTATGAATGAGCTTTGAGTTTAGACAGCAGTTTTTTAAAATACTAAATAGAATGCGATATGTATTACAGAAACCATTACATGTAGTGAGCAACCAGAAATAATGTTATCTATTGACTATGCTCTGCTTCCAAGGAAGCGAGCTGGGTAAGTTCTCATGCTGTAAAACAAACAGGTTATCTTATGTTTTGATAGTGTAAAAATATCAGGGACAGAATAATGAATGAATGTTGTAGACTTAGGTGAAGTCCATATGAAAATGCGCAAAACTTGATAAAGTGAAAATGTATCCGAGCAGTATGTTGTGTTTTACATCATTTAAGTTACATTGCAAAGATAGGAAATGCCTTGAAGCATGAATTCTCTTTTTGACACCCTATCATAGGTCCTTAGAAGGATGAACGAACTCTTCCCTTATTCTTGTAGAGGCATCATCAGACGAGAGGAACTGTACTTTTTGTTTGCTTCCATTTATTCTTCATTTAGAAATTTGAAGTACATAAGACTGAAAGAAACCAAGGAAAATTAGACACACAGGCTTTAGAAAGAGCAATCAACGTAAAATAAATAAAATACATTTAGTCTTGTAAAAGGTCTAACTAAATTGAGTTATATAGTCTCAAGCATAGACAGAAAATGATTTAAACAATACGTTATTGAAAATTGAAAAATGTTAGATTTGCTTAATTTTTTCCTTTCTAATACATTGAATTAATTATTGATTTTCTATAGAGATATTAAAGATGAGACTAACAAGAACCTTGATTAAAAATGGACAAAAGTTCTGAATAGACACGCTTTCCAAAAAGCCCTGAAAATCGCCAGTGGGTTTACAAAGTTGTGTTTAATACCACTTCTATGCTGGCTTAATGCTTTGTGAACAGAAGTCTTTAGAGAAATGCAATTCAAAATTATTATGATACTACTTCACAACTATTATAACTCATCAAAAAATCAAAAGAAACAGATGTGGTGGTAAAGGCTTGTAATTCCAAGCATTTAAGAGGTTGGAGTAAGAGGATTTGAGACTAAGGCCAGTCTGGGGTACTGCACATAGTAAAAACCTGTCCTTTAAAAAAACTCAAGGTGATAATGTTGGTGAGAATATTGAGAAAAGGAAATTTTCTACACTCTTGGTCAAAATGCCGGTTAGTATTCTCATTGTAGAAAGTAGTACACAGTTTTCTAAAGAAATGCAAAGTTGAAATGTCATCTGACCCACCAATCATGTGATTATTTCTCTCTGGGTAACTCAGAAATATATCTGTAGTTCATTGTTATTCACATTATTCATAACAATGGCCAAGAAATAGCTTGAAGTTTAGTTTTCAACTACAGACTAACAAAGCAACTGTGGTACATGCACAAATGTATTTTTCTTTTTCATCCTTAAAATAGCAAGAAAGTTCTCCCATTAGCCACAACTTACTATGATCAGAAAGATGTATTCTAAATGAAGAAAAATGTTGTCTTCTGATCTTTGTAATACCACACACACACACACACACACACACACACACACACACACACACACACACCAACCTCAAACTTTAAGAGAATTTTTTTTTAAAAGTAAAGCAAACTGGAATTACTAGGCAATTTATGTCACAATGTAGAAAATAGTAGATATGCAGGATGACCAAGAATAGAGTTGTAATGTACAACATGATGTTAAAGGGGACAAGTCTGTCCTTACATAAGAATGAAGTTAAATTAGTAGATGTTCTTCCTAGTAGGAGTGGCTCTTTTAGTTGTTCTTCCTTCAGTAATGGATGAAATGAACGTAATTCTTTAAATATACCTGCCTGTGTACAGAAATAATAACAATCAACAATAATAAATGCTCAACATAGAACAAATTGTCAAATTAAAATACATGAGATTTTCCATTATATAACCTAATTATTACAAATAAGGGAAACCATGGGACCTATGTTTCTTTAAGTCTGGCTTGCTTCAATTGATATGATTTTTTCCAAGATCTTCCATTTCATTACAAATGAGATGGTGTCATTCTTTCTGGTATGTGTGTGTGTGACATTTTCTTGATCCATTCATCTACTAGGGGCAACTGGGTTGATTCCATATCTTAGCTATGGGAAATATACTGTGATAAACATAATTGTGCTGTTAGCTTTAGTGTGGCCTTGTATGTGGTCACTAGGGCAAATGTCCAGAAGTGGGATTACTGGGTAATAGGAAAGCATTATTGTGTACATCAAGGATAATCTTGGTAGATGAGCAGAATAGCTCAATAGCTATGTACATATGACCGTGTAAGGTGATTCCAAGTGAAATGAACTCCAAGACATGTTTTTTGTTGTTGTTGTTTTTAATGTACTACGTGGTTTCTTTTTATCTTTTGTGTTTTCCCCACCTATGGTTTTCCCCCTGTAGTCACTGTACTTGATTTTTATACCTTGATTACTGTAAATATGTTGATCTGAACTATGGAAGGGAAAGGAAAAAGACAAAATGGTGAGACAAAGGACAAAGGGGGAACCTATGCAATAGTGACACTCACAACCAATATATTGGAAATAATCTTGGGGTGCTGGGAGGGAAGAGGGAGAAAATAGGGGAAGGAGTAACAAGTTAGAAAGAAATGAATTCACTACCTTACTTACGTAACTATAAGCCCTCTGTACGTTACCTTGACAATAAAATTTAAATAAAAGATAAAATCAAATACATGAGATCAGCAATACAGGATATGGGAATATGGGAATGGGGAAAATAGTGCACTATACGAGAAAACTAGAATAGCTGTGGAAAGCAGTAATTTTACTTTAACATAGGTAGTAGTAAACTAGCGTACAGATTTTCTGCCTCCTGTGAGTCACTAAAAAGGGAAAACAAATTGCACAATCAGTAAACCAATAGAGATAAAATAGAAAATTAAACAATTATGGTGAAGAAATGATTTGGACCAAAAATAACAAATTACACAATTTGTAAACAAATAACAAGCTTGTAAGTTTAAAAAATATTACCCATAATTCTATTAAATGATTTTTACATCACAATTAGTTAGAATTATAATTCAAATCACAGATTAATAGAATATCATTTAAATAATAGGTACTTATTACTGATTTCTTAATACTGAACGTTTAATATAAAATTTTAATTTTAGTAGCAATTGAAAAGAGAAAGTGAAGCTAATTTTAATAATGTATTTCATTAATTGTAAAATTAAGAATCATTAGAACTTAAACAAATACTATATCATTATTTCAATAATTAATCATCATTTCATTTCTGTGAATTAATGCAATATTTCAAAGTGTATTATGCACTTAACACTAATCTTAACATCAACGAATAAATTATTGCTCACGACTCTTGGTACTAGGTGGAAGGGTTCAGCACTGTGGTAAAATTCACACCACACATCCTCCTGGCAGTATGTGAGGGTATAACTCCTCTCGTCTAGCTTAAATTGTGGAAATTTGATTACTACATGCATGTTAAATTCCTGCCTAGGTGACCTCCATATAATTACATACAATTATATATAGGAGGAGTATTTCAGATGATAATTAAAAGTCATATTCATTCATTAAAATTTTATAATTTTGTGCCAAATAAATATTTATGGAAAGGCTGAATTTTTGAGTAGATGATGGTGCATGTGTGCCTGATTATACATATTGAGGTTTATTTTATCTTTCTGACATTGTTTCTATGGTTTGATTAAATTTTCCATAAAAGGTTAAGTGTATTATATTGGATATATGAAAGTAAACTGAATGTTTATTTCATTAATCCTTTAGCACTTGTCTAATCCCAAATACATATTATCCATATGTTTGCAGTAATGAAAATAACAACAGATATAAGCAAAATAAATCTGTCTAATCCCAAGTATAAATTATCCGTGTTTTTAAAGTAATGAAAGTAAGAAAAGATATAAGCAAGATAGATCAAGTCTGTAGACAGGTATTTCCCCCTTTATTTTGATAGTTGGTCCTCTGTTACACTACAGAATATTCATGGGAAAATGTACTCCAGGCTGACCACAACTGAAGAATATTATAGTTTGATCTATCATAAGAGAAGGAAGGAAGGGGATCATTCCTTCTAAAAGTCAGTTCTCAGGAATGTGATCTGTTTTAGGGTGGTGACTTGGAAATGAACATTTTTCACAGTCGACCTTGAAAAGCCATCTTGATAGACCATTTTTGTAAGTGGTTACAGAGGATTATTCATGGCTTTGCAAGGATGCCAGATTGCCTCATTTTGAAACAACTAAAGAAGGAATTTAGTCAGGTATTGTTTGTATCTTTAGGGGAAAATCCCATTGACGCTAGGCCAGGGGATCACTGGGGCCCAGAGAAGCTACTACCTTGAATAGTAATGCTAGACCTCTAAAATACAAAACAAAACAAACAAACAAAAAAACTCCAGAAAGCACAGCCAGTCAGGGCTGCTCTCACATCCTACATGAAGACAGGCAGAAAACAGAAGCTGAGAGTCATTTAGCTGATAACTATTATATTTTTTATGAGTCAGACTGAAATGAAACTCTAAAGAGAGGGTCAGAATGACTAATCAGACAGATTAAAATTGGTCAAAGTTTGGAAAGTAGAATTACATGTAGAACAAATAAATCATAGAAAGCCCGTGCATGTAAGAATAAGACAGCAGACCAAATTCCAGAAATTTTCCAGACATTTTCTTAGAGGACAGGTTAATGAATTATCATGGTAATCTTTGAATTCTTAAATATTTGGTCATATGTGGGAGAAGACCAATTGCTGAAGACAAAGAAAATGTTATTACTCTGTTAGGAGGTTCAATATCACATTAGGAAAAAATGACTTGTAATAAAAAGAGACAAATAATTATTCCAGTTGAGGGTTTCATTTGTTTTGATGTAACAGCTGTTCATTTAGGTACTAGCAGTTACCATACAATTGGTCTAGACTCACAGCTGAGATGATATTGACTGCAGTATGCGCACATGAAAGAAAAGAGAAAATTTACAAATGTGTGATGAAATGAGCTGAGTGTGAAGTGTTCTAATAGTGATATCTGAGCATTAGACCCAGATGAAGAGGTGGATTTTCTACTTTTATAAAAAAAAACAACAACAATTTTTAGCCTGGTGCCAGTGGCTCACAGCTGTAATCCAAGCTACTCAGGAAGCTGAGATCTGAGGACTGCTGTTCAAATCCAGCCTGGGCAGGAAAGTCCCTGAGACTATTATCTCCATTTAACAACCAGAAAACCAGAAGTGCCACTATGGCTCAAGTGGTAGAACACTCACCATGAGTTGAAGAGCTCAGGGACAGAGCCTAATCCCAGACTTCAAGCACCTTGACCAACAACAACAAAAACAAAATCCCTCTTTTCGTGGACTGCCTACATTTTTTCCTAACATTCAACAAAGAAGCCATTTTATCACCCATTCATTTAAGTCCTATCCTAGCTACTGCAAATAGAATGATTTGGTATCTTATGTCAAAAGATTCATATTTGTGGAAACAAATACCAGCAGTGGTGACCTTTTTTTCCAGTCTTTGAACTTGGGACCTGAGCCCTGAACATGCTTATGCTATAGCTTTAGTGTGAGCGTTTTTATTATTTATTGGATTACTGCCCATGCGGGGAATTACTGGGGCATAAGGGAGATCTATGCTTAGTCTTTTGACGAATCTCCATAATGCATTCCAGAGTGGTTGAACAAGTTTAATTTCCCACCAACAGCATAATAAAGGTCCCTATTGGCTATATCTACGCCAGTAATTGCTATTGTTAGTTTTCTTGATAATGGCCATTCTATCTGGGGTGAGGTACAATCTGTCTTGTTTACTTGAAGATTTGTAGGCACCTTCTAGCTACCAGAAATGAATGAATCCATGAAACCTAAATTTCTATGAGTTTGCCTTCCTTTCTGTTAATATAATTTTCCCAAGCCTTTCATTTTCCTCAAGACTGGTGAAAAATAATCCTTTCTGATGGGTGAATTCCACTGAATTCCATTGTGTGTGTGTGTGTGTGTGTGTGTGTGTGTGTGTGTGTGTGTGTGTGAAAGATGACTATAGGCCCATGAGTTCATTTCTGAGCCTTCTGTTTCATCTGTAATTTTGCAATTCCATATTGAATTTGGATTGCTTTCTCTACTGAATTGAAGAATATTGTTGAGATTTTCATGGATATTGCTTTGTCAATTGTTTGGGGGCAGTATTGCAGTTTTCACAATGTTAATTCTTCCATCTAGGAGCATTGAAAGACTTTCCATTTCCTTGAATCTCCTCCAATTTCCCTTTTTAGATTTTTAAAGTTTTAACAGCAGAGGTCATTCACAATTTTAGTTTAATTAATTCCTAGTATTGTTGATGTTATTTTGTTTTGTTTAATATGATATGATTTTGAGCTAATACATATGAGGTTGTTTCTTGGATTTCAGCATGGATCTTCCCATTGTTTGCAACACAGGAAACCTACTGATTCTTGTGGGTTTTATACCCTGCTATATTGCTGAAGATTGGTATCACCTTTACTAACTTGAGAGAGAAAGTTATAGGGTCCTTTAAATACAGGATCATTTCATCTATAAAAAGAGATAGATTTACTTCTTCCCTATGTGGGTCCCCTTCATGTTTTTCTCTTGTCTATTGCTCTTGCTAGAAAGTCCACTACTATATTGAAGAATAGTAGAGAGTATGACATCCTTGGCTCATTCCTAATTTTAATGATTTCATGCTTCCACCGTTAGGTACATGCTAAATATCTCTTTGTTATATACACACTCTTTATTATATTGAGGAAAGTTCCATGCATTCCTAGCTTCTCAGACCTTTTAATCATAAAGGGGTATTGGAATTTGCTAAAAGCTATTTCTTCATCTATATCGACGATGATGTGTTTCTTGTCCCTGCTTCTGATGATGGTTTGTATTATTTTTATTGACAAGTATATTGAATCCAATTGTATACTAGGATCAATCCTGCTTCATCATAGCATATTTTTTGTTAGTTGTTAAAATTGGTTGGTAAGAATTTTATTTAGAAATTCTGCATCAATGCTTATCAAAGAGTTTGGGTTATAGTTCTCTTTCTTTGAGGAGTCACTATATGATTTGGGGAATAGATTTTTTTTGAATTTTTTAAATTATGCAAATATCATGTAGAGCAGTTACAATTACATGGGCAAGATAATGAGTACATTTCTTATCAAGCATTGTTGCTTCCTCCTTTGTTTCCCCTTCCTACCCTTTGGGGAATAGTCTAATTCTAGCTTCTAAGAATGTGTTTGATAATTCCCTTTCCCTTTCTATTCCATTGAAGAGTTTGATCTGAGTATTGTAAGTTTTTTGCAGGCCTTAATTTCATGGTAAATCCATTGAGTCCCATATTTTTCTGGTATGGGAATTGTTTATTGACATTTCATTTTCATTACTTCTGATGCATCACTTCTTTGTTCACTTCGAGTATAGGAAATCATCAATTTCTCCAGGATACTCCAGGTGATTCGCATAAGGTTTTCAAAGTGCTTTCTTTGAAGATTCTAAGTTGTCCTTATTTCTGTTGTGATGTCTCATTTTTTGTCTCCAATTTTATATATTTGGGTGAGTTCTTTTATTGTTTTTTGATTTTTTTTATTATGAAGTTGATTTACAGAAGTAGGTTACAGTTACATAAGTAATGACTACATTTTTTTTTGAACTGTGTTACACCTTTCTCATTTTCTCCTGCTTTCTCCAATCTTGACATCCCACTCCCCCAATTTTGTAAAATTCATTTCTAACATAGTGTCTACTGTATATTACTGTTGCTTTGGTTAATCTTTGCTGCACCATTTCTGTGATTTCTCTTCCCTTCCCCAAATCAGATTAATTTATGTATAAGACAAAAGGTACGGAAATCAAAAATGGTGACTACAGGGAATAAACCAAAGGGGAGAAAGTAAATAAAAATAACTAAAAACAGCTCACTATAAATCATCTTGTAACCATTTCTTGGAGCTCATTTCGATAAGCATCATTTTATATGGTGATATGCATATAGCTATTGAGCTATTGTGATCTTTTCTAAGAATATCCTAGACATATTCTAGTTTTTCCAAATGAGTGAAAACATGTAGCCTATGATTCCTTTGGTCTGGCTTGTTTGGCTTATTGTGTTTACTAAGTCTTTCCATTTCCTTACAAATGGGGCAATGTCATTCTTTGTGACAGAAGCATAGAATTTTGTTGAGAATATATATGACATTTTCTTGATCCATTCATCTACTGAGGAGCATTGGGGTTGGTTCCATATCTTACCTATTGTAAATAATGCTACAATGGACATAGTGGTGATGGTAGTTTTAGTTGGCTTCTTTGTGGTCATTTGGGTAAGTGCCCAGAGTGGAATTGCCGGGTCATAGGGGAGCACTTTTGAGGAATGTCTGTACTTCTTTACAGAGTATTTGAATGTTTACATTTCCCCCAATAGTGTAGTAATGTTCATTTTTGGCCACATCCCCACCAGCCCAACATCTGTTATAATTAATTTTCTTCATAATGGTCATTCTAACTGGGATGAGGTGGAATCTCAATGTTGCTTTGATTTGTCTATTGGCCATTCAGTTTTCTTCTTCAGAGAGGTCTCTCTTCAAATCTTTAACAAACTTACTATTAGGGTTGTTGTTTCTTTGAGGATATTTTTTTGTGGTGTTAACTTTTGGTCCTCTAAGTATATTTGAGATTAGATGCCATTGCCTGTTGCATAGCAAATAAAGATCTTCTCCCAATCTGTGAGCTTTCTAATTATCTTTGCATCTATATAATTTCTCTACTTAGTCTGATTTGGTAAGAGTTTGTCAAGTCTGTTTATTCAAGGAATCAACTCTTTTGTTGATTCTATGTTTTTTTAGTCTTTAGTTATTTCCAATTTATTATATTTATTTCTTTCTGTCCACTGCTTTGAGCTTGTCCTCTTTTCAAGGAGCTTGAGGTACATAATTAAAATATTGGTTTGAGATTTCCCTAATTGCTTGATGTAGGCACTCAGAGCTATAAATTTTTCTCTAAATACTGCATTTACCGTGTCCCAGAGGTGCTGGTATTTTATGTGTTCATTTTTGTTAAATTCCAGAAACTTTCAGATTTCCATTCTAATCTCTTCAGTGTCCCACTGGTCATTCATCAACGTGTTGTTCAGTCTTCATGGGTTTGAGAATTATTTTTTGCTTTAGTTTTTTGATTCTAAATTTATTCTGTTGTGGTCAGACAGGATATGGGATGTCAATTTATTTTTCTTTCAATTTGGACAGAATTTCTGTGTGACATAGGATATAGTCTATTTTGAAGAGTCTTCTATGAGTTGCTGTGAAGAATGTATATTCTGACACTGAATGTATATTCTTTAGTTGTCTGTTAGGAATAGGTGGTCAATGTAGTTATTTAGATCTACAGCTTCTTGGTTGAGTTTTTCCTGGTTGCCGTATCCATGGATCACAATGATGTGTTGAGATGTGATTTTATGTTGAGTAGTATTTGGTTGATGAAGTGGGGTGCTCCAGGAGTCGGGACATTGATATTTAGACTTGTTATATCCTCCTAATGGAGAATTGCCTTTACTAATATGTAATATCTCTTCCCACTAATTTTAATTTGAATTCTATTTTATCTTATGGTAGTGATTCTACTGTGGCATGTTTATGATGTCCATCTGTTTGAAAATTTTCCTTCCAGCCCTTCAGTTGGAGTACGTGTTTGTTTTGGTCAATAAAATGTGTCTCTTGTAGATACCAGATAGATGCCTCTTGTTCTTTCATTCTATCTAATCTGTCTTCTAATTGGAAAGTTAGTCCATTGATATTGAGAGTTAAGATTATGAAATATCTGATGAGTTCTGCTATGTTATACATGGTTGGGAGCTGAAAGTACAGCTCAAATGTCATCTTGACCCCTGTGTTCAAATGAAGGCATGTACAAGGAACTGGCTTACTTGAAAAACACCAGATGCCTGGGATTGCTTTGCTATGTCTACAGAGTTTGTTTTACTTTCAACCAGTTGACATTGTCTTGTTTTTTACTGCACTCTGTTTTACAGAAATTTTCCTTGTTTCTCTGGACTATAGTAACCTTATGCTGCTTCTTGACTTCTAACAGTATATATTAGGGAAAGTTAAAAATAAACAGTGCTGCAGTCTTGAGCTGCAGACCACCCAACCCCATCCTTTGCCTTGTGTCTTTTTTTTCTCATCCTCACCCCCTAAATCAGGAATCCCTTTGATTGCCGGCAGGCTCCATCAATACACCTGCTTTTAGGATCTGTGCCTCATCTTCTTATAATATATTTACCTTGTTCTATGGTAGGGAGTATTTTATATAACCAGTTCCTGTTCTTCTTGATCTTCTCTATGTAGGATACATTTCATGAACTACTATCCTGCTGATTTGGTCGAGATACATTGTTTCAAGTTTTCTTTGTCGTGAAATATTTTTATATATCCTTTAAAGGTAAAGGAGAGTTTGGCTTGGGACCATATTCACAGTTGGCAGTTATTTGCCTTTAATATTTGTCATAAAATGCCAGCCTCTCCTTTTTACCATATCATCTAAGAAATCTGTATTTATTCTGATTGTATGTCCTTTATAAATAATAATCTTTTTTCTATGACAGCTTTAAGAATGCTTTCATTGATCTCTAATGATCCTCTAATAGATTATGAAGTGGTGGTGGGTTGTTCTGTTATGATATTCTCTGGTGTTCTAAAGGTTTCTCTTCTCTGAATGAGCCTATCTTTTTGGATGTTTGGAATGATCTTTCCTGGAATTCTGTCATATGTTTGCCATCCATTTGGTACCCTGCTCTTCCCCTTCTTGATAACTATGTTCTGCAAATTTGATCTTCTAACTGATGCTTGAAGTTCCCACAAGATGGTTTCTTATTTCTTGGATTGGTTCTAAATGATTATCTCCTCATTCCCTTCATCCCTGAGATTTTCTTCTATATCATCTATTTGCTCTTCAGACTTTCTACTTTGTTTTTGATTTCTCTGTCTTCAAATTGGTCATTTTTAGGGCCTTTTTCCTTTATTAAAGCTTTGTTTTAGGTTTTGTTTGGACTATCTTTAAATCTTATCTTTGGGTGGGAGGTTTATTTTATCTGTACCTTCAATCATATCTTTTAACTAGACATCTATTTTTTTCTTCGACTCCTTGGCCTTCTTAGAATTCATCTTTTTGTTTGTAGTCTCCCCATGAATTTTTTTGCTAATATTTGGCTGGACTCATTTTGTTCTCAAATTTCCTGGTAGAAGTTTTGTATTGCTTCATTAATCACATTTTTGATCAGTATTTGTAATGTATTTTGAAATGTATCTTCTAGGTCCTTGATTGTCTGCTCTAATGCCTGGTTATTTTTTGTATGAATTATACTACCTTGATATCACTTTTCTTGTATTTTTCTGATTTGTCTTGTTCTTTTGGAGTATTACTTGGCTTTCATTTGGAGGACCTATGATCTTAATAGGTAACTCTCTTTGTTGATTTGCCAGGTGTTGGTTTGATCTTCTCTTGCGATTTGTTTTTCTAGAATTAGGTTTCTTTTTTAAGTTTTTTTTTTTATTGTAAAAATATCGTACAGAGTGGTTACAATTACATGGGCAACATAATGAGTGCATTCTTATCAAGAATTTTTGCCTATTCCTCTGTTTACCCTTCCCATCTCTTCCCATCCCCCACCTGAACCAAAGTTGTAAAATTCATTTTTGACATAACATCTTGTACGTCTCGTTGCTGCAATGGATCCACCTGCATCGCTATATAAAGAATCATTTCTTCCCTTTCCCTCCACAATTTATACCAATATCAAATACAATGAAAAAGGGGGTAATGCGGGGGGGGGGGACATACAAAGCAACAAAGAATTACCTTATAAATGTGTTAGACACAATACTAAGAAAGAAAATAAATTGAGTCTTTAACATAGAGTTCATTTCCCCTAACATCAACTTATCTGACCTTTTCTGTTTGTCTCAGACATATACTAGTTATTGCAAATAAGGGAAACCATGGGACCTATGTTTCTTTGTGCCTGAATTACTTCACTTAACATAGTTTTTTCCAAGACTTTCCATTTCCTAAACAAATGGGGCAATTTCATTCTTTCTGATGGAGGCATAGAATCCCATTGTGTATATATACCACATTTTCTTGATCCATTCATCCACTGAGGGGTATCTGGGTAGGTTCCATATCTTAATTATCATAAATAATGCTGGGATTTGTTTTTGCCCTTCCCGTCCACAAATTATACCAATATCAAATACAGTGAAAGCAGAGGTTATACCATGGGGGAGGGATATACAAAGTAACAAAGAATTCAACTTATAAATATGTTAGAAACAATTGCATGAAAGAAAACACATTTGAATCTTTTGCTTGGGGTTCATTTCACCTAACATCAACTTATCTGACCTTTTCTCCTTGTCTCAAACATATACTAGTTATTGAATATGCGGGAAGCCATGGGACCTATGTTTCTTTGGGACTGACTTAATTCACTTAATAAAAACTTTCCCAAGTCTTTCCATTTCTGGGTTGGTTCCATATCATAGTTATGGTAAATAATGCTGCAATAAACACACTTGTGCTAATAGCTGGAGTATAGTCTTGTTTGTGACCATCGGATAAATGCCCCAAAGTGGGATTTCTGGGTCATAGGGGAGCTCTATGTGGCGTCTTTAGAAGAACCCCCATATTACTTTCCAAAGTGTTTGAAAAAGTTTACACTCCCAAAAACAATGCAGTAGGGTTCCCTTCTGTCCACATCCCCTCCAGCATCTATTATTATTAGAGTTCTTGATTATAGCCATTCTAACTGGAGTGAGGTGGTATCTCAATGTCGTTTTGATTTGCATTTCTTTTATGGATAGGGAGGTTGAGCATTTCTTCGTGTGTCTATTGGCCATCCTTCTTTCCTCTTCAGAGAAGTTTCTCTTTAAGTTTAGCCCACTTATTTATTGTGCAGTTGTTTCTTTGAGACTTTGTTGTTTGGGGATTTAATTTTTTGATATCCAGGTATATATTAGATATGAGACCCTTGTCCGTTATATGGCTAGGGAAGATGTTCTCCCAATCCATGGGCTTTCTATTGATCTTTCTAGCAATGTCCTTTGCCATGCCGAAGCTCTTCCTTTTCATGCAATCCCATTTGTCCATCCTTTCTTTGCTTTTTGAGTTTCTGGGTCTCTTTTAAGAAAAGTTTGGCCTGTGCCAAGGAGAACAAGGATTTCTCCTATTCCATCCTGTAATGATTTCAGAGTGTCTGCTTTAACTCCAAGGTCTTTGATCCATTTGGAGTTGATTTTGGTGCAGGGTGAAATATAAGGATCTACCTTTAGTGTTATACAAGTGTTTAACCAATTTTGCCAGCACCATTTACTGAAGAAGCTGTCTTTCTTCCATTCTATTTTTTTGCTCCATAATCAAAGATTAGATGGCTATAGGTCTGTGGGTTCATTTCTGGGTTTTCAGTTCAATTCTATTAGTTCTGAAGTTTGTTCTTGTGTCAGTACCAGGCTGTTTCGATTACTATGGCTTGGTAGTAGGGTTTCAAATTCAGTATTGATATTCTTCCAGCACTGTTCTTTCTGTTAAGGATCCTTTTTGCTATTTCGGTTTTTTTATTGTTCCATAAGAATTTTTGGATTTCCTCTTCTATTTCCTTGAAGAATGAGGTTGGAATATTGATAGGTAACGTTTTGAATTTATAGATAACCTTGGGATGTATTGCAATTTTCACGATGTGGAATGTTCCCAGGATTCCCAGTTTTTCCAGAACCTTCATCATAAAGGGATGTTGGATGTTGTCAAATGCTTTTTCTGCATGTATTGAGATAACTATGTGGTTCTTATCCTTGCTCTTGTTAATGTGATAAATTATATTAATTTATTTGCATATATTGAACCAGCTTTGCATCCCTGAAATAAATCTTCTTTGATTGTGGTGTATGAATTTTTGGATGAATTATTGAAGTTGATTGGCCAAAATGTTGTTGACAAGTTTTGCATCAATGCACATCAAAGAAATGGATCTATAGTTCTCTTTTTTGATGAGTTCCTGCCTGGTTTTGGAATGAGGGTTATGATGGCTTTATAGAATTAATTCAGTCGTGAACTTTCTCTTTCAATTTCATTGAGGAGTTGGAGGAATATTGGTGTCAGCTCTGCTTTGAAGACCTTGTAAAATTCTGCTGTAAATCCATCTGGTCCTGGGCCTTTTTAGATGGGAGATCTCTTATTGCTGTTTCTATTTCATCCTTGATATGGGCCTGTTAATATGGTTTAACTCATCTTGGTTTAGTTTCAACATGTCTATATTTGCTAGGAAAAGTTTCACTTCTGCCTAGTTCTCAAACTTATTAGCATAAAGGTTTGAGAAATATTCCTTTATAATGTTCTGAATATTGGTTGTTTCTATGGTGATGTTTCCATTCTCAACTATGAGTTTATTTATTTTGTTTTTTTTTTCTTTTTCTAATAAGAATTCCTAGGCGAATATCAATTTTGTTAATTTTTTCGAAGAACCAACTATTTGTTTGTTGATTCTATGTTTCTTTTGGATTCTAATTCATGTAATTCTGATTTAGTGTTAATTATTTATTTCCATCTACTGGATTGGGGTTTAACTTGCTGCTTTTTTTTCAAGGAGATTCAGATGTCTCATTAAATTGTTCTTTTCATATCTCTTCAATTTGTTGTTGTAGGAACTCAGAGCTATAAACTGGCCTCTGAGTACTGCCTTGCTCTATCCCTGAGGATCTGGCAATTTGTGTGTTCCAAATTTGTTGAATATCATGAACATTTGAATTTCCCTTCTAACCTTTTCCATGACCCACTGGTGATTCAAGAGTATGTTGTTCCGCCCCCATTTGTACAGGACTTTCTTTTATGGCTTTTGTTGTTGAATTATAATTTTTTCCCTTGTGGTCTGAGAGAATGCATGGTATAACTTCAATGATTCTGAATTTCGACAAGTGTGCTTTGTGACCTGAAATGTTTTCGATTTTGGAAGAAGTTCCGTGTTTTGATGGAAAAAAAAAGTGTATTCTAATGCTGCTGGGTGTTAAATCTAGTTGATCTATGCATTTGTTTAGATCTGTGTATTATTTTTGAGTTTTTGCAGAGTTGATCTATCTAGTGGGTATAGTGCTCTATTAAAGTCCCCAACAATTATTGTCTTGGGATCTATGTGAGATTTAATGCTAAGTAGTGTTTCTCGGATAAATTTGGGTGCTTCGTTGATAAGCTAATAGATATTGAGAATTGTAATGTACTCCTGAAGGAGAGATCTCTTAATTAGTATGTAGGGGCCTTCTTTATTTCTTCTCACAAATTTTAATTTGGAGTCTATTTTCTCTGATATTAGGATTGCAACTCCGGCCTGTTTATGGGGGCAGTTTGGTTGGTAGATTTTGTTTCAGGCTTTCACTTTCAAAATGTGTTTGCTTTTATGGGCAAGGTGTGACTCCTGAAAGCAGCAGATAAAAGGATTCTGCTTTTTAATCCAAATAGAGAGTCTATGTCACTTAATTGGTGAGTTAAGTCTGTTATTGTGGATAGATAAGACGGAGAGGTGTTTGTTAGTTCCTATCAGGTTATCCACCTTCTTGGGCCTGCGACAACTGGGTTCTTCCTATGCTTTTTGAATTCTCAGTTTGGGTGTAGTTTCTTGGCCTTTATTGTGGTCTTTTTGGTTTTCTATATATAGGACATCATTAAGTATCTTTTATAGGACTGGATTGGTGGAGATATATTGTTTCAGTTTTTCTTTGCTATGGAAATTTTTATTTGACCTTCGTTCAAGAAAGAGTGTTTAGCTGGGTACAGTGTCCTTGGTTGATAGGTATTTGTCTTTAGGGCATGGCACACATCATTCCAGGCTCTTCTGAATTTAATTTGTCTATGCTTAGAAATCTGAGTTGATTCTAATTGGTTTACCTTTATAAGTGATTGATCTATTCTCCTTGACAGGTTTAAGGATCTTTTCCTAGGTCTACATTGATCCTGTGTGGATTATAATGTCAGGCTGGGTTGTCTTATTCTGGTCTGGTCTATTTGGGTTCTAAAAGCTTCTTGTATCTGAATAAGCCTATCTTTTTGCATGTTTGGGAAGCTCTCTGCTAACATACTGTTAAACAAATTTCCTAAACCATTAACATCTGTCTCTAGGTGCTCCTCTACACCCATTATCATCAGATTAGGCCTTCTGATCGTGTCTTCCAAATATTGAATAGATCTATCATATGAATTGGATTTGTCTTTGATAGTTGTATGTTCTTTCTCTATAATATCTAGGCTATCTTCAATCTACAAGATTCAATCTTCTGCATGGTCTAACTTACTGTCAAGATTTTCTAATTTGTTTTTTATTTCGTTCCTTCTAATCGGTCGACTTTGATGGCTTCAAATTCTTTGTTGGAACATTATTTTAGATCTTGTATGAACTTCTTTACTTCCTTAATTTGGTGTTCAGTATTTATTCTCAAATCATTTAGTTGATTTTTTATTGTTTCCTTGGTAACTCATTCTTTCTGTCAGGATCCATTCAGCATTCCCTTTGTGTTCTCCCTGATTTCTTTCAGCTGTCTGTTTATGTATTCCATGAATGCCTCTATTGATCTTCGTCTATTCTCATCCCTCTCTCACAATTCTTGTATTACTCTTTGATTAGTTTCCTCACTTCATGCATTTCCTGTAGTTCTTTGACTGTTCTCAGCCTGCTCACACAATTGCTTTATTTCTCTTTTACTGTTCTCTGCCTGCTCATGCAATTCCTGTATTAATTTTGAGTACTTTCCTCATGCTCACGAGATTCCTATATTAATCTTTGGTTTGCCTCCTCTTTCTCCTTATCACCCTCACACCGCGTCTTTTGTAGGTTTTCAATCTTATCATTCACCATGTTTACCAGTAATGTTTGTAGAGCTTTTTGGTAACTCTCCTCTGGATTAATCATTAACTGTTCTGTCACCTGATTATAATGATAACTGTTCTGTCACCTGATTATAATGAGTGGATTTGAGATACACGGACTTCCCATTTTTCTGGTGTTTTTCCGGCTTGTTCTGCCCATTTGGTATGAAAGAAACACCATTTTTTTGCTAGAACAATATTTTAAGGCAAGCATCATCCAGACTCCTGTAGTAGCACAGTCAAAATGTCTGCAGATACAATCTATTTCAACAGATACAATCTATTCAACATCAATGGATTAATGGGCTAAGAACAGGAAAGAAGAATTTGTCAAACCAGAAATTATTAGGTTTTAGGAGAAATGGGAAAAACATGATTTGAGGGATGTGGAGAGGTAAAAGGAGAGTGAATTTAAACAAGTCCTTATTTCAGGGACAGAAATGATTAGGACAGAATATTAGGAGAGACATTTAAAAAAAAAAACAAGAGAAAATGGAAAAAACCTAAATTTAAATTTTAAAAGTGACATCCTTAAAAATTATGTAAATTCAAAGAATTGATATTGAGAGAAGAGAGGATTGGTTGAAAGGAAGGGAGGGTAGAAAAGAGGCATGAAAAACTAAAAAATACTTCTTAAAATTAGTTACTTGAAAATTATATAAGTATAAAGTGATAATACTGCTCTTAAAGAAGTTAATCCTAAGAGGTTGTGAATAGAGTATTAAATATCTGGATTAAGTATGTATATAATGGGGGATAAGGTCTAATAATTGAAGACAGGTATATATCTGGGGATGAGCGGAACTACAATTCAGTAACACAAGGGAGAAAGAAAAAAAATGAAAAGAATAAAAAAAAGGACCAAACAGTCTGAAGTTAACATTTTTTTTTAAAAGCACACACATACATATACACCTAAAATAACAATTATAAGGAAAAAAGGATTAAAAGAAAACAATTCTTTAAAAAAATAAAAAAAAATAATAAAGGTACAAAAAAGAGTTTTTTAATTTTTTTGGGGGGGAGGAATGGGTAGATCACGTATTTCCCTCGGGACCATAACCAGTCTCTTTGTGGAGACTTTGGTCTGCTTATGGTGTTTGGTTTTCTTGTGGCTTGATTGGATTCTTAATTCTGTTTGTTTGAACAGGCAGAAAAATGCTCTGTGTTATCCAGTATTTTGTAATCCTCCTCCCAGGTAGCTCAGTGGGAGGGAGATCTGCTTTGAGTATCACAAAAGAGGGAGATGGCTCTTCCCTTTGTTTTGTCTGTGATGGGGCTAGGTTCTGGGGAGGGTTGAGGCTTTTCACTAAACAGTATCTTTTCCATGAGGGGCTAGCTTTGTAGACTGCTTTAGGGAGGGTCAGACTTCTGGCTCTGTTTACCCTAGGCGCAGAGTTCCCCCTGCCTGCCCAGGGTGACTTTCTCCTGAGTGGGGTTGTGCCTGGCAGTTCAGGCCAGGTTCCTATGACCTGCTAAATGACTCTTTTGTTTTCTTCCAAGGCCTGAGTTGGAGCTAGCTGCTCAGCCAGGCCTTTGTCAGTATCAAAATGGAGATCTCTGGTGGTAGGGGAGGGGTGGCTTTCCCTCCTCTGCTCCCTGAGAAGGAGTGAGGATGTCAGGGTTCTACTCATGCTGGAGTGTTGGTTCATGGGTCGTCTCTGGTCTGCGATCTGCAGGATGAAGACATCTACTCATTGTCAGTTCTTGCTGGTGTTGGTAGAGTCAGCTCGCCCACTGCATCTGGTTTCTTTGTCCTGGACTCTCACTGTAGGTATGGTGGCTATGCCCACCACATTGCCGCCGCAACCACCGCTGTAGCGTCTACTGGCAAATGCTCAGATCTGTCATTCTACCTGGATTCTCTCTCTCTGGCCAAACTCTCTGTACTGGGATAGCACACTTGGTTTGCTTCTCTAGACTCAGACTGTACACTGGAATACTAATCTGCTTTCTATGTGAGGCCTTCTTTAGTCTCCAGCTTCTCCTCTTCCATATTCCCCCCTGGAATTAGGTTTTTGTCTAGAGGATTAAGTGTAGCAGTAGAAACCAGTTGTGGGGAGATGTTGTGATGTTAATATTGTGGTTCCAGTGACAGTTCAGGCTGTCCAGTGGTATGTTGAATTGTCTATGTATTTGGATGTGACTGTCTCTGATATATAAATTATTCCTGCTCTTTTCACATGTAGTCCTTTCATTTCCACACTGCAGCCGTGATTTTGAATATGTTGGCCCACACATTCAGAGCAGTCACCTGCCTGGCTAAGCACCTTTTAATAGATTTCTGTTTTCTTGTGAAGACAGTATACAATGTTTTGAATTGTGTATCTATATATAATTATACTTGACTTGGTGGGACCCTCTAGAAGAGGAGTATCTGCTAGGACTCTAAATCTCTGTTTCACTAGAGTGAGTGATGGTAATTGTCAGTTGTTATTCTGTCATTGTTTTTCCTCTTCCTCAGGTTCATTTTTTATATTGTGGACTTTTTCACATAATTTAGGATGTGTGATTATTGTATCAGATTATTTTTTTTTTGGGTCCGGTCGTGGGGCCTGAACTCTGGGCCTGGGTGCTGTCCCTCAGCTCTTCAGCTCAAGGCTAGCACTCTACCACTTGAGCCACAGCGCCACTTCCAGCTTTTTTCTTATGTGGTGCTGAGGAATTGAACCCAGGGCCTCGAGCATGCAAGGTAAGTGCTTTACCACTGAGCCACCTTCCCAGCCCTGTATCAGATTATTTTTGTTTTTCTTTTTCTGTTACTTGGAAATACTGATTTCAGGCTTATATGAAGAGACAGAAACAACATGAAATGTATGTTACTACATTCAAAGAAAGAGAGCAGTCATTTTAACCTATTTGCTACAAGTAAATTAATATTAAGCAAAGTTAATTAAAATAATTACTTATTTACTCTTCAGATGATGAGTATAGTACTCTTGGATATCTTGGAGGAAAAGACTAGTCTCATTACAACTGATGCCTTACATTGAAATTATTGGCTAAACATTCTTCTTCAGAAAGGCAAAAGCTCCATTTCTTTCATATTAGTATTATAAAATCATAATAGCTGCATATTGAATTGTTTACCTCTACTATTTTGAATTACATTCTTCATCCATTAGATATCTAAGGCTTTGAATGACCAATTCTTTGAAATACCTATATTGCTTATATTGTGATATTAATCTCAGTAATATTAATAAGAATTTATTTCTGAGTCCTGTCTTGAACTACATTCATATGTAATTTATGTAGTACCAAGCAAGAAACCTGATAATTTTACTCTTTTCTATGTTTTAATCAATAAATCCATTCAATATAGAAATATGTTCCCATCTTTTATGTTGCTCAAGTAAACATCAAGTATTTCTAGTACTTTTCCTGAAATAAATAAAAAGTTTGGAACAGGAAGACAAACCCTCCCATTATCACTTTGAAGTAAATCCTTGGGAACTATTTTTTATACAAAGAAAAGGAAAGCCGGGTGTAGGTGGCTCACGCCTGTGATCCTAGCTACTCAATAGGCTGAGATCAAAGCTAGCCAGTGCAGGAGAGTCTGTGAGTCTTATCTCCAATAGACCACTGGAAAACTGGAAGTGGTGCTGTGGCTAAATCAGTCGAGTGCTCAAGTTGTTCTGAAGAGCTGAGGCATAGCTCCTAAGCCCATAGTTCAAGCCCCACACCTGACAAAAAATAATAAATAAAAACTGCAATGCACATGTTTATAAATGAATAATCTAATGGTTAAGTCAATTAAACACAAGAACTACCACATCAATCTCAATTTACTTAAAGCCACCAAAATATTAGTGTTCATGAATATCACTCATTTTTAGAAAATGACTAGGCAAAACAAAGTTTATATTTGAAATATAAAAAATGAAATTTAAACCCAGATTTGCTGTGAATATCCAATTCACAGGAATACATTTATTCAGCAAACAGAGAAACAAAAAATAAGGGTTTGTCATATAGAATGAAAGATGTAGAAGCAGACTCTTTCCTTAAGATGTTAACTGCATGCAAAATGAGGGATTTATCCATTTATCTACTGAGGGGCATCTGGGTTGGTTACATTATCTTAGCTATGGTACATAATGTTGCAGTAAATATAGTTGTGCTGGTAGCTTTAGTATGGTCTTGGTTGTGATCATTTGGGTAAATGCCCCAAAGTGGGAATGCTAGGTCATAGGGGAACTCTATGTGGAGTCTTTTGAGGAAACTCCATACTGCTTTCCAAAGTGGTTGAACAAGTTTACACTCCCACCAAAAATGTAGTAGGGTTTCTTTCTGTCCAAATCCCCTCCAGCATCTATTGTTATTAGAGTTCTTGATTATAGCCATTCTAAATAGGGTGAGGTGGATTGTCAATGTTGTTTTGATTTACATTTCATTTATGGTTAGGGAAGTTGAGCATTTCTTCATGTGTCTATTGGCCATCCTTCTTTCCTCTTCAGAGAAGTTTCTCTGAAAGTCTTTTTTATTTTATTTTATTTTTTTATTGTGAAAATACTGTACAGAGGGGTTACAAGTACATAGGCAAGATAATGAGTACATTTCTTTTCAAACATTTTTACCACCTTTTTATTTCCCCTTACACAATGGAATTCTATGCCTCCATCATAAAGAATGACATTGCCCCATTTGTATGGTCATGGAAAGACTTGGAAAAAATTATATTAAGTAAAGTAAGCCAGGCCCAAATAAACATAGGTCCCATGGATTCCCTTATTTGTAATACCTAGTATATGTCTGAGACAAGCCGAAACGGTCAGATAAGTTGATGTTAAGGGAAATGAACTCCAAGATAAAGACTCAAATGGTTTTTCTTTCTTACTATTGTTTCTAACATTTTATAAGATGATTTATTTATTGCTTTGTATATCCCTCCCCACCCCACACATATGTTCCCACGGGAGGGGCTGGACTAGGCAGTGAAGGGAAAGCATTGGAGCCAGAAGTTGTGGGGCTGGAAAGGGTGGGCCAGAAAAGTGGGGGTGGAGGTAACATTGTGGCTGTGAGAGTGGTTGTCAGGAGAATGTGTGCAGCCCAGAGTGAGTATCTGGCCTCAAGAAGCAGTACAGTCCAAAAAGTGAGAGTAGGACACATAGCATGGTGGCGGGAAGAGGAAACATGGGGTGACCATGGTCCAGCGGGTGGTGGCAGGAGGTGGGCTGATAGGGGGGAGGTATGGGACAGGGAACCTAGAAGAGTTAATAGGGGATTAAGAAGAAGGGTTGTGCACACTTAACTGGAAACAGGGCTACCCAGTATGGCTCTCTATGTACTATGCTCGTCTGTGCTCTGTCGAGGTTAAGCCCAGCAGGTTAGAGTTCCCATGCCCCACAATCTAGAATACAGTAAAGGAACACCATCTAACTATTCACCTGGCAGGGGCATAATTCTCTGGCACCTGGGAAGAGGTTTATTGTGAAGACAGGATGGTAGAATGGGCTACCTCTGGGGTACTAGATTCATATCACCCTTATCCATGAGGCACAGTTAATATATAAATGCACTTAAACAATAGTTCTTTTTTCGCCTTCCTTTGCTTTACCTCTTTCTTCTTCCAGTGCTGGGGCTTGAACACAGCTTCTAGGTGCTCCAAAAATTCCCTGCCCAAGTGCCTATTGTTTTTCACCTCCTAGACCTCTGTCTTCTTGGTCCCTGTCAGTCCAGGTGCAGGTACCATGGCCAGATGCCCTCTTCAAGGCAAGTATGTCCCCAACAGCCTTCTCCATGGAGGAACCAAAAGGAGGATTAAGGGTTTTGTGCTTTTGTGTATACATTCACATGAATATTTACTTTCATCAGTGGGGCAGTTCTAAGTACTCATTCTCTTATTGAACTTCAGCTATAAATTCTTTGAAAATGTAGACACTGGAGCAGGAAAAGAAAAAAAAACCAAACAATTAAACAAAAAACATATCCCACAATCACTGGATGACTGAATGAAAGTAAAACACAACCTAACAATATTTTACCAAATCTGTTATATTTGAATGGTGAGAGTTCCAGAGAGGAAGATGCCAAAACAGCCAGGGAGTGTCCATTTGCATATGTTTAAGGATGCTGTCATTAATATTTAATCATTAATATTTGCTCATTCATCCAGGAAGAGGAGATCAGTTACTATGGTACTTTGATTGTGCTCAATCCACTTACGTTATAAAAATTGCAAGCTGCCATGATAAAAAAAAAAATAAAGCTCCTCTTCCCAGCACCAGTTATCTTTAGTTCACTTCCAAACCATAAACATTATAACCATATCCAAAGAATGCAAGGAAGGGAGGGAAAGAATCAGCATTCTGGTCTATTATCTGGTACCAACACATTGCTCAGGTTGAACTGTTTATCCACTGTGGTATTACTTTCTTCCTACTTTTGGATCTGAGGTGTGTGCACTTAAGAACTATGTGCATATATCCGTACATACATTATGACTGAAGGTATATGTCCATCAACTGAGATGTTAGCTTGTAAAGGTTCATTTTAACTGGTACAGCAGCTGTATGTCAACGTAATTGCTCCTGTGTCCCATGTGCATCTTTCCAAGTTCTACACAAGATAATGTCACTGAACATTTTACTTATGTTGCTGCTGGCATTCCCAGTTTTCCTCTCCCAATTCTCCCTCCCACCTCCCTCTATACCCTGCAGCAAACCACAGCCTTTATGGTTTTGTTTCTTCAGTGTTGATTGCCTGAGGTTTGATTGGTCCAATTCTAACACACTAGGTAGCTATGGCAGGTGCAGCGGGTGGCCTTTCTTCTTCTAACTTTCCTGACACATACCAGGAGAGTCTCTCCGCATTTCAGGAGTTTTACTTGAATTACTTTCCACTTTCTGGGATTTGCCACCTATCTGATTTTGTCTCTTCTTTGGAGTTAATGAGTATTGAACCCAGGATGTTTCATTAGCTAGGCAAATACTCTCACTGAACTATAACCCAGCCACAGAACATCTTTTTAAATTCTCCATATATCTGAATGTATGATGGAAAGAAAAGTTTATTCCAGTATATTGGAATGTTTCAGATTTTAGGTTTTGATTAATCTAGTTATATATAGTCATAGTCTAGAAACAAATATATTGGTAGGACTTGATAAGACAGGCTTTTCCTCACTATACAGCTGTTGAGGGGAAGGGATTGTCCTGCAGCATAACCCTGGAAACTTAGTGGTGAGGCCTTCAACATCAATTCCTCAGGGACATGATTTCAACCCAAGTGAGTTGCTGTAGTCTGAAGCCTCCTCTCAGGTTCCTGGGATTCCATCTTGCATACTACATTCCATAATAGCAATATCCACGATGCACAGTCTGACTGTTTAGATTTATTGAAAGGTTGTGAATGAATGTTTATGTCATCTTAGATGAGCACATCATTGAGTCATGTGAAGAACTGCATCAAAAAAGAGATTACTCTTCGGTTTCAGTGATGATTTACAACAAATTTTCATAACGTGACCACAAAGCCTCTTTTTTTAGGCTAAACAGTTTCACTTGCACCAAAATGATGCTATGGCAAAAACGATCCTCTAATAGGGTTTCTAAATGCAAACACAAAATACTTTTGCTTAAGGAAGAATTAATTATGCCAGCTAATATATTCCCAGAATAGTTATTTGTGTTTAGACCATGTTAAAAAGTTTTGTTTTTGTTTTTGTTTTTTTATGGTCATGGGGCTTGAACTCGGCCTAGGCACTGTCCCTCAGCGATTCAGCTTCTCAGTGATTCAGCTTAAGGCTGGTGCCCTACCATTTGAACCATAGTGCCACTTCTGGTTTTCAGGTGGTTAATTGCAGATAAGAGTTAATTGCAGATAAGAAACTTTCCTGCATGGGATGGTTTTGAACCACAAACTTTTTATCTCAACCTCATGAGTAGCTAGGATTATAGGCGTGACCCACTGGTGTTTGGCAAATATGTGCAATTTTTAACCATGATTGAAAATGTTGGGAAAAACTACAGAATACTTACAAGCAGCAGTAATTAGATGGGTACAAATATATGTAATATACCAAATATTTTTGCACAATTGAAGTCTTTGGTGATCAAATACATAACAAAACTCATTTGGATCTCTTATTGAACATAGATTATTAATTTTTCAATTCAGAAACATATATATGTATATACATATGTAATTACAAAACTATATAAATAATGCTTTAGTATTTATGGGCAATTCTAAAGAGAGAGAGAGAGAAAGAGAGAGGCAGGGAGACAGGAGACAGAGAGACAGAGAGAGAAACACAAAATCCCAAACATTAAACTTACAGGTTGGATATCTGTAATTCCCAATTACATATTGTACTGAAAGGGAAATTACAATGAAATAAAAAATTAGACCATTCTGCAAGGATTCCAAAAAAAATAGTTCTTACACATTACTTGTTTGTTATCTTGATGTGTTTGTGACTAGTTGTGTCATCTGGTTTGCTTTAGGATGAAAACAACACTATCTTGTTCTTAAAATCCAAGGGAAAATTATAAGTGTACAATTAAAAGAGGTATATATATATATATTTGGATCAACCTTTATTTGCTTAGTTTTCAAACACTATGTAATGTTTCCAAGTAATAATGGATTTTGCAAATATAAAAAAGTGTTAATGTATTTCTTGTTTTAAATGTATTTCTTATGACCAGATAAGATGTGTTAAGTCAAATGAACCTCAAGATAGAGACACAGGTTGTGCTTTTTTTTTTTTACCTTGTCATTGTTTTTAACGTATTTATAACGTACCATGTGATTTCTTTGTTTCTTTGTATGTTCCTCCCCCACAGCATAACCCCTATTTTCACTGTATTTGATGTCAGTTCCTTGCATCTTTATATACACTTCTCTAAATTGGGGAGGGGGAGGGCAAAAACAAAATGCTTAAATAGGGATTCAGGTTGACCCATTGTAACAATGAGATATTCAAGACACTATGTTGAAAAACAAACTGCAATTTAGGTAGTGGAGGGAGGAGGAGTGTAGTTGTAGAGGTGGGAGGGAAGGGATGGTAGGCGAAAAACAAAGGAGGAGACAACAATGCTTGATATTAAATGTACTTATTACCTTGCTCATGTAACTGTAACACCTATTTACAGTATTTTTTACAATAAAAACGTATTAAAATGTATTTCTTAAAAATAGAAATATTTTTAAATTCTTATGCATATTTCCAATTAGGCAGTTCAGATGATGTATATATGAATTGTTGTTTGCTAGATTTTATTGTGTATGTGTGGTGGTCATTACGTTTGAAGTTAGGCCCTGGGTGCTGTCCTCTGTCCCTACTCCCGTTTTTTGCTTGTTCAAGGCTAGCACTTTCCCACTTGAGTCACATCTTCGAGATTTTTGGTTTTCAGTTGGAGATTAGTCTCTCTATTTCCTGCCTGAGCTGGTTTTAAACCATGTTCTTCAGATCTCAGCCGCTTAAGTAAGTTACCACTTACATTTATTGTTTTCGTTTTATTACCATATACTTTTATTGTAAAGATATTGTAAACAGGGATTACAGTTATATTAGTAAGGAAATGACTACATTTCCTACGGAGCATTGTTACCCCCTCCTTTGTTTTTCCCCTACCATCCCTTCCCTCTCCACCTACCCCTCTCCCACGCCCACAGTTGTAAAGTTTGTATTCAACATAGTGTCTTGTACATCTCATTGTTATAATGGGTTAATCTGTATCCCTATTTAAGCATTTTGTTTTTTCCCTTTCCCTCCCCAAATTAGAAAAATGTATATATAAGATGCAGGGCACCAGAATCAATACAGTGAGAACAGGGGTTATACTGTGGGGGAAGAACATGCCAAAGAAATAAAACCACAGACTACATTATAAATACGTTTAAACCCATACCAAGAAAAAAAAACACGTGTGTACCTATCTTGCTTAACATCATCTTACATGGTCATATGTGCATAGCTTTTGACTTCTTCTGCTTATCCTACATAAATATTAGCTATTGCAAATAAGGGAAAACATGAGACCTATGTTCCTTAGCACCTGGCTTACATCACTTAATATAATTTTTCCAAGTCTTTCCATTTCCTAACAAATGGGGCAATATTATTATTTCTGATGGAGGCATAGAATTCCATTATATATAGATATATGCATATATATATATATATATATATATATATATATATATATATATATATATTACATTTTCTTGATCAGTTCATCTACTGAGGGGCAACTGGGTTGGTTCCATATCTTAGTTATGGTAAAAAAAAATGCTGCCATAAACATAGTTGTGCAGTAGCTTTAGCCACTTACCTTTAAATCAGGTGATCTACTGAGTGTTTCCCTGTCTTATTTTGTGAAAATACACCTTTCCAACCGCAAAGGTAAAAGAACAAGTTAAAAGTTGTTCTGATACTCCCAACTCAAAGAAGATACAGGATGTACTTATTTAGGTGCTATGATAAAAAAAAATTTGGAGTGGTTGTAAGATTGACTTTCTTATGTGTCATTTTGGGAAAAGTGAGTCAAATATTCATAACATTCCTAAAGAGAATAAAGTAGACCTGTTTTTTAAATGAGGAGTATTAATGAGAAGAAAAGTAGTTTTTGTACCATTACTGTAGCCTACTTGAAAGAGTTTGAAGGTACAGATGATCAGGTATATTTCTTGTGTAGCAATCAATTCTAAAATTCTTTGTTTTTCTCTGCATTTTCAGTTTGTTCTCAACAGGTGTCTTATTTGAAACATACAGCTTGGTACCAGGGGTTTCTGTATTTTACATTTTATGAAAGTAATTTTAGGTTTTTTAAAGCAGAAAAGCTAATAATGATAATCATTCTCTGATATCCTTCACCAAGATCTCCACATTTCATTATATTGGTTTAATATGCTATCAGTATATTTAAATGGTATAAAGTTTGGTTTTGCTTTTGTTTTTTGTGCTGGTATTGGGGCTTGAAATTAATACCTTAGTCTGTCACAAATGCCGGTCATTAATGATCATGCCTGTAATTCTGGCTACTCAGGAGGATCTAAGGATCAAGTTTCAAAGCCAGCCTGGGCAGGAAATATTATGATACTCTTGTCTGTAATTCATTACTATAAAGCTAATAGTGGAGTGTGTTTCAAGTGGTAGAGCACTGGCCGTGAACAAAGAAGCTAAAAGGTAGTACCTACAGGATAGTTCCCAAGTTCTGGGTTTAAGTACCACTACCAACACACACACACAAACACACACACACACACACACACACACACACACACACACACACGTTTTCTTTCTCCCCAAAGCATGTGGTTTCTGTGTGTGTGTGTGTGTTCTTTACCCTGAAATCCACTTTGTTTTCTTTTTCATTTAGTTGGTGATTTCTACACAGGAAGAGCAGAGTAATGGTGTTACTTGAGTCCTGGTTGCCACTGGTTCTGCTGAGATGACTGAGGTCTGACTTAGTGAGCAATGGGACCCCAGGAAAGCTCCATGAAGTAAATGGATGGAAACATGTGAGAAGATATGCATTCAGGTAATTCTTCAGTCAATCTTCCTCCTACCAAGGGTCATTCTCTCTCAGGGGGGTAAGTTCCTTTCCTTATCAGGTAAACCTGAACCTTGTATGGCTTTGTGTTTGTACCCATATGTGAATAAGGACTTTGAAAAATGTCAGCCATCACAAACTTGCTCTATTTTCTTCTCTCACTATTAGTCATTATGTTGGAAGACTTCATTGTTCTGAGAAATATGGAATGTTTTAGAAATTTTCCTGGGATATTTATAGGTGTAGGTCAGAATTTATGGTCCTTTTGCTCTAGTGAATTGAGAAACATTTATGTTAATTTATAGGTAGCCTATAGTGAACTTATTTCTACAGAATAGATGAAATTTTGGATACGATATATTTATGGAAAACCAAAGGATACGCAATATTTATGGAAAACGAAAGACAGAAATTGAGAGCACTTCAAATTTTTCAGTTTTAATCAGAATGTTGTACTAATTTGGCATAAAAGATTTTTAAGTGCTGCAATCAATTAATTTCATTTGGAGGAAAAATGACAGAAAGGAATGTACCTAAAGATATAGTGTAAGTTTTGCCTTTTGATTAATTAAGAACTTTATGTTTAATTTCAACTAAGGTATTGTGAGAAATACCAAGATATGAGATTCAGTTTCTGCCAATAATTAGATTAAATTAGTAGCAAAGGTCCTCTGTTAGCAGTAACAATTGCAACATGATATTTAAAAAGTTTGTAGCCAACACATTTGTGCAGCTAGGTAGTTTTGTAGTTATAGAATTTTAATGAATTTCTTCAAGCACAAGGAAAAGTTTATGACATGTTAGAGTTTTACACACAGCAAAGAAAATACCAGGTTGTTTTCAACAAATGTTTTCATTTTTCAATATGTGAGTGTGTGTATATGTGTGTGTGATGGTAGAAAGGCTTCAACTTAGGGTATTTTGCCATACCAAAATTTCGTTTTTTTTTCTATTTATTGGCAATATGAGTATCACAGAGATTGCTGCTTGAGATCCCTTTGAATTTAGATCCTTACATCTCAGACTCCTATGTAGCTGGGATTACAGAGGTGAGCCACCAGCATTCTGAGAGAACTTTTGTCATGTTGTGTGGCAAATTATCGGAAATTTAATGTTTGCTCACTGAATGCCAACTGTTGTACGCTACAAGTTTGGGCTAATAGTTTGGGTGTGGCTTGTCTGTAGCAGTTGCTCAGTTTCTAGCAGGGGGCCACCAGGCTATAGTCTCTCAGGAAATATGTAGACCTCTTCCAAACTTAAAGGATGCCTGGTAGGATTTAGGTCCTCTAGCTGTAAGACTGTGGTTTCTGCTGTCTAGTCATCTATCATACATCCACTGTTGTCAGCTCCTAGATACTCCCATATTTCTGTGACAAACATAACTTCCTTACTGTTTCATTCACTCTGTTTGTGTTACTGACTTCTAGAAAGACCTTAATTTGCACTCACTCCTTAGAAGTATCTCATATCCAACTCTTGTGTGAAATAATTACATCTGTAGACTTTAATTTTGTTATCTACCAGAGCATATTGTGGGGTTAGATGCTACTCATATTGGAAAATAAAAGACTTTCCAAGTGTCTGGGTTGTTATGCATTGACTTAGGTAGATTATTAGCTATTTATTATTAGCTATTTAATATTGTAAGTGGCCTCAATTTCAGAAACTTGTAGTATTGAATTGTTTGAGTTTAGCTGATCAAGTGTGCAGTTTAAGAAAATGAAAGATAATTCTTTGCATAGAGTAGAAAATAATTTGCCAGTTAGAGTGAATGAAAGGCAATTGGGAGTTAACAAATGGATTCAAGAGCACTGGCAGTGACTTCAGAGATGGGACAGAGGTAAATAGGTTACACATATTTTTAAAAGAGAACATGTGGCTGGGAATGTGGCTTAGTGGTAGAGTACTTGCCTAGCATGCATGAAGTCCAGGGTTCAATTACTCAGTACTAAATGAACAGAAAAGGCTGGAAGTGGTGTTGTGGCTCAAGTGTGAGGGTGATAGCCTTGAGAAAAAAGAAGCTCAGTAACAGTGCCCAGGCCCTTGGTTCATTCCTCAGGACTGCCAAAAAATATAAAGAGAGAACATGTCAATAATGAATGAGGGAGGGATCCAGAGGTCAAATTCATCACTCAATTTTTCCTCCTCTATTTCATAATCAAGACATCATTCTCAGAGAACCAAAGGGGGAAAAAGGTGATCTAGAAAGAACATATCCTATGAAGTAATACCTAAACTTTTTAGTGCAACTGTCCTGTAGAGATAATTCATTAAGTATAATTGTGTCTTGCAATAGCACACGTGCTATCTGGAGATTTTGTGTGAGGGCTGGTCCTGAAACTTGATCAGAGCCCAGTTGTTATTCCTATTTGTTTTCCTCAAGGCTAGTACTCTATTACTTAAGCCACAGTTCCACTTCTAATTTTTTGGTGTTTAAAGGAAGATAAGAGTGTCATGGACTTTGCCTGGTTCACCTGGCTTCAAAATATGATCCTCAAATCTCAGCATTCTCAGGAGCTAGGATTACAGCTGTAACTCACTAGCACCTAGAGAAGCAATTATTTTTGAGTGAAAGGAATTAAGAATACAGATTATCCAGGAAGATTCACCCTCAGTACTAAAGAAACCACCATGACCAATTTCCGTGAATACACACACACAAACACACACACACACACACACATATACACACACATGCACGCACGTGCACGACACACACACACACACACACACACACACACACACACACACAAGGGATTGAAATTCTTATCTCCAACTACCCAGCAAAAGCTGGAAATGAAGGTGTGATCGTAGTTGTAAAGTACTGAAATTTGGTGAAAAACCTGGGAAACAGTTCCCTGGTCCATAATTCAGCCCAAAGTCGACCAAAAAGAGAACTGAAAGGAGAAAAGAAATGACCATTTGATATTCAAAAATAAGCTTGGGGCTGGTGGTTCATGCTTATAATTTTAGCTTTCAGGAGGCTGAAGTCTGAAGATACTATTTAAAGGCCAGACCGATCAGAAAAGTCCATGGGACTTGTTTTCTGTATGTGTGGAAACCTGGGACTTGAATTGGTTTAGAAGCTCTACCACTCCCAACTTCATATTAGTTGATGAAAGTCTCAAGTATTTTCTTGCCCATGGTGGCTTCACACTTGATACTCAGATTTCAGCCTCTTGAGTCTTGCTGGGCTTTACAATTAACCATCAAAAGGAAGAAGAATGAAACCTGGTGATTGAGCTGTGGCTCCAGTGGCAGAAATGAGAAAATAATTTCTGGGACAGCACCCAGACTTTGATATTAACTTCAGGACTAACACACTTACAAAGAATAAAATAAATAAATATAGAGAAGTGTGGGAGAATAAAGAGTCAATTTCAGAGTTTAAAATGAGCCAATCATAGGAGGCACACACCTGTGATGGTAGCTACTCATGAGGTTCAAATATGAGGATCACAGTTGAAAGCCAGCCCAGGTAGGAGAATTCATATACTCAACTCTAAATAGCTAGTTAAAACAAAACAACATCAAAAGAATAGCCACAAGTTTTGCTATGGCTCATGACTTAGTGTGCTAATCATGATTAAACAACAGCAGAACAGCACCTGGGCTAATTTGTAGACCCAGGATCACCATACACAAGGAAATAAAAATACAAATAAAAAAGTATAAGAATTGCTAGGAATATGGCTTAGTGATAGAGTGCTTGCCTAGCATGTTTGAATCCCTGGGTTTGTTTCCTCAGTAGCTCACAAGTAGAAAAAGCTGAAAGTGGCACTGTGGCTCAAGTTGTAGAGTTCTCTCCTTGAGTAAAGTAAGCTCAGGACAGTACCCACGCCCTGAGGTCAAGCCCCAGGACTAGGAAAAAGAAGAAAAAATGTTGTGAGAAAATCCAATTAAAATTTCAAAATGAGCCCTGAATTTTTGGTGGGTGCTAGTGACTCAGAATGCTGAAATCTGAAGTTTGTTGTTCATAGCCAGCCTGGGCAGAGATGTACATAAGTCTCCAATTAACCAACAAAAAAAGCCAGATATGAAGCTGTGGTTGTAGTCGTAAAACACCACCCTTGAGCGAAAAAAAGTATGAAAGAGTGCCCTTGCTCAGAGATCCAGCCTTAAGATCACAATAAAAAAATTAAATGGTTAGAAGCAGAGAACCTGGAACTGTTGGCTCATGTCTGTAATTCTAGAAATACAGGAGGCTGAAATATAAGATCCAGTGTAAAGGCAAACCCAGTCAAGAAATTCCAGGAGACTGTTTTGCATGTGGTGGCCACACTGGGGATAGGTTTTGTTTATTGAATGGAGATAAGTGTTTCATGGACTTTCCTGCTCAGGCTGCTTTCAAACTATGATGGACAGATTTTCACCTTCCTGAATCAGGTGAGGCCTTGCATGAGTTTAGGTTCCAGGACCAACACACACACAAAGAATGAAATAAATGAAAAGAAGGGTAGAAGAGAAGAAAGAGGCAATAACAGAGGTTTCAGTGAACCAAATATTGGTGGCTCATATCTGTAATTCTAGATACTCAGGCTGAAATTTGAGGATACTGTTTAACTCTCAGCTCAGGTATGTGAGTTTATAAAATCTTGCTGTCTCTGTCTCTGTCTCTGTCTGTCTCTGTCTCTGTCTCTCTCTCTCTCTGTGAATCCTGGAGCTTGACCTTGCACTATTTTGCTCAATGATATACTACTCTCAGATTTTTAGTGGTTAATTGGATAAAAGGTTGTTAAGAACTTTTCTCAATTTTCAGCCTCCTGAATCTAGCCTAGCTCTACATGATTCTCTTGTCTTCAATTAACCTCTCCCCAAAAGCCATATGTTATGGTTAGTTCCATGTGTGCCCTGAGATGAGCTTCAATTTCTACTCACAGGACAAGAAAAAATGAAAAAGAAGAAAAGAATGTGGAAACAAGCACATATTAAATTTTTAAATGACCCAAATGTTGCTTGTCATGTGTGTAATCCTAATTATACAAGAGGCTGACATCTGATGATTGTAGTGTCAAGTCAGTCTGGGCAGGAACATGCTTGAGCCTCTTATTTCCAGCTACAAAGCACAAAACCTTGAGCTGTGGCTGAGGTGGTAATAGCACCAGCCTTAAGTGTGAAAGTTAAGATATAGGCCCCAGAGTCAGAGGTCAAGCCACAGGACCAATAAAATTTTCAAAGGAGAGAGGATGAATAGAGGCTGAAATCTGAGGAACATGGTTCAAAGCTAGCCCATAGAAGAAAGTCCATGAGGCTTTCTCTTTGTGTGCATCTGTGTGCTGTTTTGTTCAGGATAGAGCTCCACCTCTTCCAGCTTTTCATTGATTAATTGGAGCTAAGAGTCTTATGGACTTTCCTGCCCTGGGGGGCTTTGAACCATGATCTTCAGATTTCAGCCAACTGTTTCATGCTCGGCTTGGCATAAGAGTCTTAGCTCCTATTAACTACCAAGAATTAAAAAAAAAAAACTGGAATTCAGCTGTGACTCAAGTGGCAAACTGGGCAATCACTTTCTAGGAAATCACCCAGGGCCTTAGTTCAAGCACCAAGACAAAACAAGTATAGCCAAAAGCTATAATTTGGCTCATGTTGTAAGCCGCTAGTTTTGAAGAAAAAACTCTGGCTTTGCATACAGGCCTTGATTTGTAGCCCCAGGACTACACATATACAGAAATATAAAACATGTACATTTTTAAAAAGAAAAAGTGGAAAAAAGAAAATGTTAACATTTTAAATGAGCAATGGGTTTGTGGTTCATCTGTATAATTGGAGCACCTAAGGAAGCTGAAATCTGAGGATCATGGTTTGAAGCCAGACTAACCAGAAAAGTACATTAGAATCTTAGGTCCAATAAGCCAGAAAAAAAGTAGAAGTGGAGCTGTGGTTGAAGTTGTAAAACATCAACGTTGTGTCAAAAAGCTCAGAAATAGATGGGCGCTGGTCGCTCTAGCCTGTAATCCTAGCTACTCAAGAGGCTGAGATATGAAGATCATGGTTTAAAGCCATCCTGGGAAGGAAAGTCCATGAGACTCTTATCTCCATTTAACCACCAGAGAACTAGAAGTGACACAGTGGGTGAAATGGTACAGCATTGGCCTTAAGATGAAGAATTCAAAGACAGTATTCAGGTCCGGAGTTCAACCCGTACCCTCCTTAAAAATAGGTAAGAAATAGCAATGAGGCTCAGAGATAGGGTCTACTGAACACAATAAAAAAGCATTGCGGTTGAAGACAATACCTGATTAAATATATTAAAAAAAGTTAGAGGCTGGTTGCTCAGGCCTGTAAACCTAGTTACCCAAGAGGCAAATTCTAAGGGCGGCAGTCAAAGCCAGTCGTAGCTGTGCGTAATAACCAGTAATTGTGTAATTACCAGCAGTAGGGCTTGAACTTGCCCAGTTTTTCTCAAGGCTAGGGTTCTACCACCCCCAGCTTTTTGGTGATTAAATAGAGATAAGAATCCCAGACTCCGGCTCGGAAGTTGGCTTAGTGGTAGAGAGTTTGCCTTGATGCATGAGGCCCTGGGTTTGTTTCCTCAGAACCACATAAGCAGAAAAAGCCAGAAATGGTTTTGCAGCTCAAGCGATAGAGTGCTAACCTTAAGCTGGAATGCTGAGGGACAGTGCCAGAGTTCAGGTCCCACAACCAATAGAAAAAAAGTAAAGGAACCCCAGATTTTGCTGCTCAGACTGGCTTCAAACCAAGATCCTCAGATTTCAGCCTCCTTAGTTTGCTGGGATTTGCATGAGACTATACAAAAAAGAAAGAAGCTGCATGTTGAGCTGTGGCTCAACTGGCAGAACGGAGCAAAATCTCAGACAGTGGCCAGTCCCTAGTTGGAGAAAAAAGAAACACAAAAATTTTCAAAAATAAATAATAATTTGTAATACAGAAAAAAATGTTTAATATGATACAAAGGAAAATCATGTTTCTTTTACATGCAGCAAGCCAAAACAAACTACAAAGTTTCAAAATGACATAGTGAGAGTAAGGGGAAAAAGAAAATTTTATAAATTCATGGAAATATTAAATACAAACTGAAATGACCAAAATCTACTGTGATCTCTCACTCAGATCTCTCACTTGTAATTGTTAACACACAATTGCCCTCCATTTTCAGCATATAGTATGGCGATTTAGAAATGACCTCTCTATGCAGGGATATTCCTACTTTAGCGACTTGAGTTATAACTGCATGGATTGCCCTCATTTTAATACACAAATTATCCTTTAAAACTCAACATCAATATTGAAATGATGGATTATGTGTAAAAGCATGAAGAAACATCAGAGATCCACCAGAGATCCTCTGAGGAATACAATCATAACAATAGAAGAGCACCTAACACTCAAGGTAGGTAACAGAAGGAAGATTTAGGGTTTTTTTTTTTTTTCGTATGCAGGGGGTTGAAAGCAGGGCCTCATGCTTGCTCGGCAGGTATAAAATTCAGTTACATTAATTATATCCATACTACTTTGTAACCATTACCTCTGTTTGTGAACATTCTTTTCAATACTGATGGAATCCACACAATCATTGAGTAATAATCACCCCAAATGACCTGCCCCAGAAAATTTTAACCTTCCATTTTCTCTTATGAAATAGTTTAGTCAATATATTTCACATAAATAGATTATTTTTGTGTCCATCCATGACAGACATATATTAAATGCAGCCTTTTTTGGATGAGTCATATTTTATGCATACCTTATATTTTATAAACCTATTCATCTGATAGACACTCCAGGTGTTTCCAACTCCTATTGTGAACATTGCTGAACTTATCATTAGCATATGAGCTATTAGTTTTTGTTTGCATTTCTTCTGGGTATGCAATGAGTAATGGAATTGCTGGGTCAAGTGGCAATGCTATCTTATGTTAGAAGAATGTGTCAAATTCTACCATAATTGCTATATCACTTTTCATCAACAAAAAAATGTACAAATGCTCAATAAAATGTACAAAAATATTTCAAATCTTCTACAGCTGTGCCTTAAAGGATCATTTTTTAACTTAAACTTGGTTTTATTTGGGCCATGCAGTCCTGGAAGTATGTAGCATTGTCTAGAGCTGAAGTTAGAACAATACCAAATGCCCCTGATCTAGCCTCCAAAAGTATTTATTCTGGTAATAATTTTTTTCCTAGAGATAAATTTTAGTTATTATATGCATGGTAACTCTTTTAAAATAACACTTTGAATTTTAAAATGACATAAAACTGTAAACATTCTGTGTACCATCTTTATAATAAGAAAAATTATATTTACAAAAAATATAAAAAGACCAACGGGTTTGAACTATCTAAGGTAGATGTCAGCTTCCCAGCAGAAAAATACATTACAATCACAGTCTGATAATGACTGAAGCAAAATAATACAATAAGAGCTCATCTCAAGTAAAATGAAGAGTAAAGACTATGGGCAGGGTTCAAGGGGTAAAGCACTTGCTTGCCAAGTACCAGCTTCTGAATCAAAACCCCAGTACTGCCAGGGGATAAAATAAAGTATTAAAACATAAGGAAAGGTGCAGATAATAGTATGATGTATGACATGGTGGTACACACCAGTAATCCAAACACTTGGGAGACTAGGCAGTAGAATTTTGAAATTAAGATCAGTCTTGGCTACAAAATGAGACTGCATGTTAAAGAATAACATAGAATAAAATAAATCAAACTACATTTTAAAAAAAAGGTGTAGTTCAATTGTAATTAAAGCAGTTTTGCATGTGCAAGGAACTGATACAATGCACAAAAATTACATGCTTTATTAACTACAATGTCAGTTTATCAATGCAGTACTAGGTGACCCTTGGCTGGAATCCCTCTTGAGGCAACCTAAGGCAGTTGTTGCACCTGTCTTCTGGGCTGGACTGAGGGCATTCCTGGGCAAACAGTATTTTGATCTCCATTCGTGGATACCACTTACAACTCTTTTTTTTTAGTAGACACCCTAGAAATCTCTCCCAATAACAGCCTTCTGGTATTCAAGTTAGGTTATCTTTTATATCTCTAGGGCCCTCCTCCCCTTTGTCTGGAACTGATCTGTTCCTGGGCCCACAATCAGCAGCTTGTTCTGAGAAGAGTGGTAGCTATTTTGCTAGCCACCTTTATCCTCTTCTATCTCCTTCTCAAATTAGTCTTTGGTATCATTATGAGTCTGTTCAGAGGGTAGAGCCAGCCTGGGCTGGCTTTGAACCGTGATCCTCAGATTCAGTCTCCTGAATAGCTAGGATTACAGGCCTGAGCCACCTGTAACCGGCCATCATTTCTTTCTTCCAGGAACATTTCAGGGGAATGGAATAGCACAGCTGCACATACATTCATTAACAACTGCCCAGGGGTGAACCATATGCTTACAACAAATCCACTGACCTTGATATTGCCTTTGGTGTCCAAAAGGATGTTAGTCTTAAGGTCTCGGTGTGTGATTCTATTTTGGTGTGAACAGCACTTAAATTTTGTGTTACGAGCCTCCTGGCTTCATCCTCATATAGGTGGCAGGATTTTAAGATCCACTCCAGGAGGTATCACCTAGTGGCCAGTTCCATGATGAAATACACATACCCTTCCTTCTCCATAACCTGGTACAATCTGATGATGTGTTTTTGCCATACCTTCTTAAAAATGTCCACCTCATTCTTTAGCAGATGATGAGGACTCTAACTTCCAGAGTATTTTAAATGCCACATCCTTGTCGGTGAGGTGGGGATGGGCCAGTTTCACTTGTCCATAGGGACCTTTGTCATGAGCTCTTTTATCTGGTATTGGTTGATGATCTCCTCCTTCAAGGAGCTTGAGGATGATACTTTGTGTTCTTTCATCATTCTGCTTTGATGGCAGGTAGCAAATCTTCCTAAAATAAACTAAATAAAATAATGCAAAAACCAGAAAATGTAAAAAGAAATACCAAAATCCAAACGACAACCAGACCCTGTAACCAAAAAATTCATTTAGCTTTGATTCAGTCAAGCGTGTCAACAAGCAAGAACTCCCAACTCTATTAACTGGCATAGGTTGGAACACAGTGGCTTCCTATATATCCTGCATGACATCACCCAATGGAGAAATCAGAATCAGGCATAGTGATATCATGGAGGAAATGGACCAATCAGAGTCTGAGGTCAGAGAAAAAGTTGACCAATCATATCCTGCCAGCCTTGACACTAACTCTTAAGCCTCAAAGGACTCCAGGTGGGCTTGAGGTTGCTCTGGTCATTAGCATGGCGTTTCTGAAACCACTAGGACAGTGGTCAAAATCCTCTGATTTTCTAGAGAACTACTGCATCTTACTTCTTCTAAATTGCTTCTCTGGAGACACTAGCTAATAGCCTCCATTCTTGATGACCACCTTATCCTATATCTTTTTCCAGCAATGGCACTGCACAAAGGCCTCCCTCCTTGTCAATGTCAGCTGTGTCCTACAACTTCCTTTAAAGGGACAAGTTCCAGGCTGGCTTTGAGCCACCATCCTCACAATTCACCTTCCTGAGTAGTTAGGATTATAGGCCTGGGCCATTGGTAGGTACTTAGCTCATCTCTTACATTTGGAGGAAGTGTACTTGTTAGAAAGGTAGGTTTTAGATATGTCCTTTTAGCACTTTAAATTTGCTATCCTTGCTGTCTACTAGTTAATCTAGTTTCTGATGAGAAATTTGTCATAATATCATTGAAGATCACTTGTGTGTGATAAGTTGTGTCTCTGCTCTTTGGGAGGTTTTCTGTCTTTGTTTAATTAGAATGTGTCTTAGTGTGGAACTGTATAATTATGTTAATTGACTTTTTGAGCAGGTAGATTCCTGCATAGAAGGGTTCATGCTTTCAATGAATATTGGGAAGGAAGGTATTGGTTATTATTCCTTCAATTATTCTGTATTTCTTTTTTCCTCTGTTTATATTAAAGGTATAAACATTATAAATATTAATATAAATGTTTATATTATACATATAAACATTATACATTATACATACATTACATATTCACATTGTATATGGAATATACATATATGCCTACGTATTTATATCATACATACATTTATAAATATATATTTATTTTCACATAGCTCCCAGTTTTGTGATTATTTATGGTAGGAAGTTTAGATTGATCGTAGCTACTCCATCTGAGTTAGAGTAAGCAGAGCTAGCCACCCCCCCCCCTCTCTGATTTCCTGACTCTCTCAGGTTTCTGAGCACAGGGCCATTGCTTATGTTCTAGTGTATGCTGTTATCTTTTGCAATGTCATGTTCTGCTTCAATGGCCACCAGGCCTGCACCTGGAAGAGGGGCTGCTCCAAAGTCAGCCTGCATGGGTGCACCTGCCTGCCTCTGTCTTGATGTCAGAGTCCCTGAACCTACTGGGGTGGCCTTAACAGATCCACTGTTCCAGGTCTGATGAAAGATGACTGTGGGCGGCACAAGCACAGCCTCTTTTTTTTACCCATTGGAGGTCTGCGGTGGAGCTTGGGAGTGTCCCCCTGTTGGTGGCTATGCTTGGAGCAAAGCTTACGGCTGCAGAAGCCTCACTGTAGCCTGGCTTCTGGGGCACAACAGATGCCACAGTTTTCTCTGGGGACTTTTCAGAATAAATTGGCAGGTCCAGTAGGAGAAGGTGAGCTTAGGAGGACCCTAAACACAGGGTGGGCAATGGAGTTGGGAAGGGCAGAATTTTTCCAGGTTGGCAGGGAGGAGATGATGAGCCTAGTAGTCTGCTGGCTTCCAAAAGAAAAGCTAGATTTACTTGCTACCCAGAAATATCCCTCTGAAACTGGTTGTACCAGAGAGTCCCATGCTGTTGGGAGGAAACTGCTAAAGACTGCAGTAGATGGACCAGGATCATTTGGTGTTGTTTGTCAGCAATTAAATGCTTTCTCTGGCAGAGGGAATCTGAAGGTTCCCTAACACTGCAGATCTAGGGAAGCCAGAGCCCAAGCAGACACCAGGGTTGGTCAGCTGCACACTGGGCAACCAGTCCTTGCTGGATGGCTTTGCAAAGTCCCCAACCTACTGGCACAAAAACCTGCCTAGCATCTCCTCAACCATAGAACTTGGAGACAGCAGCTGTTCCAACTTGGACATGAAATGTCCAGCTGGCAAGAGGCTGTTTTGGTTAGTGTGGGTCTGGGAAGAGTGGCAGGCCTGCTGCTGGAGAGAGCACATGCCCCTTTCAAGGCATCTAGGGGAAGGGGAGCCCCTGGAAATGGGCTCATGGAAAGGCTGGTCTGTCCTGCTCAAAGAGAACAACTCCAGATTGTTTGACTGTTTGGTTGGGTGGGGCAGTTCACCCCTTGGAGGCAGTGATATTAGGAGACAGTGTTGATGAAGTTATCACAAAATTAAACCAATCGCTGAGTAGCAAAAGAGTAAGTTTTGCTGAACTGCCCATGGCAGGTGGAGTTGAGGTCATGGCTGCTTCTCTCTTGAATGATCAAGAGGCATTGTCACCAGGAGACAAATGACTGGATGCTGGCATGGAGCCCAGTGGTTTTAGGAAATTTATCAGAGAGCCCTACTTGGTTTGTATGTCAATAAATAAGGCTAATACTGTGTGTAGAGTTAGGGCTTTAGAGCTGGGCATCACAGCTTGATCATTTTGAAGGGCTGCAGACACCTCCTGGAAGCTTGTGGAGCTTTAGGAGGTCTGAGTACATTATGAGAATAAATGTGGTCCTCTGAGCTTCATCCTTGGTTTGCAACAGGGCTGAGCCCTCCCTCCCTGTTGTCCTGGTACCCTGAGGGTTTGGGCTGGTTTCTGGCAGGTAGAAAAGTTTAGTGTTTCTTTTATTCCATGAGCCTCACTCTGAAGGGCTGTGTACGCAGGGAGGATTGATTCATTGGGAGGTCTTTCTTTGAGTATGGCAATCTACATAACTCAGAGCACATCTTGGCTTTCTCTCTGAATGTTTAGTTTCTGTGGAATACCGGTGCCTGAAAGGCCTAACAGTTCAAGGCTCCAGAGGCTTTCTCGGTTTCTAGACATATCCATGGATTGTTCTTTTTCATCATACAAAGACAGCTCTAACTTCCTCCTTTAGTCATGTTCTACTGAGCCCTTTGGCACTAGCATAAATTAGGAAAGACAGGCAGGGCTGTCATGTTGCTAAGGAAAGCAGACAGGGCTGCCTTGTTGCTGAAAAAAAGTATGCAGGACTGTCTTGTTACATAGTTTCATTTTATTCCACAATGTTGGTAAATAAAGCCTCCAGATTGGAACTCAGGAGATGCCCATGATCATTGCTCCATTCCTCTTCCCTGCTCTTACCATACTGCCTTTCTATTTAAATTCATTTTTAATTTTTGTCAGAAGCAAAGAGGCAATTTAAAATTCTCATGTAATTTTTATTCATGAATTACTAAAATACATGAAGAACATGTTAATTCAAGCAATATAAAATGGAAGATGGCATGAATTTGATCTCTTTCCCTCTACTATTTCACTTTTGCTCTACCCTGGGGTGATCACTGCTACTAGTTAGTTATGTATCCCTGTATCTAAAACAAATGTGCACAAAGGACAGGCTTGCCCATAGCTACCCATGGTCCCCAAAACTACTATCTTAGTAGGAGGTCAAATTTTCATTCACACTATGGAGATTCAAACTTCTATACTCAGGTTCACAGACCTGAGCCAATTCTGTGCTGGAACCACATGACTGAAGGAAGAAGTCTGCAATAGCTTGAAATCTGCCCTCTGCCTTTCCGACTAAGTCACAGTAACAGGTATGAGGACTAAGGAGTTGCACAGGCCTTTTAGAGTTTAATTGACTTTGGGTTTTAACTATTGTATTTGCAAGTTTCGCTTCAGATCAAATATTGGGCCTGCACAGCAGCAGCCCAAGAGGAAGTGATGTCCAGAACTTGTGTAAGTGTTACAGATTATTTGAATGTTTTTACTGAAATTTCTTTTTTCCTAAATTTGTGGCCAAATGTGGGCTTTCTTACAGCTAGATGACCGATGGCACAACACTGGATCTAGCTTATACCTAGTTCTGCAGCATTGTTCTGGAATATGGGCTGTTTCAGTCTTAGATTTAGAACTCCAATTTTTCTCCCCTTCTCTTTCTCCTCCCTCTCTGTCCTTCAGCAAAGAATTCAAATAATCATTTGTTGAAAAAAATGCTTGGAAAACTGTCATAATATTAAACAGTAGTGTCCACCTTTCAAGCCTGACAATTGTGTTAAAACAGGTGGAGAACAAGCATAATAAAAAGTAAGTGCACATACAGATGTGCACACCCAAGCCCACAACTACCCCAGATAGAGACTTACATACAAACACAGAAACACTCAAAAAAACCACAGGACATTTAAACCTTGTTTCTTAATAATTTAAAAACACCAAAACATTTGATGCATTCAAAAAATCACTAGCGCACCCACGAACGCACATCACACACACACACACACACACACACACACACACACACAACACACACACACACACAGAGCTAATACTGGAGCTTCAACGCAGGATGTAGTTAATGTCCCTGAGATTTTGAAATGAAAGCTAACACTTTACTCATTTGCACCACAGCTCTACTTGTGTCTTTTTAGTGGCCAATTGGAGATGAAAAACACATGGACTTTTCTGCAAAAGTTGACTTCAAACCACAATACTCACATCTCAGTCTCCAGAATGATTGAACAATTTACATTCTCACCAGCAGTGATAGAGTTCCCTTTTGGCCACACCCATGACAGCATTATTTACTAATCACTTTTACATGTTTTTATTAGCCTTCCTTACTGCAGTGAAGTGGAATTACAGTGTTGAATGGCTTATATTTCCTTTATGTTCAGAGATGTTGAACATTTCTTTATGTGTCGATTGGCCATTCGTACTTTCTCTGAGAAGTCTGTCTTTAGGGCACGACCTCATTTATCAATTGGGATGTTACTTGAGAATTTATTGGGGGTAATCTTTTGTGCTCTATTTATATTTTTTCTATTAGGTCCTTGTCTGATGAATAGCTCACAAAATTCTTTACCCATTCTGTGGGTTTTGTACTTAGCTTATGTTCTTTGCCAGACAGAAACTTGTAAGTTTCATGCAATCCCGTTTATCCAGTTTTTCTTTGATTTCTTGTGATTCTGTATCTTTAGTTAGAAACTTTGGAGCTGTGTTCTAGGAGCCATGGTGTTTCCTCTGCCACTTTTTGTAATATTTTCATGTTTTCTGGCCTTATATTGATGGCTTGGCATATGTGGAGACCATTTATTTGATCTGCCTACAATTCTTTGGTTCACAGAGACAGCAAAGTGGTACCCTTTCTAAGTAAGATGAGTTGGTTCATGGTTGTTTAGAAGGGGGATGGCTACTCAGAAGTGTGAATACGGAAATCATAGGTGGTAGGCTCAGGTATAATTATTTTAATTACATTTTTAATTGTAAGTACAATGAATACTAATCAGTGACATTTTTTCATCAACTCCCCCGTCCCTGAAACTCAACTCCTTCCTTTCAATTTTTCTAGTTTCATTGAGTATGAGTTGAAAATTGTGATTTCATTCATCTCCTTCTGCTTTTCAAGTGTCAGTTTCCTCATATACGTTTGATTGTACTGTTAGATTTTCTAAAGGATTACACCATTTAAATTCTTTCCAACATATACTGTACTTCATGAAATATATATATATGTATATATATATATGTATATGTATATGTGCATACAACACTCTATATGTTTACATATAGACCGAGCTTCCACATATGAGAGAAAAGATACATCCTGACTTCACAAAATTTTTTCCAGGTCCACCTATTTCTTTAAAAATGATGCAATATTCTAATGGATGAGAAAAATTACTCTGTGTTCATTTCCCTAACATCACCTTATCTGACCTTTTCTGCTTGACTCAGACATATACTGGATATTGCAAATAAGGGAAACCATGGGACCTATGTTTCTTTGGGCCTGGCTACTTCACTTAATATAATTTTTTTCCAAGCCTTTCTATTTCCTAACAAATGGGGCAATGTCATTCTTTCTGATGGAGGCATAGGATTCCATTGTGTATATATTCCACATTTTCTTGATCCATTCATCTACGGAGGGGCATCTGGTTTGGTTCCATATCTTAGCTATCGTAAATAGTGCTGCAATAAACATAGTCGTGCTGTAGCTTTAGTGCGGCCTTGTTTGTAAACATTTGGGTAAATGCCCCAAAGTGTGATTGCTGGGTCATAGGGGAGCTCTATGTGGAGTATTTTGAGGAACCTCCATACTACTTTCCAAAGTGGTTGAACAAATTTACACTCCCACCAACACTAAGGTATGTGTTCAAATGTATTTTTCTTTCAATTGATTGTTTCTAACACATTTATAAGATTATTTATTTGTTGCTTTGTCTGTCCCTCCCCCACAGTATAACACCTGCTTTCACTTTATTTGATGTCGGTATAATTTGTGGAGGGGGAAGGGAAAAACAAATCGTTTAAATAGGGATACAGTTGGACCCATTGCAACAATGAGATGTACAAGTCATTATATCAAAAAATGAACTTTACAACTTGTGGTGGGGGGTGGCAGTAGTGGGGAGGATTGCGTGGGAGGGCGGGGAGAGGATGGGAAGGGATGGGAAGGGGAAACAAAGGAGGAGGCTACAATGCTTGATAAGAAATGTACTCATTATTTGCCCATGGAATTGTAACCCCTCTGTACAGTATTTTCACAATAAAAAAATTAAAAGTAAATTAAATTAAATTAAAAATAAATAAATAAATCCAAAAATACGATATTTTCTTGATCCATTCATCTATTGAAGGCATTTGTGCTATATCTATACCTTGACAATGAACATAGTTGTGTAGGTGGCCTTACTTTATCCTGATATTTAGTCTTTTGCATAAATGTTCAAGAAAGGTAGTACTGGACCACAAGGTAGATCTAGTTGTTTTGTGTTTTTTTTTTCAGTGTAGTTGAAAAAGTTTACATTCCCACCAACAATGGTTTTTGATCACCCTAAAGTGAGATGGAAAAAGAGCAGCAAGTCATGTGGCTGTGTATTGTTGTTGTTGTTGTTGTTTTTGTTTGGTCATGGGACCTGAACTCTAACCCTAGGTACTGAAGTTCAACTCTTCAGCTCCAGGATAGAACACTACCACTTGAGCTACAGAACAACTTCCAGCTTTTTCTGTGTATGTGGTGCTGAGAATCAAACCCAGGGCCTCATGATTGCAAGGCCAGCACTCTACCAGAGAGTCACCTTCCCAGCTCATCTCAAGTGTTTTGGTTTGCATTTACTTTATAGCCAGAGATGTTGAACATTTTTATGTGACTACTGGCCAATTGTATTTCCTTCGAGTAGTCTCTACTTGGCTTGTTTGCCCATTTTTTAATTGGGTTTTTAATTCTTTGCTAGTATAATTCATTGAGCTCTTTGTATATTCTGAAGTAGACCTGGCAAATATCTGTCCTTCCATAGGCTTTCTTTAGTTTGCTAATGATAGCCTTTGACATGCAGAAACTTCTTAGCTTGACACAATACCATTTGTGAATTCTTTCTTTGAGTCCAGGCATTATTGATTGTGAACTCTATATTCCCGTTCAGTGGGAGCCAAAGTTAGCAAGGCTTACACTTTCAGAACAATCCTTTCTATAATTCAATCCTAGTGATGGACAGGTATGGTTGCCCCAGTTTTACAGGTAGAAAGGTCAAAATCTAATATTTTTTCAAATTCTTTAAGCCACACATCTAGTCAAAGCATAGTCTAGAACCTATATTATTCTTGTATAGTCTCAAGATAGGTTTTCCTAGTGACTTTCTTTATATTTCTTCCTTAACTCTGTAAATCTGTGTACAATATGGTAGCTAATGACCACATAAGAATGCTGAGCACTGTAAATTGTGGTGTTGTATTGGTTTTGCTGTAAGGATAATGTGCACCATGGACTTGGAACACTACATAGAAAACAATGGGGAAACTACATCTTTGTTTGTTTTGCAAGTCCTGGGGCTTCAGCTCAGAGCTTGGACACTGTCCCTGAGGGTCTTTTGCTCAAAGCTAGTGATCACTCTACCACTTAAGCCATACCGCTAATTCCAGCTTTTTCTGTTTAATTGGCACTGAGGAATCAAACTCAGGCCTTCATGCATTCTAGGCAAGCACATTACCAATAAGCCACATCCCAGCTCTTCGGTTTTTTTAACGAGTTTCCCACTTTCTTGACCAGGCTGGCTTTGGACTGTGATCCTCAGATCTCAGCTTCCTGAATACCTTCGATTACAATCATGAGTTACTGGTGCCTGGCAAATGGTGATTTTTAACCTACTTTTAATTTTCCTCATTGATGGAACAGCTCAGTAGATAACATGAAAAAAGGAGAAAGGCAGAGGGAAAAGCAACAGTAGTAGATACTAGAAAAGGAAAGGAAAGTAGTACAAAAATTGGCAAAGGGGCTGGGAAGGTGGCTCAGTGGTAGAGCGCTTGCCTTGCATGCCTGAGGCCCTGGGTTCGATTCCAAAGCACCACATAAGGAAAAAGCCGGAAGTGGCTCTGTGGCTCAAGTAGTAGAGCGCTAGCCTTGAGCTGAAGAGCTGAGGGACAGTGCCCAGACCCAGAATTCAGGTCCCACGACTGGACTAAAAAAAAAAAAAATTGGCAAAATAAAGTAAAGGGTTGCAATTAAATTAATAGCAATAGACCAATGTTGCTTTTTTTATTTTACAAACATATAGCACTTTTACATTCCATTAACAGGGAAATGAGGGGACATACAAACTGTTTACAACATTTAAACTTTTCTGTATACTATACGTATCTAACACAATTTATTGTTAAAAAATGCCAACAAGTTCAGGTGTGAAAATATATGCTTGTAATCTCAACTCTTAGGAGCTAAACTGCGAGGATTGAAAGTTGTTATATAGATTATAGAAAAACTATGTCTCTGAAATAAAATAAATAAAAAATAAAAGGGGAAAAAACAATTCTGACCAAATCTTTCCTGGGAAATTTTGTCAAGGAAAATAATTTCTTTTTTTCCCTATTGTTAGGTGTCAAACCTGGAAAATTGCCCATTGTATACAAGTCCTTTACTACTTGAGTAATGCCCCAAGCCTTTTTACTTAAATGGTGTTTTTCAGTTCGTTTGGTTAGCAGTCTTTCTTTCTTTCTTCCTTTCTTTCTTTCTTTCTTTCTTTCTTTCTTTCTTTCTTTCTTTCTTTCTTTCTTTCTTTCTTTCTTTCTTTCTTTCTTTCTTTCTTTCTTTCCTTCTTTCTTTCTTTCTTTCTTCCTTTCTTTCTTGTTCTTTCTCTCCTTCTTTCTCTCTTTCTTTTTTCTTTCTTTCTTTCTTTCTTCTTTTCTTTTATTCCTTCCTTCCTTCTTTCCATCCTTCCTTTCTTTCTTTTGTGGGGATAGGCCATGCTTACTTGGAATAATTGGTATATGCCATCTCACACAATGTATCTATTTGACTGCTCCAGAAATTTTTAAAAAGGAAGAAACACTTCCTAATTAACTTCATAAGCTGCATGACAAAATTAGTATGTATTTATAGTAATTTTACTTATGAAGAGAAAGGCAAAAAATCCTAAACAAAAGAGAATATGTTTGAGAAGTAAAATGGAGTTTACATTTAATTTTTTTCCATTTTTTCCTGTGTGTGTGTGTTTTCCTGAAGATTTAACACAGGCTTCACACATGGTAATCAAGTTATTCTACCACCAAGCTGCAACCCCACTTACATAGTTACAATTTAGAAAATCTAATGCAATTTATCACACTGAGTAAAGAAGAAATCTCATATAATCTCAATAGATGCCGACACAGAAGCATTTAATAATATTTTTAATATTACTGAAAACTCTGAAACAAGGAAAATATCTTTAGCTTATGTAGAATATCTATCATGCAACTACGATATTCTTTAAAAAATAGCTGAGGTATTTCTGATGCAATTAAGAGAGAAATTTGTTATCAATGATGGAATTTGACAACACATTTGATATTTTAACTGAAAAAGAGAAAGGAGAAGGAGAAGGAGAAGAAGGAGAAGAAGAAGAAGAAGAAGAAGAAGAAGAAGAAGAAGAAGAAGAAGAAGAAGAAGAAGAAGAAGAAGAAGAAGAAGAAGAAGAAGAGGAGGAGGAGGAGGAGGAGGAGGAAGAGGAAGAGGAAGAGGAAGGACGAGGAGGAGGAGGAAGGGGAGGAGGAGAAGGAGGAGAAAGAGATTGCAATGGAAGGAAAATACTGTAATTTGTGAGCAAGATGGCATGGTAGTCTACATAAAAATACAACAATGTTTACAGGTTTACATAGTTACAAGTTTTCAGTATGTTAGTTTAATATGAAGTCAAACAATAAAGAAATAAAAAAAAATCTTGTACATCTCAAACAAACTTTACAATTTAGGTGGTGGTGGGGGAGCGTAGTTGTGGAGATGGGAGGGAAGGGATGGGAGGGATAAAACAAAGGAGGAGGCAAAAGAAATGTACTCATTACCTTGCTCATGGCACTGTAATCCCTCTGTACATTATTTTAACAATAAAAAAACTTATTTAAAAATAAAAAATAAAAAAGTCTATGCCGGCAATTTGAAACTTAGTGGTAGAGTATTTGCCTATTATCTGTGAAGGGTCCTTGTTAATCAGCTACAAAATGCGTAACAGACCAGAATTTTTTTTAAAAAAAATTATACAAAAAGGACAATAAAGCACATGGTTTGGGACAAGTAAGTGGTTTACTTCCAAAAAAGAAGTAGCAGCAGATGATTTTGGTGATATATACTTGGAATCCAAACATCCATTCTTTGGCGTTTCAAGTGTTCAAGGCCAGTCAGCTAAAGATCAAGAGGAGGATGGACATGACAGAAGAAATAATAGAGATCTGAAACAAATTAAACTTCATCTGGATGGTGGGAAGAAGTCTGTCAGCTGTATTTTTTTCTTTTAGAAAGTTTCTAGCCTTTCCACCATGTGAGTATGCAACAAGAGAGCACATTAAAGCTCTGGTGAAGTTGACCTCTCAGTACATTGAATTTTATAGGTTCTAGATCTTGTCCTTCGGAATTTCTGTTGAGTACAAATCACTTGCTCTAAGCTATTGGGACCTGGTCTTAAGGAATTTTGCTATAGAATCACAATGGAATTCAAATACACAGCTATACCTCTTTCTCTAAAGGAAGACTGATGAATTTGGCACTAAGAGAATCCAATTTTCTGGGCAGGGGTTCTACTACATATTTCCCTACTGCAGCACTTGTTCTTCACTTTGAACATATCAACACACTGTCTTAGATTTCAAGGATTCTGATATAAACTCTTTGATAAGAAACTATCATGGGAAATGATGATTCTCTCTATTCTCTCACACCTATAGATGTTAATAACCCACTTCATGGAGATGTATGGCACAAGGCATTTTGCTACAGTATCAGATGATTCTGAAGTGATACCACTATTCTTTTGACAACAGTCATTTTACATTTAAAGAAAAAAATCATTGAATATCTTGAATAAGTTGATGAGGTCTTTAAAAGCCAAAAGTTAGAGCAGCTTTTCAGATTATGGTTGCCATGAAGTATCCTACTGGATTTAAATTCCAAGTGATAGAACAGCCACTTTCATGACCAACATAAGTATAAAACTTTGTTGGTCTTAATTTCTTCGCATTTTAATGGAAATGACAAAAGTGCCAACTTATTGACTTTATAAGGAGATAGCATTATATAATTAAATTGTCAAAATTCACTGAGTTGAATAGAGAACATGCCTAATTTGTATTAAAGTAGTAATGTATTGCCATTAATACATGGATGTGTTTTATTAGTAAATATTGAAAAGGAAAACAAGTATTTCTACAGGGGATTCATCCTGGCAATAGTCACTATACAGTAGGCTGATACTCCCTGCCTTCTTTCAACCACATGCAATTGTTGTTTTAGTTCTACTCAAAAGCTATGGGACTCATCTTGGATTCCATTTAGAAAACACCAAAGTGCATATGGATATTATAACTTTTTAAAGACCAGAAATGATCTATTGTATGGTACCAACAATAAATAAACTCCATAACTAATAAAGACTTTAAGCTTATGTTAAGCAGTTGTTCAAAGGAGTTATAATTCAACAAATAGGGACACCTGCTGTGCCTTAACTACTTCTTTGAGTTTTCTCATTCTTGTCAAGTTAAAAAAATATGGATCCACTCTAGGGAAAATTTCCAATTGGACTCTTTGTCATGTGCCTCCTGCACCTAGAAATATATGAGAATCCACTTTGTTTTTAGATTGTTGGAGCAAATTCCAAGACATGCACAAATGGTGAATGGAAGCCACTGGTTGGTGTATATTTGTCTCTTGCACATGGCCAGGGTTCTAGCAGAAGCAGACATGAGGACATGGATAGTACTAAAGGACAAAATCTTTGGTAGCAAACACTAGGACCTGGAAGCCACCAAGAACAGAACGCACTTTCTGATGGACTTGAAATTCCTGCAACACTACAATGGCAGCAGCAGTGGCATCACTCTGTGAACCTCTCATCCATGTGGAAATCTTGTCAACAGTCCTCCAGTCGGTTCATGCCAAGCTGTGATTGGTCCATTCCAGCCATTCTGAGTGGTCTCTAAGGTCCATTACAGTGCTGGGTGTTCCTCTTAACCTACTAGATTCAGTCCTATGTTGACAAATTTGAGTGGTTTTTTTTGGAGGGGGGCTAAGTTTTGTTGGGGTTTGGGTATTTTCTTTTCGTTATTGCTCTGTTTTTTTTTTATTTTCTTAGCTAAGTTTAGGTAGATTTACTCCTTGCCATCCTAGCAAAAAGATGGGAGAACACAGTGAATTATCCTCCAGATCTTCAGAGAAGGAGATTTTCACTGAACAAGACAGTATGAAGGAGATCATTGGCTATGCAGGAGGAGATTTTCCCTGAACAATACAGTGTGAAGGAGGAGATCATTGACTATGGTAGCTATGGATATGTAAAGTTGGCCTAGCACCACCTCATAGACACTAAGATGGTAGTGAAAATAATACTGAAGGGAGAGTTCAACAATTGTCAAATCAAAAATGAGATGGACAGGCTGCGAAGGTAGCTCAGTGTTAGATGTTGCCTTTCATGCATGAGGCACTGAGTTCAATTTCTCAGCACCACATGAACAGAAAAAGCCAGAAGTAATGCTGTGTCTCAAGTGGTAGAGCACTAGCCTTTAAGTGAAGAGCTCAGCGACAGTGCCCAGGTCCAAATTTCAAGTCCCAGAACCGACAAAACCTTTGAAATGAGATGGATATTATTATGATTTTCACATCACCCACACATGATCAGGTCGTTCCAGGTGAGGGAGAAGGAAGAGCACCAATACCTGGCAGTGGAACTGGCCATCCAGAGACCTCCTGCGAGAAATGTGAAAATCATACCACCTATTCAAGAATGAAGTCAGAAGATTGTTTAGACAGATTGTGAGGACTGTGCATTACTTTAACTAATATAGAAATGAACATTGAGACATTAAACCCAATAACATCGTGTTGGATGACAAAGGCAATGTGAAGGTCAATGACTTTGTCATGAGCGTAATGATTTCCCTAGGGTAAGTTGCTGAAGGACATACATGGTACCTTAATTTTGTCCCTATAAAATATTCCTGCATGAAAATTATAATGGCTGCAAAGTAGACATCTGGTTCTTGGGAGTCTCACTCACACTGTATGGGGATGGCAAATTTTCCATTTGAATATATGAATTTTATCCAGATACAGATAATTGTCTTGGAGGTCACATGCATTTCTTCATTCATCTGTACCCAAAAGAACAAAATATCATCTTGAAACTGTAAACTGCATACCCAAACAGAGGCACAGTATAGAACAAAACATGGACATTGGGGGCTGTGAAGGTAGCTCAGTGGTAGAATGCTTGCCTTGCATGCATGAGACCCTGGGTTTGATTCCTCAGCACCACATAAGCAAAAAAAGCTGGAAGTGGTGCTGTGGCTCAAGAGGTAGAGCACTAGCCTTGAGCTGAAGAGCTGAGGGACAGTGTCCAGGCCCAGAGTTCAGGCCCCACAGCCAAAAAAAATGGACATTGGCTCAACTAAGTTGAGGAATGTTTCCTATGTCCTAATGAGCCATTATGTAATGCACTAACCCTTATTATTCTTGCACTCATGTGTGACATGAGGTACAGCCTGCCTGATATAAACAAAATGATATTGGACAGGATATTAAATGAAATCATGGTCATCTATGTTTTTTATTTAAAAAAGTGTCAAAGTAAAATGACAGCAGAATTAAATCAGTGCCTTCTTTTGTTTCAGTGTGCCCATCTCCTGCAGATATATAGTATGTATATATGTATATATCTCACAAAAATATTACATATTAAATATATTATATATAATTATATGTTAATAAATATACATAATTTTGGAGATGCAGTTTCATTCAATTCTCTGCTTTTGCTTCAAGCCAACATTCTCCTCATCTGAGCCTCCTTCGGAGCTAAGATTATAGAACAGGACCATGCAAAATATTTCCTAATAAATGCAGCAGAGAGTCTGTCTTTAACTTCCAAGAAATACTAAAAACTTGAAGATAGTAGAATGATGAATGTAACATAAAACACTTAACTCAGTGTAAAATTTCCAAAATTTATTTTATACAAAAATTACGGGAGGTGTTCCTGGAAGATGGCTGAGGAGAAGCTGGAGGTTAAACAAGTTCTCACATAGAAAGCAGTTTCAGTGTTCAAGTGAACAGTCCTAAGCCAGAGAATCACACCAAGTGTGCCATCACAGGACAGAGAGTTAGGCGAGAGAGGAAAAATCAAGGCAAAGAGACAGATCTGAGCACTTCCCTGCAGCCACGGTTGCAGCAGCAGCAGCAGCGGTGGCTGTTGCTACCATACCGGCAACACAGAGAGTCCCGTACAAAGGCACCAGATGTGGCGGGCGAACAGATTCTACTCAACACCAGCAAGAACTGACAAGGAGTAGACACCTTCATGATGCAGTTCCCAGACCAGAGAGGACCCAGGAACCAAGACTATAGCATGAGTAGAAGCCTGCCATCCTCACTCCTTCTCAGGGAGCAAAAGAAGGAAGGCCACCCCTCCCCCACCACTACAGAAGATCTCCATTTTTGATAGTGACAAAAGCCTGGCTGAGCAGCTAGCACAAACACAGGCCTTGTAAGAAAACAAGAGTCATTTAGCAGGTCAAAGGAACCTAACTTGACCTGCGAGGCTCAGCTACAGCAAGGGAAAAGTCACCCAGCCCAGGCCGCCAGCCCCAGGAGTAGCTTTCTTCACCGGGTAAACAGAGCCAGAGGATGCCCCTCCCTTAAGCAGCCTTGACAATCAATTGAAATTCAGTAAACAAAAACTCTGAGAATGGCTCCAAGCTGGGCTCTGTGAGTTTCTCAGGAGCTAGATACTCAGGGAAAAGCTATTGTTTTCTGAAAGGCCTCAACTCTACCCAGAACCTAGCCTCATCACAGCATCTCCAAACTAGAGGAAATGGCCATCTCCCTCTTTTGTGATACTCAAAGCAGATCTCCCTCCCATTGAACTAGCCTGGGAGGAGGATCACAAAATCCTGGGTAAAGCAGAGCATTTTCTGCCTGCTCAAACAAACTGACTTGAGAAACCATCCAAGCCACAGGAAAATCAAACACCATAAGCAGACCAGAGACTCCAACAAGACACTGGTTATGGACACAAGTGAGATACAAGATCTTCCCATCCACCCAAAAAAATCAAAGAACTCTTTTTTTGTACCTTTTATAAAAATTTTTTCCTATTTTTTTTTTAATTTTTAAGATTAAAATTTTTTTCTATTAACTTTTTTTTCTTCCTCTTATAATTTTTTTTCTTTTTTCAAATTGTATTTTGTTTAGCTCTACTGGCCTTTTGATCCTTTTTCTTTCTCATTCTTTTCACCTTTTCTTTTCTTTCGTTCTTTTTTTGCTTGACTTAATTGTTGTTCTGCTCATCCTCAGATATACCCGGAATCGATTATTAGACCTTAGCCCCATTGTGAACACAATTAATCCACAAATTTATTACTCAATTTAAAACCTCTTAGACTTAAATTCCTTAATAACAAGACTATCTTTTATACCTATATAATATTTTAAGCATTTTTATTTTTAAGTTGTTCACATCTCCTTTCTCTACCTCCCTTTCACTTATTCTATTCATGTTCTTCTCTGAATATTACATTCTCATTTTGCATAATTTTAAAGTGTTGCACTTTTCATTTATAACTTTTCTTTTTCTATTTTTTTCTTGTCTTTTTTCTTTCTCTTTATTCCTTTTTCTCTCTCTCTACTATCATTCTATCCAACCTATTTCCCGCTTTGAGATTAAGACTTAGTTAACTCTCCCTCCGCCTTTCCACATCCCTATATTCCTATTTTTACCCACATCTCTCCCTAAACCTAATAATTTCTGTTTGCCAAATTCTTCTTTGCGGTTTTTAGCCCATTAATACATAGTTGCTTGATGTTGAATAGATATATCTGTTGAACTAGATTGTATCTGCAGACTTTTGATTGTGCAACTACAGACTTTGCTTGATGCTTGCCTTAAAATAGTTTTCTAGCACAAAACGTGTTACTTTCATCCTAAATGGTCAGAGCAACCTGGAAAAACAAAAGAAAAATGGAAAGTTCAGGTATCTCAACTCCCACTCATGAAAATCAGGGGACAGAGCAGATAATGAATAACCCAGAAGAGAGTTCCCAAAAGCTCTACAAGCACTACTGGGAAACATGGTAAATGAAAATATTGAAAACCTGCAAAGGACTCCATATGAGCGTGATAGGGAGAGAGAGAAGGTAAAACAAAGGTCAATGCAGGAATATCATGAGCGTGAGTAAGGTACTTAAAGACTGATACAGGAATTGCATGAGCAGCTTGAGAAGTAAAACAGAAATAAAGGAATGGCATAAGCAGGTTGAGATCAGTCGTAGAGAAAGTCAGGAATGGTGTGAGCAGGCTGAAAACACTCAAAGAGAACTACAGGAATTGTGTGAATGTGAGGAAGCTAATCAGAGTAATAGAGGAATTGAGAGAGCAAGATGAGAATACAGAAGGATAACCAAATACATTCATGGAATCCATAAACAGAAAACTGAAAGAAATCAGAGAGACCACGAAGGGAATGCTGAATGGAACACAACAGAAGAAATGGGAGTCCAAGAAAACCATAACCAATCAACTTAGTGATTTGAGAATAAAAACTGAACATCAAATTAAGGAATTAAAGAAGTTCATACAAGATCTAAAACAAAGTTCAAACAAAGTATTTGAAGCCATCAAGGATGACCAACTAGGAAGAAAAGAAATAAAAAACAAAGTAGAAAGTCTTGACAGCAGGTTAGACCATGAAGAAGATGGAATCTCGGGGATTGAATACAGCCTAGATATTATAGAGAAAGACCAAGCAACCATACAAGGCAACTCCATGAAATACGATACATCTATTCAACACTTGGAAGACACCATCAGAAGGCCTAATCTGAGGATAATGGGTGTAGAGGAACACCTAGAGACAGAAGTTAATGGTCTAGGAAATTTGTTTAGCAGGATCCTAGCAGTGAACTTCCCAAACATGCAAAAAGATAGGTCTGTTCAGATACAAGAAGCTTTTAGAACTCCAAACAAACCAGACCAGAAAAGGACATGCACCGTCACATTACAATCCAAACTGGATCAATTCAGACCAAGGAAAAGATCCTTAAAGCTGTCAAGGAGAAAAGATCAATCACCTACAAAGGGAAACCAATTAGAAACACTTCAGATTTCTCAGAGGAGACAATTAAAGCAAGAAGAGCCTGGAATGACGTATGCCAAGCCCTAAAAACAAACAACTATTAACCAAGAATTCTGTACCCAGCTAACCATTCCTGCATAACCCCAGGTCAAATAAAATCTTCCATAGCAAAGAAAAGTTGAAACAATATACCTCCACCAAACTAACCCTACAAAATATTCTTAAATATGTCCTACACATAGAAAACCAACAAGACCACAATAAAGGACAAGAAACTGCAACCAAACTGAGAATCCAACAATCATAGGAAGAACACAGTTGTTGCAGCCCCCAAGAAAGTGGATAAAATGTCAGGAACTCCCAAATACCTCTCAGTACTATCTCTCATCATTAACGGACTTAACTCTCCAATTAAGCGACATAGACTGTCTAGTTGGATTAAAAAGCAAGATCCTTCTATCTGCTGCCTTCAGGAGTCACATCTTGCCCATAAAAACAAATACATTTTCAATGTGAAAGGCTGGAACAAAATCTACCAACCAAACGGCCCCCATAAACAGGCAGGAGTTGCAATTCTAATATCAAATAAAATGGACTTCAAATTAAAATTAGTGAGAAGAGATAAAGAAGGTCGCTCCATACTAATTAAGTGATCTCTCTTCAGGAGGATATTACAATTCTAAATATCCATTCATCAAACCACGGAGCACCCAAATTTATGCAAGAAGCACTACTTTCTCTCAAATCCCACAAAGATCCAAAGACATTAATTGTTGGGGATTTTAACACACCACTTTCCCCACTAGATAGATCAACTTAGAAAAAACTCAACAGAGAAACCGCAGAGCTAAGCAATTGCATAAATCAATTAGATTTAACAGACATCTACCAAATATTTTACCCCGCAGCGTCAGAATACACGTTTTTCTCAGCAGCACATGGAACATTTTCCAAAATAGACCACATTTTAGGCCACAAAGCAAACTTGTCCAAATTCAGAAACATTGAAGCTATACCTTGCATTTTCTCAGACCACAATGTAATTAAATTAGAACTCAACACTAAAAGCCACCAAAGAAAATCCTGTAACACCTGGAGGCTGAACAACACACTCTTGAATGACCAGTGGATCATGGAAGAGATTAGAAAGGAAATTCAAATGTTCGTGCCATTCAACAAAAATGAACACATAATTTACCAGCTCCTCTGGGACACAGCAAAGGCAGTTCTCAGAGGCCAGTTTTATAACTCTGAGTTCCTACATTGACAAATTGGAGAGATCTCCAACCAACAATTTAATGAGACATCTGAGCCTCCTTGAAAAAGAACAGCAAGAGAAACCCCTATCCAGTAGATGGAAAGAAATAGTTAAAATTAAATCAGAATTAAATGAATTAGAATCCAAAAAAAACATAAAAAGAATCAACAAAATTAAGAATTGGTTCTTCGAAAACATTAAAAAAAATTGACAGACCCTTAGCAAATCTTATCAGAAAAAGAAGGAAACACACCTAAATAAATAAACTCAGAGATGAGAATGCAAACATCACAACAGAAACAACCAAGATTCAAAACATTATAAGGGAATACTTCTCAAAACTTTATGCTAATTTTTGAGAACTTGGCAGAAATGGACCATTCCTTGCTAATATTGACATTCCAAAACTAAACCAAGATGTATTAAACCAGCTTAACAGGCCCATATCAAGCATTGAAATAGAAACAGCTATAAGAGACTTCCCATGTAAGAAAAGCCCAGGACCAGTTGCTTTTACAGCAGAATTCTACAAGGCCGTTAAAGCAGAGCTCACACCAATACTCCTCCAACTCTTCAATGAAATTGGAAGAGAAAGTTCACTACCAAACACATTCTATGAAGCTATCAAAACCAGGCAGGAACTCATCAAAGAAACAGAACTATAGACCCATTTCTTTGAGGAATATTGATGCAAAACTTCCCTACAAACTTTTGGCTAATCAACTTCAACAATTCTTCCAGAAAATTATACACCATGATCAAACAGGATTGATTTCAGGGATGCAATGCTGGTTCAATATACGCAAATCAATTAATATAATTCATCACATCAACAGGAGCAAGGATAAGAACCACATAGTTACCTCAATAAATGCAGCAAAAGCATTTGACAACATCCAACACCCTTTATGATGAAGGTAATTGAAAAATTAGGAATTCATGGAACATTCCTCAATAAAATAAAGGCTGTCTATGACAAACCTACAGCCAGCATTATACTTAATGGTGAAAAACTTAAGTCATTTCCTCTTAACTCAGAAACGAGACAAGGATGTCCACTCTCTCCACTTCTTTTCAATCTAGTATTAGAATGCCTAACTACACCAATAAGTCAATATGCAAACATAAAAGGTATCCAAATAGGGAAAGAAGAAGTAAAACTCTCCCTCTTTGTATATGACATGATCTTCTATTTCAATAATCCCATAGACCTAACTCCCAAATTACTCAAGCTGATTCAAAACTTTGGCAATGTAGCAGGGTATAAAATTAGCCCTCAAAAATCAATGCATTCCAACAATGAAAAAAGGGTAGCTGAAATTAGGAAAGCAGCTCCATTCCTAATATCCCCAGAAAAAAATAAAATACCCAGGAATTAAGTTATCCAAAGTTGTGAAGGACATCGGAGATGAAAAATTTAAAAACTTGAAAAAGGAAATCAAAACAGAACTTAGAAAGTGACAAAAACTCCCGTACTCCTGGATTGGAAAGATCAATATCGTGAAAATGGCAATACTTCCCAAGGCTATCTACAAATTCAATGCAAAACCTATCAATATTCCACAATCATTCTTCAAGTTAATAGAATAGGCAATGCAATAATTCATATGGGACAATAAAAGACCTTGAATAGCAAAAACGCTCCTCAACAGAAAGAATAGTGCTGGCAGAATATCAATACCAAATTTCAAACTCTAGTATAAAGCCATGGTAATCAAAACAGCTTGGTACTGGCACAAGAACAGACCTCAGGACCAATGGAATAGAATTGAAAACCCAGAAATGAACTTACAGACCTATAGCCATCTAATCTTCGATCAAGGAACTAAAAAAATATAATCGAAGAAAGACAGCGTCTTCAGTAAATGGTGCTGGCAAACTTGGTTAACTACTTGTAGAAAACTAAAGCAAGATCCATATATATCACCCTGTGCCAGAATCAACTCCAAACGGACCAAAGACCTCGGAGTCAAAGCAGACATTACAAGATGGAATAGGAGAAATTCTGGGTCTCCTGGGGACAGGTCGAAATTTCTTAATAGAAACCTAGAAACCCATCGAATCAAAGCAAGGTTGGACAAATGGGATTGCATGAAATTGCAGAGCTTCTACATGGCAAAGGACATAGCAATATCAATAGAAAACCCACAGATTGGGAGAAGATCTTCACCAGCCTGACAAGGGTCTCATATCTAAAATATACCTGTAACTCAAAAAATTAAATCTCCCAACAACAAATTTTCAAAAAAAAATTGCCCAATAAATAAGTGGGATAAGACTTATAGAGAAACTTCTCTGAAGGGGAAAGAAGGATGGCCAATAGACACATGAAGAAATGCTCAACCTCTCTAGCCATAAAAGAAATGCATATCAAAACGACATTGAGACACCACCTCACCCCAGTTAGAATGGCTATAATCAAGAACTGTAACAACAACAGATGCTGGAGGGGATGTGGACAGAAGGGAACTTTACTGCATTGTTGGTGGGAGTGTTAACTTGTTCAACCACTTTGGAAAGTAATATGGAGGTTCCTCAAAAGAATCCACATAGAGCTCCCCTATGACCCGGCAATCCCATTTTGGGGCATTTATCCAAATATTCAAACAAGACCACACCAAAGCTACCAGCACAACTATGATTATTGCAGCATTATTTACCACAGCTAAGATATGGAACCAACCCAGATGCCCCTCAGTAGATGAATGCATCAAGAAAATGTAGTATATATACAAAATGGAATTCTATGCCTCCATCAAAAAGAATGACATTGCCCCATTTGTTAGGAAATGGAAAGACTTGGAAAAATTATATTAAGGGAATTAAGCCAGGCACAAAGATACATAGGTCCCATGGTTTCCCTTATTTGCAATAACTAGTACATGTCTGAGTCAAGCAGAAGAGGTCAGATAAGTTGATGTTAGGGAAATGAACCATAAGATATGTATTCAAATGTTTTTTTTTCTTTCATGCTATTGTCTCTAACACATTTATAAGACTATTTCTTCGTTGCTTTTTATGTCCTTCCCCCACAGTATAATCCCCGCTTTCACTGTATTTCATGTTGGTATAATTTGTGGAGGGGGAGGGGAAAAACAAATCGTTTTCATAGGTATACAGGTGAACCCATTGCAACAATGAGACGTACAAGTCGTTATGTCGAAGATGAACTTTACAACTTTGTTAGGCTGGGGTGGGGGGGTGGGTAGGAGGATTGGAGGGGCAGAGAATAGGATGGGAAGGGGAAACAAAGGAGGAGGCTGCAATGGTTGATAAGAAATGTACTCATTATCTTGCCCATGTAATTGTAACCCCTATGTACAGTATTTTCACAATAGAAAACATACTGCAAAAAAATTAGAGGACAGTGTTATTCGATTTTCCATGAAAAAAGATTAATAAAAAATTAAAGACAGATATAGATCCCACCTGGAAATGTGAAAGTAAGTGGACTGCCCATATGTTGAAGTCCTAATACTGGCCCACAACCATACATTACATTAGTTTTTGTAAGTCTTTTATTGTAAAAATACTGTACAGAGGGGTTACAGTTAAATGAACAAGGTCATGAGTACATTTCCTGTCAAGAATTGTAGCCTCCCCCTTTGTTTTTCCCCTACTTTCCCTTCCCTTCCACCTACACAACAACTCCACTCGCCTCCAAAGATGCAAAGATCGTTTTTAATGGTCTTGTATATCACATTTTTACAATGGGTCAACCTGTATGCCTATTTAAACATTTTCTGTTTTCCCTTACCCTCCCCAAATTATAGATATGTATATACAAGATGCAGGGCACCAGAATCAAATACAGTGAAAACAGGGGTTGTACCTTCTGGGAGGATCATATAAAGTAACCAGAAATCACATAGTACCGTATAAATACATTAGAAACAACAACAAGAAAGGAAAAACCACTTGTGTCCCTATCTTGGTGTTCATTTCACTTAACTTCATCTTATCTGGTCACTTGTACATAGCTTTTGACCTTTTCTGCTTGTCTAAGCATATACTAGTTATGGCAAATAAGGGAAACCATGGGACCTATAATTCTTTGGGCATGCCTTACTTGACTTAATATAATTTTTCCAAGTATTTCCATTTCCTAACAAATTGGACGATATCATTCTTTCTAATAGAGACATAGAATTCCATTAGATAGATAGATAGATAGATAGATGGATAGATAGATAGATAGATAGATAGATAGATAGATAGATAGATAGATAGATATAGATATAGATACATCTCTCTCTCTCTCTCTCTCTCTCTCTCTCTCTCTCTATATATATATATATATATATATATATATGTATATATATATATATATATATATATATAATCACCTTTCTTGATCCATTCATCTACTTAGGGCCATCGGGGTTGGTTCCATATTTTATCTATGGTAAATAATACTGCAATAAACAGCATTTTGCTGGTAGCTTTAGTATGGCCTTGTTAGTGATCATTTGTGTAAATGCCTGAAAGTCGGATTGCTGGGTCATAGGGGAACTCTATGTGGAGTCTTTTGAGGAACCTCCATACTGCTTTATAAAGTGGCTGAACAAGTTTTACACTCCCACCAACAATGCAGTAGAGTTCCCTTTTGGCCACATCCCCTACAGCATCTGTTGCTATTAACTTTCTTATTTATAGCCATTCTCACCGGGGAAAGTTGAATCTCAATGTGGTTTTGATTTGCATTACTTTTATGGCTAGAGAAGTTGAGCATTTCTTCATGTCTATATTGGCCATTGTTATTTCCTCTTCTGAGAAGTTTCTCTTTAAGTCTTTAGCCCACTTATTTTATCAGGCAGTTCTTTCTTTGATAATTTTTTGTTGGAGGATTTAGTTTTTTGAGTTCCAGGGGTATTTTAGATATGAGACCCTTGTCTGTTGTATGGCTAGTGAAGATCTTCTCCTAACCCATGGGCTTTTTATTGATTTTGCTAGCTATGTCCAATGTCATGCAGAAGCTCTGCACTTTCATGCACTCCCATTTGTGCAACCGTTCTTTGATTTTTTGTGTTTCTAGTTCTCTATTAAGAAAATTTCTGCCTATGCCAAGGAGACCTAGGGTTTCTCCTATTCCATCCAGTAATGTTATTAGGGTATCTGCTTTGACTCTGAGGCTGATCATTAATTTTGTAGGCCAGAACTTGGGTTTTTTCCAACTTTTGTGTTCATAGGAGTGTCTGTATTTTGTGTAAACAGGTTGCTCTAAAAGGTATCATTCCAGGTTATGTAGTAGTTATTACATGGCTCCATGTAAGTATTGTGTAATGACATTGAGCTTTCTAATGATTTACCTACATAAATCTATTAATGTTAATTGTCATGAAGAATGTCAAACCTCCATTTTTGTGCCCATCTCCATTCTTGCTCTCCCTATTGTCTAGCAGTTTATATCACAGTCAGTATAACTGAAGCTGGCACATGGAACAGGCATGGACTCTATGGATCCTGGCTGTTAATGGCCCCAAATACAGCAAATATCAGAATCAATGAGATCAAAGCAGTTGTCCCAGGTGCCTAATTGTATGAATGTCCTTGGCTTCCAATAGACTCACTTGCCTCTGTCAGAAGCGTGGTAATGGTTTATCACCATGAAAGCATACACGGAAGTTTAATTTCTCAGTGTAGCCATGTCAGGAGGTGGAACTTTTAAGAGAGATTTCAGTCATAAATGGATTAATAAAATCTCATCAACTCTCTAGGGACTAACATTATCACTGTTAACAGTTTTTGAAAGCAACCTATGCCCCTTACTCCCTGTCATTCTAGCGCATGCTATGATGCCAAGATCTTCTGTGATATGATTCACCAAGGGGACCTTGTCCCATGTGCTACCATGCAATTTAGACTTTCCAGCCACTACTATTGTGATTGAAATAGACCTTTTATTCCTTATGAAATGTACAGCTTCAAGGATTTTGTTAAACCATAACCATATGGACTAAGATGCTATTCTTTTTATCTTTTTCATGGAACTGAGGATTAAACTGAGGGCCTTACACTTACTAGGCAAATATGGTACCAGTTGAGCCAGCATGCCCCCAATCAATTTTTTTCTTTTTCAGCTTGCTTTTCATATATGGTCTTGTGCTGACTTCACTCAAGCCACCCTAAGTACCCCATCCTCCTATAACTCTACTTCCCAATATCTGGGATTACAGGCCTGTGACACCACAGTTTGCCTCTTAGAATATGCTATTCTTTTGGGGAAAGAGCTACAGACCCCTGAGATGCCTATGTGGGGTTGTGTGTGTGTGTGTGTGTGTGTGTATTCAGGAGAACTGTTCTTGGTGATTTACTTAGTACTGAGGGAGAGGCTTCCTGAAGAATCTGTGTTCTTCATTCCTTTCACTGAAAAAGAAATGCTTCTCTGCGTGCAAGTGTCTCTCAACTGTAATCCTAGCTCTTCAGAATGCTGAGATTTGGGGATAACATTGTTAAACCAGGCGATCCAGGAAAAGTCTATGACACTCTTATCTCCATTTAATCACCAAAAATGTTAAAAATGGAGCTGTGGCTTAAGTAATAGAGTAATATTCTTGAGGAAAAATATACGAATAGCACCTAGACTCTTATTAAGGCTCAGAACCAGCACCCATACAAAATCTCCAGATAGCACTTATGCCATTACAAGTCACCATTATGTCTAATGGATTATTTCTACAGGACAGTTGCAATGTAAAAAAAAATATTTTATTTCTTCATAAGATATGTTCTTTCTGGACCAGCTTTATGCCCCATTTTTCTTGCTGGAATGGTGTCTTGATTTTGAAGTAGAGGAAATATTCAGTGCGGAATTTGGTCTCTGAATCCCTCCCTTATCCATTATTAACATGTTCTCTCTTTTATTTTTTGGCAGTCTTTGGCAATGAACTCAGGTCCTGGGCACTGTCACTGAGCTTCTTCTTTGCACAAGGCTAGCACCCTATGCACAACATAACTTCTGGCTTTTTCTGTTTATGTGGTACTGAGTAATTGAACCCAGGGCTTCATTCATTCTAGGCAAGCACTCTAGACTAAACCACATTCCCAGCCACATGTTCTCTTTCTAAAATATGTCTAACATGTTTACCTCTGTCCCATCTCTGAAGCCACTACTCTTGAATATATCCTCAGTTTAACTCCTAACTACTTTTCATTCCCTATAACTGCCGAATTATTTTCCATTGGACCCATGGAACTATCTTTCATTTTCTTAAATTTCCCACTTCATTGGCTAAAGTCAAACAACACCTCAACGTTACCAGTGTCTGAAATTGAGGACACTTAAAATAATAAAAATATTTTTCTACTTTCTTTTGGCCGTGGGCTTGAACTCTGGACCTTGGGCACTGTCCTTCATCTCTTCAGCTCAAGGAAAGTCCTCTAACACTTGAGCCACAGTGCTACTTCCAGTTTTCTGAGTTTATTGCAGATAATAGTCTCTCAGCCTTTCCTGCCCGGGCTGGCTTTGAACCGGGAGCATCAGATCTCTGAATAGCTAGGATTACAGGAATGAGCCCCCAGTTCCCAGCTAATAAATAGCTTTTCATATGTATCAGGTGATACACAACAACTCAGACCCTTGGGGAGTTTTTTTATCTTCCAGTCTGGGCAGGATATAACCCCACAATATACTCTGGTAGGTAACAAAATTAAAGAGATTCTACAAAAATAATTAGTTCCCACAAGAGTGGGGTATGAGTTACTTCCAAGGAGTAGGTGTAAATTAAGGCTTTTCTAGAAGTCAGTGAAGCCAACAGAATGAATCAAACAGTAAGGAGAATATGTTTGTCAAGAAAGTATGGGGGTGTGTAGGAGCTGACAACAGTGGTTGTATGATAGGTGACCAGAAAGCAGAAACCACTGTCTCACAACCTCAGGACATAAACCGAACCAGGCATCCCTTAAGCTTGGAAGAGATCCCCACATTCCATTAGAGACTATAGCCTGGTGGCCCCCTGCTAAAAACTGAGCAGCTGCTATAGACAAACCACACCCTAACTACCAGCCCAAATTTCTAACCTACAATATTTGGTATTCAATGGATTAACAAAGAAATTTCTAGTAATTTGCCACATAATATGACAAAATAAATGCATCTCTCAGAACGCTGGTGCCTCACACCTGTAATCCCAGGTACATAAGAGACTGAGATCTGAGGATCCAGATTCAAAAGGATTTCAAGCAGCAATATCTGTGATATTCATATTGCCAATAAATAACAAAAACTTGGAAATGGTGGTATAGCTTATGTAGTAGGGCACCAGCCTTAAGGGAAAAGATAATTAAAAGCACAAGACACTAAGTTGAAACTCCAATACCAGCACATACACACACACACAAAAAAAACACACAAAAATAGAATAGAAAAATGAAAACATTTGTTGAAGACCACCTGGTATTTTCTCTGCTCTGGGTAAAACTCTAACATTTCTCACACTTTTTCCTTATGCTTGAAGTAATTTATTAAAATTCTATAACACCACCATAAAGATATCTAATTACACAACTACACAAATGTGTTGGCCACAGCCATTTCTATATATCATATTGTAATTGTTACTGCAAACAAAGTACCTTTCCTACTAATTTAATCTAATTAATTGCAAAAACAGGATTTGTATCTTAGTTGAAATTAAACTTAAACTTCTTAACTCATCAAAAGGAATATGTGGGTGCTGTCACTGAGAGAAGCATAGAGCTGTTTGACCTCAGGGGAGTTTCTCTGATAAAGCAAGGTCTGTTATAAAGTCATATAGATAATTGTTTATCTTTGCTCTTTATCATTCTTGGTGTTACACCTTTTGAGTTCTTGATTATTTATTTGGCAACTCACCCTTTAGTATATGTCTTCCAGGAAAAAATACATTTTGCCATACAACAGATGTTTATCCTTAAGATGAGGAATGCATCTTGTTGTTTCTCAGGGTTTATTTAAAAGCAAAGAAGAAGTGTTTGCATGTTTCTAAATATTTTGTTTCTTTCTGATTTCCTGTCTGCCATTCCTCAAGGCTTATTTTTCCTAATTGATGGTGCCTCCAATCTATACAAATTGCTATGAAGACATCATACTATTGCATTCAATGTATAGATTGTTTTGATGGAAATTAATACCTACTTGATGCTGTGTGCTGCTGTTCACAATTGAGCCATGGTTTTTCTTTTAGCTCTATTTCAATTATTTTTGTAAGTGTTAATTTTCCTTTACAATGTATGATGTATTTTTTGTTAGATAGTTCTTAGTGTGTTTTATTGGATTGTATTGGTATGAACAACACTGGGGATTGAACTCATACCTCATTTATGGGAAGAAACACTCTACCACCTAAGTGACGATCAGCTATGGCAATTTTTTTGTTTATTTGTTTTTCTTGGTCATGGGGCTTGAACTCTGGGCCTGCGTGCTATCTCTCAGCTCTTCAACTCAAGGCTAGTGCTCTACCATTTTAGCTACAGTGCCACTTCCAGAATTCTGCGTGGTTATTTGGAGATCACTGTTTCATGGGCTTTTCCTTCCCAGCCTGGAGTTGAACCACAGTCCTCAGATCTCAGCCTCCTGAGTAGGTTGGATTATATGTGTGAGCCACTGCCACCCGGCTATAGTAGTTTTTTCTTTTAACAATTGAAATTATTTATTTTTGTCCTAATTTAATTTAATATTTTTATCTCTTTTTTTTCATCCCATGGAATTGAGTATAGGATCCTTTATATGTATGTATGTGAGTGCTTCTATGTACATATGTGCCAATACTGAGGCTTGAATTTCCTTAACTTTTTCCAAGCAAGGTTGACCCTACACCACTTGAGCCAGACCTTCAGGTTTTTTGTTGCTTAATTGAAAGCAAGAATCACTGATTTACTACTTTGAAGGATTAATTTTTGGATGGCAGTTCAGAGCCAGACTGTGCAGTCTCCTTATCTCTTCCCTCTAATAAACTACTCAGGAAACCCTTCAAGTGTCACTGTGGCTCAAGAGGTAGAGCACTGCCCTTAATGAAAAGCAACTCATATACTGTGCCTAGGCCTGAATTTAAACCCTGGGGACAGCGTGTTAAAAAAAAAAAAAAACATACTCTGAATTGTTTGACCAGTCTAGCTTTAAACCATGATCCTATAGATCTCAGGTCTGAAATAGCTGGGATTACAGGTTTGAGCCTTTAGCTATAATAATAGCTTTCTATTATTTTCAATCATTATTATTGACAGATGCTTAAAAAAAACACATATGGCTAACAGTAGCTCATGTTAATAATCCTTGATATTATGGAGGGTGAGACATAAGAACCTCAGTTTGAAGTTGGGCCCAATGACAGAATGTCTGAGTCTTATCTCCAACTAACAACCAAAAGATTGGATGTAAGACTGTGGCCCAAGTTTTAGAGTCATAGCCTTTATCAGAAAAAGCTTAAGGACAGTGCTCATGCAATAAGTGCAAGTCTCAAGATCAGCACAAAAAAATAAAATAAACAGAACCCAAAATAATCCTAGGTATGGCTAGTGATAGTTGCCTAGTTTTCCTAATATCCTGAATTTTATAGCCACCACAAAGAAAAATAGACAAACCAACAAATTATGTATCCACAGCCAGATGAAACTTTTCCTGATATATCTGCACTAATTATATTTTTAAAAAGTCTTACACCCTTTCATTTAGAAAGTTAACCTAAAAATAATGCCAGTTGAATAGAAATTGTATGTGATGACTACTTCAACAACAAAACATTTTTTTAGTATTTTTTAAAAAGGACGTCACCTATTTGTCACCATATATATATATATATATATATATATATATATATATATATATAACATTATTAAAATTTCAAATAAATATTAACTTCACTATCCTCTAAATTGAAGTGTTTACCTATATTTTATATCAGAGTGAGTATAAACATTAGGGAGTTAACTGAGGCAATGAAAAGGGGTGCAGGAAGAAATGTTCCCTTCAGAGCAACTTGGTTTGAGGCTGGCCACCAAGGTAGGTCTTCAAGAGGCCAGGGCTATTTCTCTTTCCTAAGGTGCCTTTCCTTGACTGGTCCTCCTCCTCTTGAGTCTAATAAAAGGAAGTGCTTATATGTGGGAGATCAGCAGCAGCTTGAGTTGAAGATTTTCTTTAAATCCTCTTTCTTTTGTTTAAATGCAGGAACTAGAAAATTCACTGGCTGCATGAACTCTAACTTTGAAAGAATTTCCAAATATGAAGACCAACCTGAGCCAGCACATTGTGGAGGAGGACATAGTGGTGGCAAAGAACAGATAGAACTTTTGCACAGAACATGCACATTCTTACTCCTGTGTGTAAGTCAGTAAGTCTGCATATAGGAAACTTCAATGTCCCAAAATTCCAATGTTAGAAAGGAGCTTTAATTTTGTTAAAGTTCCTTTTCAGTGGGATCCCTGCTTCTCCACTGTTCCTTTAGATTCTGTAGTTTTAGAAGGCAATTTCATGCTTAACAGAAACAACCCCTTGCTTCCACAGCACTGGATGCTGCAAGTCTGTACATATTTATGGAAAGTTTTAAAACATACTTCATCAGGGAGAGAACAATGAGAGGGATGGTATTCTAATGGGGTTCAGCTATTATTGTTTAGATGGTGACAAGTGTTGTCTGTATGTTGAGAAGCCTCTCGCCTTGCTTGAGCAACACCTCATCTGAGCCTAACAGCTGGGATCATATTGGGCTCCTCTACATAAACATATAATCAGCTTCTTTTTAGAAGTAGTGTGTTTTATAAACTATTAGAAGCTATCAGATTAACTGCTTGAACTCAAGAGGGTACGGGTACTTAGCTGTTCACTTCTACTCAGGATAGTCCGGGTAAGTGTATTAGACAGTTTATATAAGTGATAAAATCAAAGCAAATTGAAGGCTTCAAGTAGTCTTAAAGATCTTTAAGAACATAAAATTCAGTGGAAAGTGGCACTGTGGTTCAAAGTGGTAGATCACAGGCCTTGAACAAAATATTCTCAGGGACAGTGCCCAGGCCCTGAGTTCAAACCCTATGATCGCCAAAAAAAAAAAAAAAAAATGCTTGTCTCATTTTGAAATGTCAATTTAAGCTTGTTATTTAAATTTTATACAAAAAGAAAGTTTTTGGTCTCCTAGGAAAGTTCTCCAAAAATTAATGTAGAGCAGAAGAGAAGAATGTAGAGCCATTGTGAGATTAATTAGGAATTCAGAGCTATGAAAGACTAGAGTTTTAAAAGCTGAAATAAATACATGTCAGAGTGATGGAAACAAAGAGCTTTCTAGGGATAGACTTTCAAATCTTTTCAACACATTTGGATGGTTAGATGGTGCTACATTTTTTAATTTTGCCTCACTCTGTCTTGGCGAGGTTTTTGTGGGTAAGAAGAAAATCCATTTTTCTTACCTATTTATGAACTGCACGATAAAAATTTAGCAAAGGACCTTCTGTGGCCACTTTTTAACTGGAAGTATTATAAGTTTTTTAAGACCTCAGAATCCTTTTGTACTGTTAGCCTGGCTGTTTTGAACTATTTACTTTCAAATTTATTAGCATAATCCATTTATCATTGTAGGAAGGAGAATCCTCTGCTAAATAAAGTCTACTTGCTGGGGTTGTTTGTAAACAATGAGCCATTGGGTATTTCTGGCTTAGCCTGTGTAGAGTAGACTGGATTGAAGTGACATTTCCATGATTTATAGGTAAAATCACCCTGCTCGATTAGAAGTGTGGGATCAAAAGAGTGATGGGCATTGTTTTAAGATTTCTTTTATTTTGCTATGTATATATCCTCCATCATATATGTGGCTTTAATCTTCCTAATATGTTGTATTTTAAATATTTGGTTTTAGTATGATGTGAATTATAGTTTTTAAATTAAATAAGCAGGACATGTGACCTGAATGAGATAAGAATTTAATTAATTTTTTGGTGGGGTCCAGTCTTGGTGCCTGAACTCTGGGCCTGGTCGCTGTCCCTCAGCTCTTCAGCTCAAGGCTTGAGCTCTACCACTTGAGCCACAGCGCCACTTCTGGCTTTTTTTCTTTTTTATGTGGTGCTGAGGAATCAAACCCAGGGCCTCATGCATGCAAGGCAAGCGCTCTACCACTGAGGCACTTTTCCAGCCCTAGAATTTGATTAATTTTAAAAGGGAAAATATCAGAATTAAATCATCACTCAAAAATCAATATTGAAAGGACATAAAGCAGAAGAATTTATGTGGTGCTTTATATATTCAGCCTTTCTTGCTTATAAGGTTTGCTGTGACCTGTTAGTAACAGATTTGCAATGGGTAAAAGTCCAGTTGTTCAAAAAAAGTTGTTACTTCAGCAAAAGTATGACAATGTATGAGGATGTTGAACCCTAGGTTTTTAAGAGGAAGAAACACAGATGTAAGACCTCAAAGATGCTGACTAAAATGAATGAAATGCACAGTCCATTAAAAGGAGTGTTTGCTATTTTCAACAGCCAAATGCATTTTTCTTTGCATGTGACTATCAGCAAAGATGAGATTGTAGACAGACTCAATTCATGGTTCTTATTCAATGAAGAGAATAAGGAGCTGTGTGGATGGCTGATGTAGATGGACAACAGTTCTACAGACAGCAGACAGCATCACTGAAGAAAGGCTTGAGAAGTTTCAGAAGGTGAGCCAGCAGTGTCCAGGCAGGTGTAGTTTGAACACCCTTCTTACTGCTGAGAATCACATGTTACAGGCATGTTTCCTATAAGGGTTGAAGAGAACAGTTGCTTTGTTTGCATTGGCAAGTCAGATAGGAGGACTGGCTTGGGTCTCCTGAAGTATCTTGGTGTCTCAGACCAGTGAAGGTTATTGCACAAGAACAGAGGTCATCTAAAGTGAAGTTGATGATTTCAGATAGTCACTAGGCCTCAGATGTAATGCAGCTCAGTAATACATGTAACAAGAGTGGTATTCATATAGTTAAATGAAACTGAGTTATATACACTTGTGAATTCCCAAGTAAATTAGAATGGAAGATATCCATGAGAGAAATCAGTGGGGCTGTTACATCAAGAAAGTAAGAACAAACCATAATTTGAATATGTTTAGTGAGCCTTTCTTGACTTTCCAACCTTTCCCTGTGAAATTGCATTTACTATCACATATGATGAGAATTTCTCATTTACAAAACTTTTTAGGAGTCACTCCATGTTTGTGGCTAAGGAATAAATGCTTTTGAAGGCTGGGCACTAATGGCTCAATCTGTAATCTTAGCAACTCAGAAGTCTGATTACTGAAGATTGAAATTCAAATCTAGTCCAGAGAAAATCTCCCTTTAGTCCTCAAAACCATGGAAATGTAGCTTTAGCTCAAGTTATAGAGCACCTGCCTTAACAGATAAAGCTAAAACACCGTGCCCAGGCCTTGAATTGAAGTTCTCATAGTGGAACAAATAAAAGTAAAAAAGAGAGATGCAGTAATAATGGAGCTTTATGTTTTCATAACTTACCAGGACAATATGGAGGTCATAACCGTGTTAAGTTAAAAGAAGGCCCAGCTGAAGCAAATGGGTGAACAGTTGAAAAGGGCCAGCAGCAAGGCAAGAGCGTTCAAGATGGATGGCAAGCTTAGCAACATCAAGGACATTCATCTTCAAGAAAGCACACCTCTCTAATTACATATTCACCTTTCATTATTCTCCTCATCGCTATGAACATCCTCTAAGATTGGCTACACTTATCCACGAGAGTCAGCCGACCACAGCATACCATTTATGACATTTCCTGCATAAAGTTGCTTGTTCTCATTGTCATCAGCCTTTCAGCAGCTTCAGTGAAGAGCATGTTCTCCCACTTTTCCTGTAGTCAATAGCACCCTCTTCTATTTCCCAGCAAAGAAACTGTGGCTAGCAGGCTTGAGAATTGTTACATTCAGAGGTTCTTCAGTTTTGCATTTTTTCTTTCATTTCTTGGTAGGTGAGTTGGAATAAGAAAAACAAATAAGCAATTTGTTTTAGTTTAAAGGAAAAAAATTTATTTGAAAACACAAGTTATCATTATTTAAATTTATTTTTAATTTAAATATAATAGGGATGGTTTTAGTGCTGCATGCCTTTAAGCCTAACTATTTAGAAAGCTGAAAGCTGAGGATCATATTTTCAAGGCAAAGTAAAATTTACCATGAGACTCTTATCTTCAGCTAAGATCCAAAAGCTACAGGTGGAGCTGTGGCTCAAATGGAAGAGTGCCAACCTTGAGCAAAAAGCAAAACCAAAAGAAACTAAGCCCTAAATTTAATTCCTTTTACTAGCACAAAAATATGTATGTGTGTATATATATATGCATATATATATATGTGTGTGTGTCATATCTATATAAATTGTATATGCATATGCATGTATATATAAGTATATAATAAATTTTTAGCGAGTGTTAAGAATATACAAGCGAACATTTAGTCTTGCTCCTAAAAACAGATTCATATGTAAATATGAACTCCTTGAATTTATAGGAGCCAACAAATATAGAAACGTAAACCACCAGACTAGAAATTGATAGAATGGATTTTGTTATAGAATAGAGTGTATGCACAAGATTAGGCAAATGATAGTAAGTCATTTCCCAAAACATTGAAAGCAAAAGCATAATAGTACAAGAAATCATATTTTTAAATGGACTATGCCACTCAATGGACAGGTAGATCAGGAAAATAAATCTGTGCATTTTCCCTTCTACATTTGATTCATATCCCCTCACTAAATTATCTATGATTGGTTCAGTTGCTGCCATAGTACCTCTCTGGTGGCCCCATTGTGATTCATTTTATTCTACTGAACCAGAAATGGAGGAGAGACGGACCACAGCACATTTGCTCATTTCTCAATGAGCAGTGATTGGCAGGGGAGTTTTAAAATGCTACCCATGTTTTTGGTTGCCTAGTAACACCTTGGATTCCAGATTAAATCCTGATAAACAGATACAGAAGTTACATGTAGTTTATTGTGCCAGATTCACAGCTAAAGAGGCAGAGGGGAAATTGGAAGGGTTTGGTGTGAAAGCCACAGGTTGATGCAAAGCAGAAATCAAAGGATGTGGAGATGAAGCAAGCTACCTTGGAAGAAAAGGAGAGACATTTGAAGGTGATGCGCACTTCGACAGAGAAGACAGAGCAAGTGCTCTTGACCATTTCAAATGAGCTCCCAGAATGCCAAGGTAAGAAGTGAGAGCTTCCCAGAGCACTGCTGCTGAGCACTCCTCAGATCCTTTGCTATCATGATAATTGATTTTAGAGAGGAGCAGTGAGGTTTGTAAAAGTTGATTGCAGCTTACTATGTGGAGCCTGTTCTGCAGCATTGTGGAGTGTGGTCCCTCAGGATGCTTAGGGCAAAAATCCTATAGCTCGTGTCAAAGAATGCAATCTACTTGGAGTAGACATTTATGGATGGCACATGCCTCATACCAACATGCTGACAATGAGCTGGTAGCAGTAGTTCTCTAAAGATCTAACAGCAAAAACCGGAGAGGGAATTCCTGAGCTCTACACCACAACAGTCTGCCATGCCAATTGCTTCTATCCTAGTACTGGCTACCCAGTTTGCACACCCATGACCTTGTTACCCTGATTGTGCCACATCCTAATCCCTCACAATTTTTAGTCTTTCACTTTGTCTTTGGATTCTTGTCCCTGCTAAACTGTCTAGATACCTGTATTAGGTACCCCAATCCCTTCTAAACTCTTTCTGCAACCCAATATCCTGCCAATGCAACTCAGTGATTAGTAACAATTCCCCTTTCCTTGGTATCCTAATCTCTGCTACTCTGTTCTGCTACCCATAATTCATAACACCATGGTTCCAGCCACCTGATCCCTGACACCCCTGTTGCTGATACCCCCTTCCCTAACCAAACAAGGGAAGAATGGGCACAGCCAGTTGAATTGGGTACTGCTGTCCTCTTGCAGACACATTGGGACAAGTTATTCCTCAGGTATTTAACATGAGGGACTAACTGGAGGTGGAAATGAAAGAGGTTACTCAGAGGTGACTAAAATCTAGGGACAATGACATATCACTGGTTGCTAGGAAAGGAAGGGCCCAAAGAGAAAGTTAATGAAAAAAAAATTTTTTACAAAAAATATTGGAAATTATACAATAGGTTTAGCCTATTCTTTTCTTGTATTAATCTGAATTATTTTTTGACATAGATATATCACTGTTTTGCAGTTTAAAATTATATGAAAATGCACATTTATGTGGTGCTTATATTGATTCATAGAATATTTGCATATAATCACATTAATGATATTCAATATTTTATGCTCTATGATATTTTCATGAGTCTGCCTTTGTCTATATGAATTGAGCTTTCTATCAATAAGTGGAATTTCATTGTCAAATATTAGAAAGAGATTATTGATGCTAGTACCGAAATGAAAGCTAGAACAGGAAAATTGAATAAAGTTACATGTTTGAAGGTAGGGTCAGTGGTAAGTACTATAATGAAAGAGAAATTCTTCACCATGTAATCTGCGAATAGAATGTGTTTTGTTGAATTATACTGTTTTTAATCTTCTTAGAAAGCAGAACATTACCTTTATTCTTGCTTTATGGAAACTCTTTAATGAATAGTTTACAAAAATTATCAATATCAATTTGAAAATTCACTGATGTGAGTTATCAGATTATCATTATACTCAAAGCTGTCTTGAGATGCAGGCAGTCTGGATTCCTTTTCTATGAAATTAATGGAATAATCTTACTTTGGAAGGGATGGACAGTCCTTGACACTTGTTCCAAAACAAGAAAGATACTGGAGACAAAAAAAGAGTAAGGAGACCCAAGGCTGCTGAAATGAGCATATATCCCATTTGGACTTAAAAGGGTTTTTGTACAAACAATAAAAATTTCATCTTAATATTATATTCCAAAATGTAGGTGCTATGTGATACCTTTTAAATGTAATATTTAATGCTGTTTGATTACTTGGAGACAAAGTTTTACAGAAAACCTTAAATTCCAAAAAAACTGCAATGCTTCAGTAAACACCTAGAATAAATATATTTTAAAAATTCAGACGGATTGTGGGAAGATGGCAGCACACTCACAGGTAGCCCCACTAAGTGTCTCTTACCAAAAGAGCCACACTTTACATCAAGAGATCCACTCCAATCAAACTTTAAATACCTAAACGCTTTTTCTACTACAAAAGGTCTATCCAGCAGGCAAATAAATACAAGGCAAAAGAGAAGCAGTAAATGGGGCTCCTCCAGAGCAGCTGCACCACGTAACTCCACGCCATGCTGGCCTGGGACTTTCTGTATACTGTAAACGGAGGAACACCCAAAAGCTGAAGAAAGTGCTCAATACTAGACCCGCAGAAATTTAGGAGGGAATCTGGTGAAATGTTGGAAAATGCCCCACAAACCCGCCCTCCCCCCAGAGTGGCTACAGGGAAGGAGTGAATTAAGCAATATGACCACCATTACAATTGCCATAAATTGGCACCACCAGGTAAGCACCCAAATCAGCCCGTACCTGCAGCACTGGCAGGATCCCCGTGAGCCCCCCCCACACCAACTCTGCACAAGGTCCCCAGCAAACCACAGCTGAAGGCAAACAATTGCTATATGCTCTGCTGGCAACTGCCCTGCCGACTTTGCACTTTTCTGGGACCGGCTCTCTCCCTGCTGCCACCCTGCGCAGACCCCAGACTCTCATAGCTGCTGCACCACCAAGCTGTTGCAGGCATCTCTGCTGACACACCTAGTAACCACAAGCCTAAACCTCCAAGGCTGCCCAACACCACACACCACCTCCCACCACACCTGCTGCAGACCAGCATGGACCGCCTCAGTCCACATTAGCCTGCTGCACCAACCTCCACCCAGTCCTCCCAGTGCCAGGAATCCCCACGCTGCAACAGAGGAGACCCTTCAGAATCAGCAGAGCCACCCTCCCCCCACACACACACACCTGGACCTGCTAATACCCAGACCCTCTGACTGAGAACCGGCCAACTCCATCTTACCCACCACAGCACAGCCTCTGTGGTACAACACACTGCCAGCTACAGACCTTGTGTGTAATACAATGGGGTCCACTGCCTGGGGGTGGCAATTCCCTGTAGAATCCCAAAGCCCCCTGACACAAGCCCCCTTCCAAAAGGGAAGGATCACAGCAAAACAGAAGACAGACAAAAGCTCTGTTCCTAAGGCTCTTGTGGCTATCTTGGAAAGCCTGGGAACCCAACTCCAGGTCTATGATAGCAGTCTACAAACCTGAAACCCCCCAAACTCCCTGCCAATGGGCCTGAAAGTGGGACTCTATATAGCAGGCACCCTCCTCCATCAAAAGACCATCTGCTTCCAACCAAGCCACAAGGAAAGTGGACTACAGCAAGGCATACAAGGTTCCACCTGGAAGCTGCTCTGAGGATTACAGGGAGAATAAAGCTCCCGCAAAGAACCCGAAAAACCCATTCTTTAGTATTTTATTCTTGGTGGGGTTTTTTTTTGCTTTGTTAATTTTTATGTCTGATCATTTGTTGTTCATTTGTATTTCTATGTGTAACTTATTTGTATTCTAATTTAGGATTTGCTATTTCACTTAAAGCTTCTATTTTTCATTATTAGTTGGTTTCTTCTTCCACTTTCAAATTTTCTAATTTGTATTTTTTTCTTCTTTCTTTTCTTCTCACTCCCTCCTTCTCCTCTCTCTCCACGTTATACTATTACTCCATCAGAACTACCCTGTCTAGTTCTATACACAAAGTAAGGCCTCCATTTATGTATGTAAAAAATAATTACAGGAGTTAACCTAGATTAAGCAACTTTCCAATAATATCTAAATGATCTTTTTCTAATCTCAGCAAGTCTCCCAAATACACTTATACGTAAGTTATTTTTCTTATCTTCATCTCGATCTCTAAGCTGCTCCCTACATAACCTTTCTTTGAATTCTTTTCAACCTCTTACACTCAGTAACAAGATATTTATTCTCCTACTACTACATATACCCCCAAGCTGTTCTTAGCCCTCTACTATCATTATACCCAAGTTCTCTTCAGAACTTAAGTTCATATCTCTCCAATCACACCCTTCACTTCCCTATCTGATCCAGCCCATTGATCCCTAATGACTTATACCTGACCCAACCCAGTTGGTTCTATATATGACTACAAAATTGATTCCATTTGACTACTTTCAGTACAAGGGACTCCTCTTGACTCTAAGGAGCAGACTAATTAGCCAAACTTAGATTGTCTCAAAAGTTACAACTATATGTAATGTCAATGCCAAAGCCACAAGATTCCCTCCAAGCAAAGAAAAGAGAGCTAAATAGGAAAACATCTACCCATAACTTTGAAACTCTAAGATCTACACATCTACATGACACCAGGTTGGCTTCTCTCATAAACGACTGTCCTACTGTGGTACCAGTGTGGTTCTTGTCTCCAAATGGGTAGAATTAACTGAAGAAACACAAGAAAAATAGCCAATCAACAAACCCCAACACCATCTTCACATAAGCAAGCTAGAGAGCAGTCCCAGAATTACCTAGAGGATAAAGTTAAAGATAGATTAAAAGTATGGCTGATAAACCTGCTGAATGAAAAATTGGACACCTTACATAGAGTTATAAGAACGAAATGAGGCCAACCAGAAGCTAATAGATGATTTCATGGCCTCCACAAATAAAAAGATAGAGGAACTCCAGCAGAGGTAGAAAGAATCAAATGAAAAGTTAGGAACCCAGATTAAAGAGTGAAAAGAGAAATCGGATAACCAACTCCAGAAGGTAAGGCAATCTATTCAAGACTTGAAAGCAAACTTTAATAAGGAACTGGCCACCATTAAGAAAGACCAGCAAGAAGAAACGGAGTTAAACAGCAAAGTTAAAAGCCTTCAACGTAGAATGGAAGAGGCTGAAGAAAGAATATTGGTGGCTGAAGACAGTTTAGACTCCATAGAGAAACAAAACTAAGAAGCATGACAGATCACTGCAGGAAATACAGGATACATTCAGAGTGCCTAATCTGAGAATAATAGGAATACAAGAGGGCCTGCAGAGCGAAGCCAATGGATGAGGAAATGAATTTAGCAGAATCCTAGCAGAGAATTTCCCAAATATACAATAGGACAGGCCCATCCAGATACCAAAAGCTTTTAGTAACCCAAATATACCAGAACAGAAAGTTCATCCCACTGACACATTATAAGCTGTACCAGCTCAATAGCCACAAAAGAAAGAATTCTTATAGTTGCCAGGGAGAAGAGAACAATCACATGTAATGGAGACCCAATGAGAATTACCTCAGACTTCTCAGCAGACACTATAAAAGCAAGGATGGCCTGAAAAGAGGTATGTCATGCCCTAAAGACAAATAACTACCAACCAAGAATAATCTACCCAGCTAAGCTCTCATTCACAGCACAAAGACAAATACAAACCTTCCACAACAAGGAAATTCTGAAGCAATATATTGCTACCAAACCAGCTCTTCAAAAAGGCCTCAAAGACATTCTACCTGTAGAAAAACAACAAGAACAGAATACAGGCAATGATGCAGTCCACAAACAGAGAAATATGTAATCACAACAAGAACAGCCAAGCCACAGATTCCCACCCCCTCAAAAATAAATAAAAACGTAGGGAAAGACAAGCACTTCTCAGTCCTAACCCTCAATATTAATGGTCTTAACCCTACAATTAAGCGACATAGATTGTCCAATTGGATAACAAGACAAGTTCCTTCTATCTGCTGTCTTCAAGAGACACACCTTGCCCACAAAAAATAAGGAGGAGGCTACAATGCTTGATAAGAAATGTACTCATTATCTTGCCCATGTAATTGTAACCCCTCTATACAGAATTTTCACAAAAAAATTATAAAAGTTAAAAAAAAACATATTCTGAAAGTGAAAGGCTGGAATTTAAAAAATATCAAACAAATGGACCCTATAAACAGGCAAGCCTTTAAATCCGAATATTAAATAAATAGACTTCAGGTTAAAAATAAATGAGATGTGATAAAGGTCACTACATACTAATTAAGGGATCTCTCCTTCAGGAGGATATTATGATTCTACATATCTACTCACCAAATAACGGAGCACCGAAATTTAACCAAGAAAACATACTTTCAATCAGCTCTCACATCGATCCTAAGATATTAATTGTTTGGGGATTTAACACAGCACAATCCCCACTGGAGAGATCAACCCAGCAAAATCTCACCAGAGAAAACTTGGATCTTAAAATCTGCATAGATTAATGAAACTTAACAGACATGTACCAAATATTTCACCCAGCAGCATCAGATTACACCTTCTTCTCAGAAGCACATGGGACATTCTCCAAAATAGTCCACATTCTAGGCCACAAAGCAAATCTGTCCAAATTCAGAAAGATTGAAATTATGCCCTGCACTCTCTCATACCACAAGGGAATAAAATTAGAATTCAACACCAAAATCCATCAAAGGAAATACTGTAACACATGGAGGCTGAACAACACACTGTTGAACGACTAGTGGGTCAAGGAAGAGATTAGAAAGGAAATGCAAATGTTCACGATATTTAACAAAAATAAACACAAATTACCAGCTCCTCTGGGACACAGAAAAGGCAGTAGTCAGAGGAAAGTTTATAGCTCTGAGTTCCTACATTAACAAATTGGAGTGATCTGAAACTAACAATTTAATGAGGCACCTAAAGCTCCTTGAAAAAGAACAACAAGCTAATCCTCAATCCAGTAGACACTAACATATAATTAAAAATAAATCCAAATTAACTGAATTAGATTAAAAAACTATAGAAAGAACTGACAAATCAGAGTGAGTTATTAAAAAATTAATAAAATTGACAGACCCTTTGCAAATATTATGAGCAAAAAGGAGTACACACCCAAATAAACAAACTCAGAAATGAGAATGGACACATCACTACAGAAATGGCCAAGATTCACAATATATTAAGGGGATACTTCTCAAACCTTTATGATAGTAAGTTTGAAAATAAGAAATGTATGAACAAATTTCTAGAAAATATTGACGTGCCCAAACTAACTCAAGATGATTTAAACAATCATAACAGACCCATATCAAGCATTGAAATAGAAGCAGCAATAAAAGACCTCCCACCAAAGAAAAGCCACCGACTGAACGGATTTACAACTGGATTCCACAAGACCTTCAAAGCAGAACTCACACCAATACTCCGCCATCTTTTCAATGAAATTGAAAGCAAAACTTCTCTACCACACTATTTTAATGAATTCAGGACAAAACCTCATCCCCAAACCAGGTAGGGACTCATCAAAAAGAGAACTACCGACCCATTTCTTTGATGAACATTGATGCAAAACTTGTCAAACAACTTGGCCAATTGACTTCAACAACTCATTAAAATAATCATACACCACAATCAAACAGGATTATTTCAGGGATGTAAAGCTGGTTCAATATACACAAGACAATTAATAAAATCCACCACATCAACAAGAGCAAGGATAAGAACCACATATTATCCCAATAGATGCGGCAAAAGCTTTGACTAGATCCAATAATCTATGATGCTGGCTCTGGATAAATTAGGAATCCATGGAACATTCCTCAATATGATAAAGGATGTATATAACACACCTACAGCCAGTATTATACGTAATGGTGAAAAGTTAAAACCATTTCCTCTAAATTCAGGAAAAAGACAAGTATGTCTATTCCCTCCTCTCTTCTTCAACCTAGTATTAGAATGCCTAGCTAGGGCAATAAGACAAGATGCTGACGTAAAGGGGATCCAAATAGGGAAAAATGAAGTAAAACTCTCCCTCTTTGCAGATGACATGATCTTGTATTTAAACCCCATAATGTCAACTCTCAATTACTTGATCGGAAACTTTGGCAAAGTAGCAGAGTATAAAATTAACACTCAGAAATCAATAGCTTTCCTGTATCCCAATAATGAGAGGAGCATGGCTGAAATTAGCAACCCCTTTTTTTAATATCCCCACCAAAAATAAAACACTTAGGGGTTAACTTAACAAAAGAGGTAGAGGACCTGTATGATGAAAACTTTAATAATCTGAAAAAGGAAAGTAAAGGAGAACTAAGAAAGTGGAAAAACCTTCCATGTTCCAGGATTGGGAGGATTAACATCGTGAAAATGGCTATACTACCATAATTTATCTACAAATTCAATGTGATACCTATCAATATCTCAACTTCAGTCATCAATGAAATAGAAGAATTAATCCAAAAAATCATATGGAACAATAAAAGCCCCAGAATAGCAAAAACAAGCCTTAGTTGAAAAAGCAGCACTGGAGGAATATCAATTTCAAATTTCAAACTCAACTACAAAGCCATAGTAATCAAAACAGCTTAGTACTGGCACAAGAACTAACCTGAGGATCAAGGGAGTAAAACTGAAGACCCAGAAATGAACCCATAGATCTATAACCACTTAATCTTTCATGAGGGTGCTAAAGATATTGAATGGAAAGAAAAAAAAAAACAGCGTTTTCAGTAAATGTTGTTGGCAAAATTGGGTAAATACATGTAGAAAACTAAATCTGTATATATCGCCCTGCACCAGAATCAACTCCAATTGCATCAAAGACCTCGAAATAAAAACAGATTCCATAAAAACATTACAGAAAGGAATAGGAGAAACTCTAGGGCTCCTAGGCACAGGCCGAAATTTTCTTAATAGAGATCCAGAAGCACAACAAATCAAAGAATGTTTGGGCAAATGGGATTGCATGAAAGTGCAGAGCTTCTGCAAGGCTAAGGACTTAGCTAGCAAGATTAACAGAAAGCCCACGGACTGGGAGAAAATCTTCACTAGCCAAACAATGGACAAGGGTCTCATATCTAAAATATACTTAGAACTCAAAAAACTAAATCCCCAACAACAAATCCTCAAAGAAACACTTGCCTGATTAAAAAATGGGCTAAAGACTTAGAGACTTCTCTGAAGAGGAAATAAGAATGGCCAATAGATATACGACAAAATGCTCAGCTTCTCTAGCCATAAAAGAATTTCAAATCAAGACAACACTGAGATTCCATTTCACCCCAGTTAGAATGGCTATAATCAAGAAATATAATAACAACAGATGCTGGAGGTGATGTGCCAAAAGGGAACACTACTGAATTGTTGGTGAGAGTGTAAACTGTTCAACCACTCTGGAAAGCAGTATGGAGATTCCTCAAAAGACTCCACAGATAGCTCCATTATGACCCAGCAATCCCACTTTTAGGCATTTACCCAAATGATCACAAATAAGGTCATACCAAAGCTACCAGCACAATCATGTTTATTGCAGCATTATTTACCATAGCTAAGATATGGAACAAACCCAGATGCCCCTCAGTAGATGAATGGATCAAGAAAATGTGGTATATATACACAATGGATTTTTATGCCTCCATCAGAAAGAATGACATTGCCTCATTTGTTAGGAACGGGAGAGACTTGGAAAAAGTTATAGTTGAAGTAAGCCAGCCCAAGGAAACATAAGTCCCATGGTCTCCCTTTTTTTTGCAAAGAATAGTACATGTCTATGACAAACAGAAGTCAAAGTCTATATACATATGACCACATGAGATAATGTTAAGCATAATGTACCCCAAGACAGGGACACTGGTTTTTTTTTTTCTTTCTTGCTAGTGCTAGTGTTTTTAATGTACTTATAATGCACAATGTGAATGTTCGTTTCTCTTGTATGTACTTCCCGACAGTATAAACCCTGTTTTACTGGATTTGATGCCAGTGTTCTGCAACTCGTATATATATTTTTGTAATTTGGGGACTGGAAGGAATGCTTAAATGAAGATAGAGGCTGACCCATTGTGAAGACAAGATGCACAGGACACTATGTTGAAAACGAACTTTACAATGTGGGTGGGGTCAGGAGGTATTGGGGAGGTCGGGAGGGAAGTGATGGTAGAGGGAAAACAAAGGAGGAGGTAACAAATCTTGCTATGAAATGTACTCACTACCCTATTCATGAAAGTGTAGCCCCGGTGTACAACGTTTTTACTATATATACATATATATATATTTATTTAAAGAAAACAAACTTTACAACTTTGGCTACAGAGGGGGTGTAGTTGGGGAGGTGGGAGGGAGGCGATTGTAAGGGGAAAACAAAGGAGGAGGCAGCAGTGCTCAATAGGAAATGTACTCATTACCTTGTTCATGTAACTGTAACTCCTGTGTACAGCAATTTTACAATTAAAAACTTACGGTTCAAAGCAAGCTCTAGCAGGGAAGTCTGTCAAACTCTTATCTCCAACTAATCACCAGAAAACAGGAAGTGGAACTGTGGCTCAAGTGGTAGAGGGCTAGCCTTGAGCTGAGGAGCTCAGGATGTGTTAATCCCCATGCCCAGAGTTCAAGAGCAATGACCAACAAAAAGAAAAAAAAAATAAAGCATCAAACGACCTGAAGATGTTGTCCAGAATAATGAGTGGAGCATTATGCAGTTACATGACTTAGTCACTTGCTACCCAGTTTACCAGGAGAGATGATGGGTGATTTTTGTGTGTACCAAAACCTGCAAAATTATTTTGCTCTTTCCCAAGCAGGGAGGAAGGGGGGAATGGAGTTGGGTAGAAGGTGTTTGGTGGCCTAGCCTTTGGGTTCAGTGATTGTTTTCTGGAGTCAAATTCAGAGAAATTCGTTTTGTAATCTTACTTGCATGGAGAACAAAGAAGTCATGCCATGGAAGTGGTCTTTATACTGTCCTTAGCCAGGTCCCGTCCCAACCACCATTGGGTAATCCAAGTCCCACTTCAGGACCAAGATGCCTTGACGACAACTGATCCACTGGGCAGGTGGACCTAACCACAGCCGGAAAAGGCAGAAAGTGCCATGCTGGGTGCAGCACTGGAGATCTAGACCGTGCAGAGTTTTTTTTTTTTTTTGTGATTCTCATTTTGCATTACCACTTTGAGTCTGTAAAATAAACCATGGATTTTTTCTTTCTTCCCTCTCTTTGGATAAAGCTAATAAACACTCTGCCTCTAATGAGGCACTTAACTCTTAGGTCTGGCCAATCATTTCCAGGATAGGGAATTACTATCGAAGTAGTGTATTTCAATCTTATGAGAAAACAGCCTTTTTCCCTCTTAATTTTATTTATTGATAGGCATTTTTAGGGGCAATCTGTTTTGATTTTTAGATGAAAGGCTTGTAGGAAACTATGTTCATAATCTGGATCCTCCTCACCTCAACACCTAAAATACAAATTTCACAACACTTTTACAGGAAACATTTCAGAAACGTTACACTGGAATGCTCAAATACAGAACGTTTTACACAGCCCAGAATGTAACTCTGCTGTCTGAAGGTGGGGCTCTCTTTGTATAAAGTAACAAGCCAATCCAAAAGAGCAGCCACGAATACCAGACATGAGTGTCAATGGCTGCTACTCCCCAGACAAGAAGCTTGGAAGGGGAGCCGGAGCCCATGAGAGCAGTGCACAGAGGAAAGTTTCCATGTCAGCCTCGGCACAAAAGATGGCATCACTCTGCCTGAGCCTGCCTTTCTTATCTTCTCCCCACAACCAAGCAGAGTCATCTCCTGCTCCACGTAGGATAAATACTGTACAAGTGGATCAGGAGCGTGGCTTTTATTCACTCTGCACTCCCAGGCAGGTGGCCCCACCACAATGTGTGTATGCACTCCCAGGGCTGAATTGTCAGGGCCCAGGCCCATGGAGCAGGTGGGCACTAGATGTGTGTCAATGGCATCTGCCATTCATACAGTGGCCACTGGGGGCTGCCCTAGCCCAACAGCAGGTACAACCTGATCTCCAACAGTCCCCAGGCCTGGCGCTTTAGAATGCTGGAGGTGGGTGGGCTGCAACTAGGTTCCTACTAGCTTAGCATGTCAGATAATGCAGCTGCTGCCTGAATTACTAATTATTTTATGGAGCAGTTTTAATCAAAGTGATACACATTACTGTATGATATTGAATGTTATATCATTTAGTCTGTAGTATCCACAAGACATTGAACTCGATACTAGCAAGAATGGACTTTATTGTTTGTATTTATAAGACCATAATGGCAAATTGAAATAAAAGTAAAATAAAATTGTTTTCCAAAAACACATTATTAAGTCTAACAAGTTGAAAAAATTGCAAATGAAGTAACTGCAAATGAAGTTTGATAAAATGCACAAAATATATTACTTTAGTTATATTCAAAAGTAAAAAAAAAGAATGACAGAAAAAATATCTATTGGATATAAAATATTACAATGGTTTAACAGGTTGAAGTGATATAGGTTATGTATTTTGTTGAAGTAAAATATAATATTTTTCTCTTAGTACTGTTTATCTCAGAGAAGGAAAACATTATAAATTGTAAATTATATATGTCGTCTTGCTTCTGGTCCCATAAAAGGGAGTGACATTTCCAATGGGAGTCCTGGGAAGTCACTCTCACCCAGCCCATGTAGACCAATCAGAGGTCTGTGTGGTGACCCTGAGGAGGTGTTGGGCACCACATTTCTGCTGCAGCAAGTGCAGCACCCATTGTGGTGGGCTGCAGCCAAAAAAACTCCATCAGTGACCAAACCAAACAACACAGCCTCAGGGGCCAAAGCCAGGAGGAGAGGCAGGGCAGACCCCAAGTGCTGCTTTCCATCTGGGTGGCCTACACTCCCAAGGTCAGAACCATTCCCCTGCTTTGGATCCCAGCGAGAGTAGGTGAGCCTATTGCCTCCAGACAGTGTGTCCCTAGAATGGCACCCACAGCCAGGCTCACGTGGACCAGGAAGATGATGGAGGGAAAGTGGCAAAGAAAGGTGAGGGGCTTCGGGTCCCCAGTGCTGTGGTGAGTGTGATGTAAGTCCAAGCTCCTCTGGTGATGATCGGCATATGCTGGGATGGCCATGTAGCGGACCAGAAAATGGAGGTCTGTGGAGATGTTGAAGTGGCTCCAGGGATCTAAGCTGCTGCAGCTGTCACAAGCCCACTTGGAGAGGGACCAGCACAGGGCTCCAGTCCCCCGACTGGCATAAAGACTGGTGAGATGGACCAAGGCTGGGCTGCTCAGCCACCAGGGTGCTGTCTGCCTGCCCCGCCTTTCTTCTCCCTTGGACTGTTCAGTATGAACCCAGGGGGGCAGGTGGTGACCTCAGAATGGAGTCTCCCTGGGATGCCACTCACACCCAGGACCACTGCAGACCAGTACCAGCACAGCTGGAGGACGACAGGGTGGCAGTGGACTCGACTCCAACCCCATGGTTGCCGTCTCCTGGATGAAATCAGGGAAGCAAGGCTGTGAGGGGAAGCAGTTAGGGTGGGAAGTATGGGTAGGCTAAGACCCCCAGCCAGCCTCTGCAGTTCCACTCAGGCTCATCTGGCAGTGCTGTGGAGCATGTGCACACAGATTCTCAATGTGCATACACCCCAAGACAGGGGGTCCCACTTCCCAACAGGTGACCTGAAGATGGAACCCACTCCCACAGGAACTAATAAAATGGAAGTTCACATGGTGACACAGAAGGGGATTCAGGGCACAGCCTTGGTGTAGCACTGAACACCTGGCAAAAGAAAAGGAAAATCATCCCCTAAATATTTACATCAGTGCTAACTTATACTTTAAAAACAGTTATAGGGCTAGGAAGGTGGCTCAGTGGTAGAGTGCTTGCCTTGCATTCATGAGGCCCTGGGTTAGATAACTCAGCACCACATAAGAAAAAAAGAAAAAAGCCAGAAGTGGCACTGTGGCTCAAGTGGAAGAGCGCTTGTCTTGAGCTGAAGAGCTGAGGGACAGCCCCCAGGCCCAGAGTTCAGGCCCCACGACCGGACCAAAAACGAAACAAAACAAAACAAATAAAAAACAGTTTTACTTTCCTCTTGTCCTATAATTTTTCTTCAGACCCTCTGAATTAACCAGAAATCTCCAGGATTTCTTCATGCACAGTAACACAAATGAATGTAGCTTCTATTTTTTTTTAATTAAGGAAGGTTTCATTTAGTTCTTTCCCATATATGATACATGAAAAAGAAATCCTGAGGTGAATCTGTAATACAGCAAACTCCAGATGTCTTCTGAACTCCTCAATGCAGAAATGTGGAGCAGTGCATGCCTTCAGAATAAAGTGATCTAGCAGCAGGTACTTACCCACATTGTTATTGGGCTAGCTGTCTCTCTGATTAAAAAATAATCCTGCCACACACATGCATATCACTTATGAAAAATGTTTTCCAACATTCTTCTTGTTATATTGCACTTATCTTTCTCCTCCTGTTTCCTGTCCTCCTCTTTCCCCTGGTCCATTTTCCTATTCCTTCCCACATTGTCCCCTCTTCTTTCTCCCTTTTTCCTCCTTCTCCTCTTTCTCCTGCTCTTCCTTTCTCCTCTGTTTCCTTTTCCCTCTTCTCACCCCTTCATTGCCCTTTTTATTTTCTTTTTCTCCTTCCCTTTCACTTTCTTCTACTTCTTCTTTATGGTCCTGGGGCTAGGAATCAGGGCCTTGTACTCACAAAGCAGATGCTCTGCTGCTTACGGTAAGCCTCCAGTCTGGGTTTCATTTAAATGACACTTATTTGTGATTATTTTAAGTACCACACCCAGCATAGCTTTTAATTCAGGATAAAATTCATTTTACATATTCTATATAATAAATATATGCTACTCACATGTTGTGGCTAATGGGTTTTGATTATGCTCTGGGCTTCAGATAAATTCTTCAGAAACAATGTGTTTGAAGACACTCTAATTGTGATTCTGTGTAACTCCCAATTAATGAACTGGTTACTTTGCATCTTGCAAAAGTGACTTCCATGTTACTCCTAATTCAATGAACTGTCATTTTTTGGCAGCACCCACAGTAATAGTGGAGGATCAGAAAATTAAATCGACTGGAAAACCCCTGGCTTTTTAGTAAGAAGCCAGAAAAAGACTTGTGGCTCAGTGGTTTAGCGACATCCTTGCACAGAATAAGCAGTTGAAAGGACCTAGGCTTGAGTTGAAGACCTGTAGGGGGTGGATACACACACACACACACACACACACACACACACACACACACACACAATTCTCAGCTAGAGCAAGTAGAGTATCTGTTTCTCAGTAACATGTCTGAGTTTCTTTCCTATGTGTTTGGATATTTTGAAAGCTACATCATCAACTTCCTTAATTTCAATAAATAATGGTGTATTCACTACTATTTCTTCCTGGTTGGAAAATATTTTAAGACACATTTTCATGTTGAAAGTTGAGTTTGCTCCCAATATGCTGACTCTCTTAGATTGTAAGAAAATTAATAATTCTGCCTTTAATTCGTTAGCTCATAAGTTAAGTTATATGCTTCAATTAGGAGTTAAATTGTTGCTCAGTGGGAAGTGTTTGAAGTCACTTGTCTGAAGTTTTAAAGTGGAGTAAAAATTGCAAAGAAACCTGAGGTAGTGAAAGCGAGAGACAGATGAAAAGAAATCGAAAATGAACTTCAGACTCCTCTTCAGGCCAATTATATTACAAAAGCCTGCCCTTGAACTGAGTATGTAATGCTTCTGCTCATTAGCAGGTACTCTTCACACTGAGCCACACATCTAAGCCCTAAAGACATTCATTAGCGAGAGGTATTCCTGGATCTTAAACTCAGGGTCTGGCCTCTATCCTGGAGCTTCTATTGTTCAAGCATTTTAGCACTTGAGACACAACTGCACTTCTGTCTTTTGGTAGGTAATTCAAGCTAAGAGTCTCAAAAACTTTCCTTCCAAGCTGGCTTCAAACTGGGACCCTCAGATCTCATCTTCTGAATTGTTAGATATTTAGGTATGCGCCATATCTACCAAAAGCCAGGAGTTTCAATGAGACTCTTATTTCCAATAAATTTCTCTAACACACACACACACACATACACACACACACACACACGCACACACACACACAAGAAAAAATTTGAGCTACTGCTCAAGTGTTATAAAGAGTGTAAACCTGTAGCAAAAACACCCTGGGACAGTGGCCAGGCCCTAAGTTCAAGTGCTAGAAGCAACAGAAAAATAAATAAATTCATTAATTAAAATTTAACAATGTCAAACCAAAAAATAAAAGGAAAAAATTAGTTGGAAGAAAAGAGGCATTGAGGGGATGGAGAGGCCTGGCTAAGTTAGTAGAAACATGGAGTGAAAGCATTAGGTGGCCTTTGGGAGTCCTGGTCTTGGACTTAAAAATATAGAAAAAAGAAAAGCACGTAAGGCTTCTACAATGAGCCTGGCAATAGTAGCTCATATCTGCAATCCTAGCTACTAAAAATCAGCAATCTGAGGATCACAGTTTGTCCAGGAGGGAATTCATTCTTCCTTCTTGCAACCAGCAGACAGGCAGCATCAGCCCTGTGCCTGTACCACAACTGGACCCCTCTGCCTACATAGCTCCAGACACCAGAAACACACCCAGCTGGACCCAACAGCAAAATCCAATGCTTCCTCAACTGGATTCAGAGCCCAGAGGCACTTCCTGTGCTTAAGTATACCATGGTTTTGCTGCTCCAGAGCAACTAATGAGACAGACCCTTGCTTCATAACTCCACTCTACCTTACCTCGCTGGCTACCTTGGATTAGGAGCCCAGCACACCCTTCTAGGAGCAGAGACTTCAGCCCTGCTCTTGTCTGGAAACACATTCAGATAATTTTTATTTTCTAGTTACCCCATCTAAATGGAATTAAAATCTGTGTTCAGAATCTGCTTCTATTTCCTTTTTCTGGATAGCCACCATTTTCTACTGGTATATTGTGGTCAGTAAATAATCTTTACATAAATAATGCATTCTTAATTATGACTTCAACAATGAGGGCTCAATTTAACTGATCATATCCTACCATTCCCTTGACAGTCATGAAACATAGAGAGATGAATGGAAATACACGACTCCACAATTAACAAGACACTTCATCCCCTCTCTCACATATATTTTGTTGATGGAGACCCCTGAGAGAGGATGCAAAGCCTTTAAGAAGTGCAGAAAGGAGAAAGAGGGAGAAGAAAAGCAAGAGGGAAAAGAGGGAGAGAGTACACCAAGCCAATAGGGATAGGTTTACCTCAGGCAGAGGTTTGGCAGATTTTCAGTGGATTCCTTCCACGAATTCAAAATTTGGTAACAGTAGGCGAGGGAAATCGACATCCCAGTAAGTCCTAATGAGCCATATATTAGGTTTGACCATGAGATCAAGGATTGTAATGGGTCTTCCTGAATGGAGAAAAGAATATGATAGGAAGGATCATGAAAAACTTTGCCCTAAAATACAGCACATGATTTAATGAAATAAGTTGAAATAATGTAGGTAAGACATTTAGATATTGTATTTTGATAAGGGTATTTGTTTATAATGACACATGTATTACTATGTATATAAAATACATTTTCTGAACGCTATAAAAGTATCAAATGAAATATTAGAATCATATGGATGTCCAGAACCAATTATTAATATCACATACTCTAAAAAAGCTTTCCTAGGAGGTTTCTTCAGTTTAACATGAATTTTGTTGATCCTTGATTTATTTTCCAGAAGAGTAAGTTTTTGAGAGTCTGACTAAATTCAGAGTGGTGCTACTGCATTTGTTTCATATTAAGAATTGATAATATTACTCTCCACCTCTCAAGGAAGAGAGAGAGAGAGAGAGAGAGAGAGAGAGAGAGAGAGAGAGAGAGAGAGAGACAGAGACAGAGACGGAGACAGAGACAGAGACAGAGACAGAGACAGAGAGACAGAGAGACAGAGAGAGATGCAGTCAATGCATTTTCTCTGGGTGATAGACAATATTTAATCATTGTAAAGGATCTTTCCTACAACTATATGTAAATGATTAATTTATAACTGAGAAAAGTAAGCTACAAAACATGGGACATTTTTCTTTGTGAACATAATTTTGGTAATAAATCACCAACTGTAAGAAGTAAATCTACACAGCTGTACTCATTAAGACATTAATGAGATTAATACTTTATTTTCTTGCTTTTTGTACATGTCCTGGGGTTGATATCAGGATCTGGGTAATGTTTTTGAGTTTTTTTATAATCACTCAATTTTTAATGTTATTATGGAGGTGATGTAAGGAGGGGTTACAGTTGCACAATCAGGTAATGGGTGAATTATTTTAGGTTAATGTCAAACATTCTCTCCCTGATCTTTTTTTTTTTTTTGGTCAAAATTAGCACTCTACCACACTTGGGCCACAGCTCTACTTCTTCTCTTTTGTTGTTTCATTTGAGATAAAAGTCTCACAGACTTTTCTGGCTGAGCTTGTTTGAACTATTAGCCTCCCATGTAGGAAGGATTACAAGTGTTAGCACTTGGTACCTGGAATATTATTCTTTAAAGTGACATAAAACTATACTAAAATACATAATTCTCTGGAAATGTAGTCTATGATTCAAGTAGCAGAGGTAGTCCTTCTAGAAATGTTGCTGAATGAGGATGGCCAGAGAGATTTAACTCCTTCTCTAATGTAAGCCTTTCTTTTCATTGATCTGTATTTCTTTCGGGTGTTTAGGATTGGTATTTACTTCAGCTCACCTTTAAAGAAACAGAAAATCTAGGATTAAATCATAATAATAAATTGCAGAGAATCTGCAAGGCAAAGGACATAGCTAGCAAGATCAATAGAAATCCCACGGATTGGGAGAAGATCTTCACTAGCTATACAACGGACAAGGGTCTCATATCGAAAAAATACCTGGAACACAAAAAATTGAATCCCCCAACAACAAATCCTCAAAGAAACAACTGCCTAATGAATAAGTGGGCTAAAGACTTAAACAGAGACTTCTCTGAAGAGGAAGGAAGGATATCCAATAGACACATGAAGAAATGCTCAACCTTTCTAGCCATAAAACAGCAGTGAGATACCACTCACCCCAGTTAGAATGGCTATGATCAAGAACTCTAATAACAACAGATGCTGGAGGGAATGTGGACAGGAGGGAACCTTACTACATTGTTGGTGGGAATGTAAACTTGTTCAACCATTTTGGAAAGTAGTATTGAGGCTCCTCAAAAGACTCAACATAGAGCTCCCCTAAGACCTAGCAGTCCCATTTTTGGGCACTTACCCAAATGATCACAAACAAGATTATACTAAAGCTACCAGCATAACTATGTCTATTGCAGCATTATTTACCATAGCTAAGATATGGAACCAACCCAGATGCTCCTCAGTGGTGAATGGATCAAGAAAATGTGGTATATATACACAATGGAATTCTATGCCTCCATCAGAAAGAATGACATTGCCCCATTTGTTAGGAAATGGAAAGACTTGGAAAAAATTATATTAAGTGAAATAAGCCAGGCACAAAAAACATAGGTCCCATGGTTTCCCTTATTTGCAACAACTAGTTTATATCTGAGACAAGCAGAAAAGTTCAGATAATTTGATGTTAGGTGAAATGACCCCAAGATAAGTATTCAAATGTTTTTTTTTTCTTTCATGCGATTATTTCTAACATTTTTATAAGATGATTTCTTTGTTGCTTTGTATTTCCCTCCCCCACGTATAATCTCTGCTTTCACTGTAGTTGATGTTGGTATAATTTGTGGAGGAGAAGGGAAAACACAAATCGTTTAAATAGGGATACAGGTGGACCAATTGAAACAATGAGATGTACAAGTCATTATGTCTAAAAACAAACTTTACAACTTTGGTGGGGAGGAGGGAGGCGGGGGGTCGGGAGATAGGAAGGAATGGGAAGGGGAAAGAAAGGAGGAGGCAACAATGCTTGATAAGAAATGTGCTCATTACCTTGCCCATGTAATTGTAACCCCCCCATACGGTATTTTCACAAAATAAAATAATAATTTAAATGGTAGTTTACCTAGAACTTCAGTATAAAACTGATTACATTTCTTCTCATTAAATGTTTAGAAGAACAGCTCATTGTTTCTCATATTCATTGCCAGGGAAGAAGCAGGGAGTGTACACAAAAGGAATTTTCAGTAGATCAGCCAGCAGTTCTCCAGAGGGAACCAGTGGGTCTGCTAGCAGGACATCCAATTTTCTTGTTTAAAACAATGTCTTTACAGAGGATTTCAAAAACACCAGAAAATTCTACAGAAATGCTTTGCGATATTGAATAAAATTTCCAGAATAAGTATTTTGGGAACTCATCTGTGCATTCATTGACCCATTGTTTGAAATGACTTTCAACTCCTTCGTATTCAAAGATATTTGGAAAATCTCAAATTTAAAAGGGGATGATTTTCTGGAATCCACATGAATGGCAGCAGAGAATGTCCGGACAGTGATCTCATGGCCTCTCTGCATGAGCTCATGCAGGATCATCTTCACATTGACCCAATGACTGTACCAATGTGACATTAACTAGAATTCTCTGTTCCATTAAGGCGAACATAAAGAGAAAATGAACATGATTCATTAGGTACCTTTTATGCTTAAGAACACCTTGGGAAGAACACCTTGAATTCTATTTTTATTTGAAATATGGCTAGGTAAACTGACTGAATTTTTAATTTTATATAATTTTGCTCAATTTAAGTATTGTCATTCACAGGTTTGTGTCGGGCTACTCAACTGAGTAGAACAACTCTGGCCTCTGATGAATTCACTAGAATACCTCCAAAGTCATCTAGGAATACAAGCCATGAAAGTCATTCAGCTTTTCACTAGTCACAGTAAGAAACAATAAAATAGGAATATAAATAAAACTTACAATAAAAAACACCAAAGGAGCTTTAATCAAAATTCAGCATAATTTATCTAGTATTTAAACGTTAATCTTCAGATTTCATCATTCTGAGTAGCTAGGATTACAGATGTGAACTACTCTCAGGTGTTTGTAAGTTTTTTTTTTTTTTTTTAATACCAAGACAGCAGTGTATTTTATATTAGACTCATCTCCTTCCTGCACTCAGCTGTCACTTGGACCTAAGGACTACTATAATGTATGGGGTACCTCTAGACCTACTTTGTAGTTGCTAGGAACTACAAGGAGTAGAGAAATCAGCTAGAACTCACCATAACAAAATAAACGAGGAAGCTGGGTGCAGATGGATCACACATGTAAACCTTACTACTCATGAGTCTGAGATCTGAGGACTGCAGTTCAAAGCCACCCAGTTAGCAAAGCTTATGAGATAGTTTTTTTTCAGTTTCTTTTTTTTATTGTAAAAATAACATACAGAGGGGTTAAAATTACATGGCAAGGTAATGAGTACATTTCTTATCAAGAATTTTTCGGTCCTCCTTTATTTTCCTTTACCTTCCCTTCCCAACCACTCGACCCCAGTACACCTCTCACCCACTGCCGAAATTGTAAAGTTTGTTTTTCGACATGAGGACCTGTACATCTCATTGTTGCAATGGGTCCTCCTGGACCACTATTTAAAAAAAAATATTTTTTATCCCTTCCCCTCCACTAAGTATACCAGTATCAAATACAGTGAAAACAGTGGTTATACTGTGGGGGAGGGACATACAAAGCAACAAAGAAATCATCTTATAAATATGTTAGGAACAATCACAGGAAAGAAAAAAAACATTTGAATTCTTATTTTGGGGTTCATTTCACCTAATATCAACTTAACTGACTGTTTCTGCTTGTCTCAGACATATACTAGTTATTGTAAATAAGGGAAGGGTTGGACCTAGTGTTTCTTTGGGTCTGGCTTATTTCACTTAATATAATTGTTTCCAAGTTTTTCCATTTCCTAACAAATGTGACAATGTCATTCTTTCCGATGGAGGCATAGACTTCGTTTATGTTTATATACCACATTTTATTGATCAATTCATCTACTGAGGGGCATCTGGGTTGGTTCTATTTCTTAGCTATGGCAAATAATGCTGCAATAAACTTAGTTGTGCTGGTATATGTAGTATGGTCTGGTTTGTTTTCACTGGGGTAAATGCCCAAAAGTGGGATTTCTGGGTCATAGGGGAGCTCTATGTGAAGTCTTTTGAAGAACCTCCATACTGCTTTCCAACGTGGTTGAACAAGTTTACACTCCCACCAACAATGAAGTAAGGTTCCCTTCCGTCCACATCCCCTCCAGCATCTATTGTTATTAGAGTTCTTGATTATAGCCATTCTAACAGGGGTGAGGTGGTATCTCAATGCTGTTTTGATTTGCATTTCTTTTATGGCTAGTGAGGTGAGCAATTCTTCATGTGTCTATTGGCCATCCTTCTTTCTTCTTCAGAGAATTTCTCTTTAAGATTTTAGCCCACTTATTAATTGGGCAGTTGTTTCTTTAAGGATTTATTGTTGGAGGATTTAATTTTTTGAGTTCCAATTATATTTTAGATATGAGACCCCTGTCCGTTGTATGGCTAGTGAAGATCTTCTCCCAATTCTTGGGCTTTCTATTGATCTTGCTAGCTAAGTCCTTTGACAAACAGAAGCTCTGCAATTTCTTGCAATCCCATTTGTCCAAACTTTCATTGATTTGTTGTGTTTCTGGGTCTCTATTAGAATATTTCGGCCTGTGCGAAGCAGACCTAGGTCGTTTTCTATTCCATCCTGCAATGTTTTCATTGTCTACTTTGACTCCTAGGTCTTTGATCCATTTGGAGTTGATTCTTGTGCAGGGTGACATACAGGGATCTAGCTTTAGTTTTCTACAAGTGATTAACCAATTATGCTAGCACCGTTTACTGAAGAGGCTGTCTTGCATTCTATATTTTAGCTCCCTTATTGAAGATTAGATGGCTATAGCACTGTGGGTTTATTTCTGGGTTTTCACTTCTATTCCATTGGTCCTGAGGTTTGTTCTTGTGCCAGTACCAAGCTGTTTTGATTCCTATGGCTTTGTAGTAGAGTTTGAAATTTGTTATTGATATTCCTTCAGCACTGTTCTATAAGGATCGTTTTTGCTAATCAGAGTCTTTTATTGTTCTATATGAATTTTTGGATTGCCTCTATTTCCTTGAAAAATGAGGTTGGAATTTTGATAGGTATCATATTGAATTTGTAGATAGCTTTAGGAAGTATTGCCATTTTCACGATGTTGAGCCTTCCAATCCAGGAGTATGGGAGATTTTTACACTTTCTAAGTTCTGTTTTAATTTCCTTTTACAGGTTTTTAAAGTTTCCATCATAGAGGTCCTTCAATTCTTTGGTTAAATGAATTCCAAGTATTTTATTTTTTGTGGAGCTACTACTAATGGAGTTGCTTTCCTGATTTCAACCACGCTTTGCTCATTGTTGGCATACAGAAAAGCCATTAATTTTTGACAGTTAATTTTATACACTGCTAGTTTGCCAAAGTTTTGAATCAGCTCGACTAATTTGGGAATGCAGTCTGTGGGATTTAAGTATAAATCATGTCATCTGCAAAGAGGGAGAGTTTTACTTCATCGTTCCCTATTTGGATCTCTTTTATGTTGCCATCTTGTTTTATTGCTGTAGCTCGGCATTCTAATACTAAATTGAAGAGAAGTGGAGAGAGTGGAATTCCTTGTCTCGTTCCTGAGTTAAGAGGAAATGGCTTTAGTTTTTCATCATTAAGAATAATGCTGGCTGCAGGTTTGTCATATACAGCATTTATTGTATTGAGGAATGTTCCCTGTATTCTTATTTTTTCCAGAACCTTCATTATAAAGGGGTTGGATCTTGTCAAATGCTTTTTCTGCATCTGTTGAGATTACCATGTGGCTCTTATCCTTGCTCCTGTTGATGTGATGAATTATATTATTTGATTTGCATATATTGAACCAGTTTTGCATCCCTGAAATGAATCCTGTTTGATCGTGTTATATGATTTTTTGGATGAATGATTGAAGTTGATTGGGCCAAATTTTGTTGAGAAGTTTTGCATCAATGTTCATCAAAGAAATGGGTCTATAGTTCTCTTTCTTTGATGAGTCCCTGCCTGGTTTTTGGATGAGGGTTATGATGGCTTCATAGAACGTGTTCGGTAGTGAACTTTCTCTTTCAATTTCATTGAGGAGTTGGAGGAGTATTGATGTGAGCTCTGCTTTGAAGGCCTTGTAGAATTCTGCTGTAAGTCCATCTGGTCCTGGGCTTTTCTTGGATGGGAGGTCTCTTATTGCTGTTTCTATTTCAATGCTTGGCATGGGCCTGTTAAGATGGTTGACCTCATCTTGTTCAGTTTCGTCATGTCAATATTTGTTAGGAAATCGTCCATTTCTACCATGTTCTCAAACTTATTAGCATGAAGGTTTGAGAAGTATTCCCTTATAATGTTCTGAATCTTGGTTGATTCTGTGGTGATGTTTCCATTCTCTTCTCTGAGTTTATTTATTTGAGTGTACTCTATTTTTTTCCAGTAAGATTTGCTAAAGCTCTCTCAATTTTGTTATTTTTTCAAAGAATCAAACTTTTTTATTCTTTCAAAGAATCAACCTTTTTTATTCTTTCTATGGAATTTATTTGGATTCTAATTTGTTTAATTCTTATTTAATTTAATTATTTATTTCTGTCTACTGGATTGGGGTTTATATTACTGGTCTTTTTCAAGGAGGTTCAGATGTTTCATTAAATTGTTGGTTTTAGATCTCTCCAATTTGTTGATGTAGGAACTCAGAGCAATAAACTTGCCTCAGTATTTTCTTTGCTGTGGCCCAGAGGAGCTGGTAAATTGTGTGTTAATTTGTGTTGAATATCATGAACATTTGAATTTCCTTTCTAATCTCTTCCATGACCCACTGTTGATTCAACAGTGTGTTGTTCAGCCTCCATGTGTTACAGGACTGTCTTTAGTGGCTTTTGATGTTGAGTTCTAATTTTATTCCCTTGTGGTCTGAGAGAATGCAAGGTATATCTTCAATGTTTCTGAATTTTGACGTTTGCTTTGTGACCTAAAATGTGATCTATTTTGGAAAATGTTCCATATGCTGCTGAGAAAAACGTGTATTCTGATGTTGCTGGGTGAAATATTCTGTAGATGTTTGTTAAATCTAGTGGATGTACGCAGTTGTTTAGATCTGTGTTTTCTCTTTTGAGTTTTTGCAGAGTTGATCTATCTAGTGGGGATAGTGGTGTTAATGTCCTTGGATGTTTCTGAGATTTGAGGGAAAATAGTGTTTCATGGATAAATTTTGGTGCTGTGATGTTTAGCAAACAGATATTTAGGATTGTAATACCCTCCTTAGGGAGAGATTCCTTAATTAGTATGGAGCTACCTTCCTTATCTGTTCACACTAATTTGAATTTGAAGTCTAATTAATCTGGTATTAGGATAGCAACTCCCGCCTGTTTATGGGGACTTGTTAGATTTTGGTAGATTTTGTTCCATCATTTCACTTTCAAATTGTGTTTGTTTTTATGGGCATGGTGTGACACCTGAAGGCAGCAGATAGAAGGATCTTGCTTTTTAATCCAATTAGACAGTCTATATCACTTAAAGGGAAATAAATCAGTTACTATTGAGAGTTAGGACTGAGAGGTGTTTGGGAATTCCTGCCATGTTATCCACCTTCTTGGTGCTTGCAGGAACTGGATTCTTCCTATGGTTCTTGGATTCTGTTTGCGTCCGGTTTCTTGGCCTTTATTGTGGTCTTGTTGGTTTTCTGTGTTTAGGCCATCTTTAATTAACTTTTGTAGAGCTGGGTTGGTGGAGATATATTGTTTCTGTTTCTATTTGCTATGGAAGATTTTTGTTTGACCTTCGGTTATGAAGGAGTTTAGCTGGGTACAGTATTCTTGGTTGATAGTTGTTTTTCTTTAGGGCATGGCATATATCATGCCATGCTCTTCTTGCCTTACTTGTCGCTTCTGAGATATCTGAGGTGATTCTAATTGGTTTCCCTTTTAAGGTGATTGATCTTTTCTCCTTGACAGCTTTAAGGATCTTTTCCTTGGTCTGAATTGATTCTGTGGAGATTATGAGGTGATGGTGGGATGTCCTGTTCTGGTCTGGTCTATTTGGGGTTCTAAAATCATCTTGTATCTGGATAGGCTTATCTTTTTGCATGTCCAGGAAGTTCTCTGCTAGGACCCTGTTAAACAAATTTCCTAGACCATTAACTTCTGTTTGTAGGTGCTGCTCTACAGCCATTATCCTCAAATTAGGCCTTCTGATGATGTCTTCCAAAAGTTGAATAGATCTATCATATATCTTGGATTTGTCTTGGATAGGCGAATGTTCTTTCTCTATAATATCTAGGCTGTCTTCAATCCCTGAGATTCGATCTTCTGCATGGTCTAATCTACTGTCAAGGTTTTCGTTTTTTTTATTTCTTTTCCTTCTAATTGGTATTCTTTCATGGCTTCAAATTCTTTGTTGTGTCTTTGTATTAGATCTTTTATGAACTTCTTTACTTCCTTAATTTGGTATTCAGTATTTATTCTCAAATCACTTAGTTGATTGGTTTAGTTTCCTTGGGTTCCCATTCCTTCTCTCAGGCTCCATTGAGCATTTCCTTTGTGGTCTCCCTGACTTCTTTCAGCTGTTTATGGATTCCATGAATTCCAGTATTGTTCTTTGTCTATTGTCATCCTGCCTTCACAATTCCTGTATTACTCTTTGATTAGCTTCCTCACATTCAATCAATTCCTGTGATTCTCTTTGACTGTTCTCAGCCTGCTCACACAATACCTGTCTTTATTTTTTACTGTTGTCAACCTGATCACACAATTTCTTTATTTCTCTTTTTTTCTCTTCTAAACCTGCTCACGCAAATACTGTTTCAATCTTTGAGTAGCCGCGTCACAGTCTCGAGATTCTTGTATTAATCATGGGTTTGCCTTCTCTCTCTCCCTATCATGCTCAAACTGAGTCCTTTGCAGGTTTTCAATCTTTTCATTCACCATGTTTTCCAGCATTGCTCATAAAACTTTTTGGGAACTCTCTTAGGGATTATTCATTGACTGTTCTGTGACCTGATTATCATGAGTGGGAGTAGAGCTACCCTGCCTTGCCATTTTTCTTGTGTTTTTCCAGCTTGTTCTGCCCATTTAGTATGAAAGTAACACCAATTTTGTGCTAGAACAATATTTTAAGGCAAGCATCAACCAAAGACCTGTAGTTGCACAGTCAACATGGAGGCAGATACATTCTAGTTCAACAGATACAATCTATTCAACATTAAAAAACTATGAATTAATGGGCTAAGAACAGCAAAGAAGAATTTGACAAACCAGAAATTATTAGGTTAAGGGAGAATATGTGGAAAAATAAAAAGAGAATGAATTTCAGCAAATCCTAATCTCAGAGAGAGAAATGGATTGGACAGAATGATACGAGAGAGATTTTTAAAAAAAGGAAAAAATGGAGAAACAAAAATTTAAATTTAAAATGTGAAATACTTAATAATTATGTAAGTTAAAGAATATTATTGAGAGAAGAAAAGGATAGCATGGGAGGAGATAGGAAAAACTAAAAATAAAAGTTCTTAAAATTATTTACTTGAGAGTTCTGGGAAGATGGCGGAGAAGAAGCTGGAGGTTAAATAAGCTCTCGCATAGAAAGCAGTTTTAGTGTTTCAGTGAACAGTCCTAAGCCAGAGAATCACATCCAGTGTGCCATCAAAGTATAGAGAGTTAGGCCAGAGAGGGAAAATATAGGCAAAGAGACAGATTTGAGCACTTGCAAGCAGCCGTGGCTGTGGAGGCAGCTGCCATACCTGCTACACAGGGTCCGGGACAAAGGCGCCAGATGTGGCGGGTGAACAGATTCTACACAATACCAGCAAGAATCGACAAGGAACAGACATCTTTATCCTGCAGTTTGCAGACCAGAGAAGACCCAGGAACCAAGATTCGACGTGAGTAGAAGCCAGATGTCCTCACTCCTTCTCAGGGAGTATAGGAGGGAAGGCCACCCATCCCCACCTCACTACCAGAGATCTCCATCTTTGAAGGACCAGCTGAGCTGCTAGCTCCAGCTCAGGCCTTGGAAGAAAACTAGAGTCATTTAGCAGGTCACAAGAACCTAACCTGACCTGCCAGACTCAGCTCCACCCAGGGAAAAGCCACCCAGCTCAGGGGGCCAGACCCAGGAGTGGCTCTCTTCAATGGGTTAACACCACAATGGGTTAACACCACAAGCAGACCAGAGACTCCAACAAAGGCTGGTTAAGGACACAGGGAAATACAGGATCTTCCCACCCCTCCCAAAAAAATCAAAGAACTTTTTTTCTGTTTTTTTTGTACCTTTTATGAATTATTTTTTCTATTTTTTTTAAATTTTACCTTTTCTTTAAAAAAATTGTTTTCTAGTAACTTTTTTTTCTTTCTTCCTCATATAATTTTTATTTTAGGGGTATATGTGTATGGACGTTTTTCTTTTTTTTTCTTTTTAGAAGAATTTTTTTGTTTAGCTCTACTGAACTTCTAATCTTTTTTTTCTATCTTTCTCATTCTTTTCACCTTTTTTCTCTTTCGTTCTTCTTGTGTGACTTAATTGCTATTCTGCACATCCTCAGATATACCCAATGTCGAATATTAGAACTTATACCCTATTGTGTACACACTTAATCCAGAAATTTATTACTCAATTCAAAACCTCTTAGACTTAAGTTCCTTAATAGTAGTACTACCTCTTGATACCTACATAATATTTTAAGCATTTTTATTTTTTTAGTTTTCCACCTCTTCTTTATATTCCTCCTCTTCACTTATTATATCCACGATCTTCTCTGAATATTTTTATTTCTTCTCTGAATATTTTGATTTCAGATCTACATATTTTTTAACCATTGCTATTTTCAATTTTTAATTTTTGCTTTCCTATTTTTTCGTGTCTCTTTTTTTCTCTTTCTCTTCTTTTTTTTCCTCTCTCTACTTTCATCCTATCAAACCTATTTCCCACTTTGAGATTAGGACTTAGTCAAGTTAACTCTCCCTGAGCCTTCCCACATCTCTCTATTCCTATTTTTACCAACATCTCTCCCTAAACCTAATAATTTCTGGCTTACCAAATACTTCTTTGCCATTCGTGGCCCACTAATATATAGTTGTTTGATGTTGAATAGACATATCTGTCGAACTAGATTGTATCTGCAGACTTTTATCTGTGCAAATACATACTATGGTGATGCTTGCCTTAAGATAATGTTCTACCACAAAATTGGTGTTACTTTCATCCCAAATGGGCAGAGTGAGCAGGAGAAACACAAGAAAAATGGCAAGTTCAGGTATCTCAACTCCCACTCATGATGATCAGGGGACAGAAGAAATAATGAATAATCCATAGGAGAGATCACAAATAGCTCTACCAACACTGCTGTTAAACATGATAAGTGAAAGATTGAAAACATACAAAGGACTCTGTATGACCATGATAGGAAGAGAGAGGAGGCAAACCAAAGGTTATATAGGAACATGATAAGCCCAAGGAAGCAACTCAAAAACAGATACAGGAATTGAGTGAGCAGCTTGAGAACACTCAAAGAGAAAGGCAGGAATGGCGTAAGCAGGCTGAGAACACTCAAAGAGAACTACAGGAATGATGTCAACGTGAGGAAGGTAAGCAAAGAGTAATACAGGAATTGAGAGATCAGGATGAGAATACACAAAGATCACTAAAGGCATTCATGGAATCCATTAACAAAGAGCTGAAGGAAGTCAGGGAGACCACAAAAGGAATGCTGAATGGAACCCAATTGAAGGAATGGGAGTCCAAGGAAGCCATAACAAATCAACTAAGTGATTTGAGAATAAACACTGAACACCAAATTAAGAAAGAAAAGAAGTCCATACACGATCTAAAACAAAACTTCAACAAAGAATTTGAAGCCATCAAAGCTGACCAATTAGAAGGAAAAGAAATAAAAAAAACAAAGTAGAAAGTCGTGACAGCAGGTTAGACCATGCAGAAGATCGAATCTCGGGGATTGAAGACAGCCTAGATATTAGAGAGAACGAACATACAACCATCCAAGACAAGTCCAAGAAATATGATAGATCTATTCAACACTAGGAAGACACCATCAGAAGGCCTAATCTGAGGATAATGGGTTGGGTGTAGAGGAACACGTAGAATCAGAAGTTAATGGTTTAGGATTTTTTTTTTTAGATTTTGAATAGAATTTGGTTTTCTTTTTCTTATTTTTCGTTGTACATTTTTTTCAATTTCAATTTTATTTTTTTGTGAACATAATGTACAGAAGGGTTACAATTACATGGGCAAGATAATGAGTACATTTCTTATCAAGCATTGCAGCCTCCACCTTTGTTTACCCTTACCATCCCTTCCCAGCCTCCTCCCTCTCTCCCACCCAAGCCTCCCCCCCACAGCACCAAAGTTGTAAAGTTCGTTTTCGACATGACAACTTGTACTTCTCATAGTTGCAAAGGGTCCATCTGTACCCTTAAACGACTCGTTTTTCTCCATCTCCTCCACAAATTATACCAACATCAAATATACTGAAAGCAGGGGTATACTGTAGGGGAGGGATATAAAAAGCTACAAAGAAATAATCGTATATATAACTTAGAAACAAATGCATGAAAGAAAAAAACATTTAAATACATATCTAAGGGTTCATTTTCCTAACAACTTAGTATCTGACCTTTCCTGCTTGACTCATACACATACTAGATATTGCAAATAAGGGAACCCATGGGACCTATGTTTTTTGGGCTTGGCTTCCTTCACTTCATATAATGTTTTCCAAACCTTTCCATTTCCTAACAAATGGGAATATGTCATTCTTTCTGGTGGAAGCATAGAATTCCATTGTGTATATATACCACATTTTCTTGATCCACTCATCTACTGAGGGGCATCAGGATTGGTTCCATATCTTAGCTATAGTAAATAATGCTGAAATAAACATAGCCGTGTTGATAGCTTTAGTCTGGTTTTGTTAGTAAATATTTAGAAAAATGCCCAAAAGCGGGATTGCTGGTTCATAGGGGAACTCTATGTGAAGTCTTTTCAGAACCTCCGTACTACTTTCCAAAGTGGTTGAACAAGTTTACACTCCCACCACGAATGAAGTAAGGTTCCCTTCTCTCCATATGCCCTCCAGCATCTGTGGTTGCTAGAGTTCTTGATTTTTGCCATTCTAACATGGGTAAGGTGGTATCTCAATGTTATTTTGATTTGCATTTCTTTTATGGATAGGGAGGTTGAGCGTTTCTTCATATGTCTATTGGCCATCGTTCTTTCCTCTTCAGAGAAGTTTCTCTTCAAGTCTTTACCCACTTATTTATTGGGCAGTTGTTTCTTTGAGGATTTGTTGTTAGGAGATTTAATTTTTTGAGTTCCAAGTATATTTTAGATATGAGACCCTTCTCCGTGGTATGGCTAGTAAAGATCTTCTCCCAATCCGTGGGCTTTCTATTGATCTTGCTAGCTATGTCCTTTGCCATGCAGAAGCTCTGCAACTTCATGCAATTGCATTTGTCCAACCTTTCTTTGACTTGTTGTGTTTCCGGGTCTCTATTAAGAAAATTTCAGCCTGAGCCAAGGAGACATAGGGTTTCTCCTATTCTATTCTGTAAGGTTTTCGGAGTGTCTACTTTGACTCTGAGGGCTTTGATCCATTTGGAGTTGATTCTGGTGCAGGGTGATATATAAGGATCTAGCTTTAGTTTTCTACAAGTAGTTAACCAATTTTGCCAGTACCATTTACTGAAGAGGTTGTCTTTCTTCCATTCTATTGTTTTAGCTCCCTTATCGAAGATTAGATGGCTATAGGTCTGTAGGTTCATTTCTGGGTTTTCAATTCTATTCCATGGGTCCTGAGGTCTGTTCTTATGCCAGTACCAAGCTGTTTTGATTACCATGACTTTATAGTAGAGTTTGAAATTTGGTATTGATATTCCTCCAGCAGTGTTCTTTCCATTGAGGAGCGTTTTTGCTATTCGGAGTCTTTTATTATTTCATATAAAATTTTGGATTGCCGCTTCTATTTCCTTGATGAATGAGGTTGGAATTTTGATAGGTATTGCATTGAATTTGTAGATAGCCTTGGGAAGTATTGCAATTTTCACGATGTTAATCTTTCCAATCCAAGAGCATGGGAGCTTTTGCCATTTTATAAGTTCTGTTTTGATTTCATTTTTCTAGATTTTAAAGTTTTCAGCATAGAGGTCCTTCACTTCTTTGGTTAAGTTAATTCCTAGGTATTTTATTTTTTGAGGGGCTATTACAAATGGAGTTACATTCCTAATTTCAGCCACACTTTTCTCATTGTTGGCATACAGAATAGCCATTGATTTTGGGGGGTTCATTTTATAACCTGCTACTTTGCCAAAGTTTTATATCAGCTTGAGTAATTTGGGAGTAGAGTCTATGGGATTCTTTAAATACAAGATCATGTCATCTGTAAAAAGGGAGAGTTTTATTTCTTCTTTCTCTATTTGGATCCCCTTTATATTTGCATCTTGTCATATTGCTGAATCTAGGCACTCTAATACTAGATTGAAGAGAAGTGGAGAGAGTGGACATCTTTGTCTTGTTCCTGAGTTAAGTGGAAATGGCTTTACTTTTTCACCATTAAGTATAATGCTGGCTGTAGGTTTGTCATATACAGTCTTTATTGTATTGAGGAATGTTCCATGGATTCCTAATTTTTCGAAAATCTTCATCATAAAGTGGTGTTGGATCTTGTCGAATGCCTTTTCTGCATCTATTGAGATAACCATGTGGTTCTTATCCTCGCTCCTGTTGATGTGATGAATAATATTAATTTATTTGCATATATTGAACCAGCTTTGCAACCCTGAAATGAATCCTGTTTGATGGTAGTGTATGATTTTTTGGTTGAATTGTTGAAGTCGATTGGCCAGAATTTTGTTGAGAAGTTTTGCATCAATGTTCATCAAAGAAATGGGTCTATAGTTCTCTTTCTTTGATGAGTCCCTGCCTGGTTTTGGGATGAGGGTTATGATGGCTTCATAGAATGGGTTCGGTAATGAAATTTCTTTCTATTTCTTGAAGAAATTTGAAGAGTATTGGTGTGAGCTCTGCTTTGAAGGCCTTGTAGAATTCCACTGTAAAACCAGCTGGTCCTGGACTTTTATTGGATGGGAGGTCTCTTATTGCTGTTTCTATTTCAATGCTTGATATGGGCATGTTAAGATGGTTTAACTCATCTTGGTTTACTTTTGGCATGTCAATATTTGCTAGGAAAAGGTCCATTTCTGCCAAGTTCTAAAACTTATTAGCATAAAGTTTTGAGAAGTATTCCCTTACATTGTTCTGAATCTTGGTTGTTTCCGTGGTGATGTTTCCATTCTCATCTCTGAGTTCATTTATTTGGGTATGTTCTCTTCTTTTTCTGATAAGATTTGCTAAGGGTCTGTCAATTTTGTTAATTTTTTCGAAGAACCAACTCTTTGTTTTGCTGATTCTTTCTATAGTTTTTTTTTCGATTCTAATTCATTTCATTTTGATTCAATTTTAATTATTCCTTTCTGTCTACTGGATTGGGGTTTATCTTGCTGCTCTTTTTTAAGGAAGTTTAGATGTGTCATTAATTTGTTGGTTTCTGATCTCTCCAATTTGTTGATGTAGGAGCTCAGAGCTATAAACTTGCCTCTGTGTACTGCCTTTGCTGTGTCCCAGAGGAGCTGGTAATTTGTGTGCTCATTTTTGTTGAATAGCATGAACATTTGAATTTCCTTTTTAATGTCTTCCATGACCCACTCGTGATTCAGAAGTGTGCTGTTCAGCCTCCATGTGTTACCGGACTTTCTTTGGTGGCTTTTAGTGTTGAGTTCTAATTTTATTCCCTTGTGGTCAGAGAGAATGCAAGGTATAACTTCAATATTTCTTAATTTGGACAAGTTTGCTTTGTGGCCTAAAATGTGGTCTATTTTGGAAAATGTTCCATGTTCTGCTGAGAAAAACGTGTATTCTGATGCTGCTGGGTGAAATATTTGGTAGAAGTACGTTAAATCTAGTTGATCTATGCAACTGTTTAGATCTGCGGTTTCTCTGTTGAGTTTTTGCCGAGTTTATCTATCTAGTGGGGAGAGTGGTGTGTTAAAATCCCCCGCAATTAATATCTTTGGATCTATGTGGGATTTGAGGGAAAGTAGTATTTCTTGGATAAATTTGATTTCTCCATTGTTTGGCGAATAGATATTTAGAATTGTGATATGCTCCTGAAGGAGAGATCCCTTAATTATTATGTAGCGACCTTCTTTATCTCTTCTCACGAATTTTAATTTAAAGTTTATTTTATCTGATATTAGGATTGCAACTCCCACCTGTTTATTGGAACCGTTTGCTTGGTAGATTTTGTTCCAGCCTTTAACATTGAAAATGTGTTTGTTTTTACTGGCAAGATGTCACTCCTGAAGGCAGCAGATAGTAGGATCTGGTTTTTAATCCAACTAAACAGTCTATGTCGCTTAATTGGAGAGTTCAGTCCGTTAATATTAAGAGATAGAACTGAGAGGTATTTGGGAGTTCCTAGCATGTTATCCACCTTCTAGGGGGTTGCGATACATAACTGGGTTCTTCCTATGGTTCTTGGATTCTCAGTTTGGGTGCAGTTTCTTGTCCTTTATTGTGGTCCTGTTGGTTTTCTATGTGTAGGACATCTTTAAGAATCTTTTGTAGGGCTGGTTTGGTGGACATGTATTGTTTCAATTTTTCTTTGTGATGGAAGGTTGTTATTTGACCTTCAGTTACGAAGGAGAGTTTAGCTGGGTACAGTATTATTGGTTGATAGTTGTTTGTTTTTAGGGCTTGGCATACAGCATTCCAGGCTCTTCTTGCTATGATTGTCTCTGCTGAGAAATCTGAGGTGATTCTAATTGGTTTCCCTTTATAGGTGATTAATCTTTTGTCCTTGACAGCTTTAAGGATCTTTTCCTTGGTCTGAGTTGATCCCGTGTGGATTATAATGTGACGGTGGGATGTCCTATTCTGATCTGGTCTATTTGGAGTACTGAAAGCTTTTTGTATATGAATAGGCCTAACTTTTTCCATGTTTGGGAAGTTCTCTGCTAGGATCCTGTTAAACAAATTTCCTAGACCATTAACTTCTGTTTCTAGGTGCTCCTCTACACCCATTATCCTTAGATTAGGCCTTCTGATGGTGTCTTCCAAGTGTTGGATAAATCTATTATATTTCTTGGACTTGTCTTGGATGGTTGTATGTTCTTTCTCCAAAATATCTAGGCTGTCTTCAGTCCCCGAGATACGATCTTCTGCATGTTCTAACCTGCTGATAAGACTTTCTACTTTGTTTTTTATTTCTTTTCCTTCTAATTGGTCAGCTTTGATGGCTTCAAATTCTTTGTTGAAGCTTTGTTTTAGATCTTGTATGAACTTCTTTGCTTCCTTAATTTGGTGTTCAGTGTTTATTCTCAAATCACTTAGTTGATTTGTTATGGTTTCCTTGGACTCCCATTCCGTCTGTTGGGTTCTATTCAACATTCCCTTTGTGGTCTCCCTGATTTCCTTCAGCTCTTTGTTAGTGGATCCCATGATTGCCTTTAGTGATCTTTGTGTATTCTCATCCTGCTCTCTTCATTCCTGTATTTCTCTTTGCTTAGCTTCCTCCCGTTGGTGCCATTCCTGTAGTTCTCATTGAGTGTTCTCAGCCTGTTCACGCCATTCCTGCTTTTCGCTTTGAGTATTCTCAAGCTGCTCACGCAAATCCTATATCAGTTTTTGCACTTCCTCACGCTCAAGATATTCCTGTATAAACCTTTGGATTGCCTCCTATCTCTCACTCTCACGCTCATACAGAGTCCTTTGTAGGTTTTCAATCTTTTCCTGCATTCACCTATTGTTTGCCTCCTCTCTCTCCCTCTCACACTCATACAGAGTCTTTTGTAGGTTTTCAATCTTTTCCTGCATTGACCCTTGGTTTGGCTCCTCTGTCTCCCTATCACTCTCATAAAGAGTCCTTTGTATGCTTTCAATCTTTTCATTTATCATGTTTGTCAGAAGTTTTTGTAGAGCTATTTGGGAACAATCCTCTGGATTATTCATTATCTGTTCTGTCCCCTGATTATCCTGAGTGGGAGTTCAGATACCTGTACTTGCCATTTTTCTTGTTTTTTTCCGGCTTACTCTGCCCATTTGGAATGAAAATAACACCAGCTTTTTGCTAGAACACTATCTTAATGCAAAAATCAAACAATGTCTGAATTTGCACAGTCAATTGTCTGCAGATACAATCTAGTTCAATAGATACATCTATTCAACGTCAAACAACTATATATTAATGGGCTACGAACCGCAAAGAAGAATTTGGAAAACCGTAAATTATTATTGTTAGGGAGAGATGTGGGTAAAAAATAGGAATAGAGTAATGTGGGAAGGCACAGGGAGAGTTAACTTAACTAAGTCCTAATATCAAAGCAGGAAATAGGTTGGATAGGGTGAAAGTAGAGAGAGAGAAAAAAGAGGAAAGAGAAAGGGAAAAGAAAAGAGACCAGAAAAAATAGAAAAGTAAAAATTAATAATATTATGCATAATCAAGAACAAGCTATGCAGAGAAGAACGTGAATATAATGAGAGAAGGGGAGGGATATAAAGGAGATGTGAAAAATTTAAAAATAAAAATACTTAAAATATTATATAGGTATAAAGAGGTAGTACTGCTATTAAGGAATTTAAGTCTCAGAGACTTTGAATTGAGTAATAATTTGTGGATTAAGTGTGTACACAATGAGGGATAGGGTCTAATATTCAACTACGGGTTTATCTGCGGATGTGCAGAACAACTATTAAGTCCCATAAAGAAGAACAAAAGAGAGGAACAGGTGAGAAAGATAAGGAAGAAAGAAAAAAAAGATTAGAAGTTCAGTCTAGCTAATCAAAAAACAAAAAGTAAAATTTTTTAGAAGAAGAAGAAAAAAAAGTTCTTTGATTTTTTGGGATAGGGGTGGAAAAAATCCTGTATCTCCCTTGTGTCTGTAACCAGCCTCTTGTTGGAGACTCTGGTCTGCTTGAGGTCCTATGGCTTGATTGGTTTCTTGAGTCAGTTTGTTCGAACAGGCAGAAAAATGCTCTGCTTTACCCAAGATTATGAGATCCCCCTCCCAGGTAAGTTTAATGGGAGGGTGATCTGCTTTGAGAATCACAAAAGAGGGGGATGCAGTGATGAGGCTAGGTTCTGGGTAGAGTTGAGGCCTTTCAACACACAGTAGCTTTTTTTTTTTTGGTACCTTATATATAAAAAAATTTTTTTTCTTTTCTAAAACTTTTATTAATCTTTAATTTTAGCCTTTTTTGAAAAAAATTGCTGTCCAGTGACTTTTTTTTTTCCTCTTATAATTTTTATTTTAGGGATACGTGAATGCGCGTTTTTCTTTCTTTTCTTGTCTTTTTTCTCTTTTTTTTTCTTTTTTAATTATCTTTTTGTTTTTTGTTTAGCTCTACTGAACTACTGATCTTTTTATTGTCCCTTTCTTATTCTTTTCACCTTTTCCTCTCCTTTGATCTTCTTTATATGACTTAACTCTTGTCCTGCACATCCTCAGACAAACCCGTAGTTAACTAGGAGACCCTATCCCCCATTGTGTACACACTTAATCCACAAATTTATTACTCAATTCAAAATCTCTGAGACTTAAATTCCTTAATAGCAGTACTACTTCTTTATACCTATGTAACATTTTAAGCATTTTTTTTGTTTTTCACATCTCCTCTATGTCGCTCCACTTCTCTCAATATACTTACGTTCCTCTCTAAATAAATTGTTTTTGAATCTCCATAATATCATTAATTTTTAATTGTCTATTTTTTTCTGGTCTCCTTTCATTTCCCTTTCCCTTTCTTCTTTTTCTCTCTCTCTCTACTTGCATCCTACCCAACCTATTTCCTGCTTTGAGATTAAGACATAGTTAACTCTCCCTGTGCCTCCCCACACCAATCTATTCCTATTTTTTACTCACATCTCTCCCTAAACCTAATAATTTCTGGTTTTCCAAATTCTTCTCTGTGGTTCGAAGCCCATTAACATATAGTTGTTTGATGTTGAATAGATGTATCTGTTGAACTAGATTGTATCTGTAGACTGTTGACTGTACAAATTCACACTTTGGTTGATGGTTGCGTTAAGATAGTGTTCTAGCACAAAACTGGTGTTATTTTCACCTCCAAGGGGCAGAGTAAGCCAGAAAAACACAAGAAAAATGGCAAATCCGGGTATCTCAATTCCCAATCTTGATAATCAGGGGACAGAACAGATAATGAATAATCCAGAGGAGAGTTCCCAAATAGCTCTACAAACACTGCTGGCAAACATGATAAATGAAAAGTTTGAAAACTTACAAAGGACTCTATATGAGTGTGATAGGCAGAGAGAGGAGGCAATCCGAAAATTTATACAGGAATATCATAAGCGTGAGGAAGGTACTCAAAAACTGATACAGGATTTGCGTGAGCAGCTTGAGAATACTCAAAGAGAAAGGCAGGAATGGCGTAAGCAGGCTGAGAACACTCAAAGAGAACTGCAGGAATCCCACGAACGGGAGGAAGCTAATCAAAGAATAATACAGGAATTGAGAGAGCAGGAAGAGAATACAGAAAGATCACTAAAGGCATTAATGGAATCCATTAACAAAGAGCTGAAGGAAGTCAGGGAGTCCACAAAGGGAATGCCGAATGGAACCCAACAGAAGGAATGGGATTCCAAAGAAACCATAACCAATCAACTAAGTGATTTAAGAATAAACACTGAACACCAAATTAAGGAAGTAAAGAAATTCATACAAGACCTAAAACAGAGCCTCAATAAAGAATTTGAAGCCATCAAAGTTGACCAATTAGAAGGAAAAGAGATAAAAAAAACAAAGTAGAGAGTCTTGACAGCAGGTTAGACCATGCAGAAAATCGAATCTCAGGGATTGAAGACAGCCTAGATATTATAGAGAAAGAACATACAACCATCCAAGACAAGTCCAAGAAATATGATAGATCTATCCAACACTTGGAAGACACCATCAGAAGGCCTAATCTAAGGATAATGGGTGTAGAGGAACACCTAGAAGCAGAAGTTAATTGCCTAGGAAATTTGTTTAACAGGATCCTAGCAGAGAACTTCCCAAACATGCAAAAAGAAAGATCTATTCATATACAAGAAGCTTTTAGAACCCCAAGTAGACCAGACCAGAATAGGACATCCTACCGTCACATTATAATCCACACAGGATCAACTCAGAACAAGGAAAAGACCCTTAAAGCTGTCAGGGAGAAAAGATTAATCACCTATAAAGGGAAACCAATTAGAATCACCACAGATTTCTCAGCAGAGACAATCAAAGCAAGAAGAGCCTGAAATGATGTATGCCATGCCCTAAAAACAAACAACTATCAACCAAGAATACTGTACCCAGCTAAACTCTCCTTCATAACTGAAGGCCAAATAACAATCTTCCATAGCAAAGAAAAATTGATACAATACATCGCCACCAAACCAGCCCTACAAATGATTCTTAAAGATGTCCTACACATAGAAAACCAACAAGACCACAATAAGGGCCAAGAAACTGCACCCAAACTGAGAAGCCAAGAACCATAGGAAGAACCCAGTTTTCGCAGCCCTCAAGAAGGTGGATAACATGGCAGGAACTCCCAAATACCTCTCAGTCCTTTCTCTTAACGTTAACGGACTGAACTCTCCAATTAAGCGACATAGACTGTCTAGTTGGATTAAAAAACAAGACCCTTCTATCTGCTGCCTGCATGAGTCACAGTTTGCCATAAAAAACAAACACATTTTCAATGTTAAAGGCTGGAGCAAAATCTACCAAGCAAACGGCCCCCAAAGACAGCAGGAGTTGCAATCCTAATATCAGATAAAATAGACTTCAAATTAAAATCCTTGAGAAGAGATAAAGAAGGTCACTACATACTAATTAAGGGATCGCTCATTCAGGAGCATATTACAATTCTAAATATCTATTCGTCAAACAATGGAGCACGCAAATTTATCCAAGAAACACTACTTTCCTTCAAATCCCACATAGATCCAAAGACATTATTTGTTGAGGATTTTAACACACCACTCTCCCCATTAGATAGATCAACTCGGCAAAAACAAAACAGAGAAACCGCAGATCTAAACAGCTGCATAGATCAACTAGATTTAACAGACATTTACCAAATATTTCACCCAGCAGCATCAGAATACACGATTTTCTCAGCAGAACATGGAACATTTTCCAAATTAGGCCAAATTTTAGGCCACAAAGCAAACCTGTCCAAATTCAGAAACATTGAAGTAATACCTTGCATTCTCTCAGACCACAAGGGAATAAAATTAGAATTCAACCAAAAGTCACCAAAGAAATCCGGTAACAGATGGAGACTGAACAACACACTCCTGAATCATGAATGGTCATGGAAGGGATTAGAAAGGAAATTCTAATGTTCATGATATTGAACAAAAATGAGTACACAAATTACCAATTCCTCTGGGACACAGCAAAGGCAGTACTCAGGGGCAAGTTTATAGCTCTGAGCTCCTATATCAACAAATTGGAGAGATCTGAAACCAACAGTTTAATGAGATTTCTGAACCTCCTTGAAAAAGAACAGGAAGGTAAACCCCAATCCAGCAGACAGAAAGAAATAATAAAAATTAAATCAGAATTAACCAAATTACAATCCAAAAAAACTATAGAATGAATCAACAAAACAAAGAGTTGTTTCTACGAAAAAATTAACAAAATTGACAGATCCTTAGCAAATCTTATCAGAAAAAGAAGAGAACACACCTAAATAATTAAACTAAGAGATTAGAAGGGAAACATCACCACAGAAACAACCAAGATTCAGAACATTATAAGGGAATACTTCTCAAAACTTTATGCTAATAGGTTTGAGAACTTGGCAGAAATGGACATTTTCTAGGCAAATATTCACATGAGGTAAACCTCTGAACAAGCCCATACCAAGCATTGATATAGAAACATCAATAAGAGATCTCCCATCTAAGAAAAGTCCAGGACTGGATGGTTTTACAGCAGAATTCTACAAGGCCTTCAAAGCAGAGCTCTCACCAATACTCTTCGAACTCCTCAATGAAATTGGAAAGGAAAGATCACTACCGAACACATTCTATGAAGCTATCAGAACTCTCAACCCCAAACCAGGCAGCGACTCATCCAAGATAGAGAGCTATAGACCCATTTCTTTGATGAACATTGATGCAAATCTTCTCAACAGAAACTTTGGCCAATCGACTTCAACAATTCATCCAAAAAATCATACACCACGATCAAACAGGATTCATTTCAGGGATGCAAAGCTGGTTCAATATACGCAAATCAATTAATATAATTCTTCACATCAACAGGAGCAAGGATAAGAACCACGTGGTTATCTCAATGGATGCAGAAAAAGCATTTGACAAGATACAAGACCCCTTTATAATGAAGGTTTTGGAAAAATTAGGAATCCATGGAACATTCCTCAATACAATAAAGGCTGTATATGACAAACCTACAGCCAGCATTATACTCAATGGTAAAAAACTAAAGCCATTTCTTCTTAACTCAGGACCAAGACAAGGATGTCCACTCTCTCCACTTCTCTTCAATCTAGTATTAGAATGCCTAGGTATAGCAATAAGACAAGATGCAAACATAAAGAGGATCCAAATAGGGAAAGAAGAAATAAAACTCTCCCTCTTTGCAGATGACATGATCTTGTATTCAATGAAACCCACAGACTCCACTCCCAAATTACTCAAGGTGATTCAAACTTTGGCAAAGTAGCAGGGTATAAAGTAACCCTCAAAAATCAATGGCTTTTCTGTATGCCAACAATGAGAAAGCTGTGGTTGAAATTAGAAAAGCAAGTCCATTCTTAATAGCCCCACAAAAAATAACATACCTAGGAATTAACTTAACCAGAGAAATGAAGTAACTCTATGATGAAAACTTCAAAAACTTGAATATGGAAATCAAAACAGAACTTAGAGAGTGGCAAAAACTCCCATGATCTTGGTTTGGAAAGATCAACATCATGAAAATGGCACTACTTCCCAAGGCTATCTACAAATTCAATGCGATACCTATCAAAATTCCAACCTCATTCTTCAAGGAAATAGAAGAGGCAATCCAAAAATTTATATGGAACAATAAAAGACTCCGAAAAGCAAAAACAACCCTCAACAGAAAGAATACTGCTGGAGGAATATCAATACCAAATTTCAAACTCTATTATCAAGCCATAGTAATCAAAACAGCTTGGTATTGGCACAAGATCAGACCTCAGGTCCAATGGAATAGAATTGGAAACCCAGAAATGAACCTACAGACCTATAGCCATCTAATCTTCGATAAGGGAGCTAAAAAATATAGTGGAAGAAAGACAGCCTCTTCAGTAAATGGTGCAGGCAAAATTGGTTAACTACTTCTAGAAAACGAAAGCTAGATCCTTATGTATCACCGTCCAACAGAATCAACTTCAAATGGATGAAAGAACTCGGAGTCAAAGAAGACACTCTGAAAACATTACAGGATGGAATTGGAGAAACCCTACGTATCCTTGGCACAGGCCGAAATTTTCTTCCTAGAGACCCAGAAACACAACAAATCAAAAAAATTTGGACAAATGGGCTTGCATGAAGTTGCAGAGCTTCTGCATGGCAAAGGACAAAGCTAGCAGGATCAATAGAAAGCCTTTGGATTGGAAGAAGATCTTCACTAGCCCTACAATGGACAAGGGTCTCATATCTAAAATATACTTGGAACTCAAAAAATTAAATCCCCCAATAACAAATCTTTAAAGAAACAACTGCCCAATAAATAAGTGAGCTAAAGACTTAAAAAGAAAGTTCTCTGAAGAGGAAAGAAGGGTGGGCAATAGACACATGAAGAAATGCTCAAACTCCCTACCCATAAAAGAAATGCAAATCAAAACAACATTGAGATACCACCTCACCCTAGTTAGAATAGCTATAATCAAGAACTCTAACAACAACAGATGCGGGAGAGGATGTGGACAGAAGGGAACCTTCCTTCATTGTTGGTGGGATTGTAAATTTGTTCAACCACTTTGGAAAGTAGTATGGAGATTCCTCAAAAGACTCCACATAGAGCTCCCCTATGATTCAGCAATCCCACTTTTGGGCATTTACCCGAATGATCACAAACAAGACCACACTCAAGCTACCAGCACGACTGGTATGTTTATTGCAGCATTATTTACTATAGCTAAGATATGGAACCAATCCAGATGCCCCTCAGTAGATGAATGGATCAAGAAAATGTGGTATATATACACAATGGAATTCTATGCCTCCATCAGAAATAAGGACATTGCCCCATTTGTTAGGAAATGGAAAGACTTGGAAAAAAAATGTATTAAGTGAAGTAAACCAGGCCCAAAATAACCTACGTCACATGGTTTCCCTTATTTGCAATATCTAGTATATGTCTGAGTGAAGCAGAAATCTTCACATAATTTGATATTAGGGATATGATCTCTAAGATATGTATTCAAATGTTTTTCTTCTCTTTCTTTCATGGGATTGTTTCTAACACATTTATAAGATTATTTCTTTGTTGCTTTGTATGTCCCTTCCCCACAGTATAACCTCTGCTTTCACTGTATTTGATGATGGTGTAATTTGTGGAGGGCAAGTGGGAAAACAAATCGTCTAAATAGGGATACAGGTGGACCCTGCAACAGTGAGATGTACAAGTCGTTAAGTCAAAAACGAACTTTACAACTTTGGTGCGGGGGGTGGGGTGGTTGGGAAGAGCTGGGAGTATTGGGTGGGGGGGCGGGGAGAAGGATAGGAAGGGATGGGAAATGGAAACAAAGGAGGAGGCTACAATGCTTGATAAGAAATGTACTCATTAACTTGACCATGTAATTGTAACCTCTCTGTACAGTATTTTCACAGTGAAAAAAAAATAAAATAAAATATTAAAAATTATTTACTTGAAAATTATATAGGTATAAAGATATAATACTGCTGTTTAAGAATTTAAGCCTAAGAAGTTGTGAATTGAGTAATAAATTTCTGGATTAAGTATGTACACAATGGAGGAAAATGTTGAATAATTGATGATGATTATATAGCTGGGGATGAGCAAAACAGCAATTAAGTCACACAAAAAAGAAAGAGAAAAAAATTGAAAAGTATAAATAAAGGCCCAAAAGGTCAAAAGAGGGAAAAAAGTACACACACATACACCTAAAATTAAAATTAGAGAAGAAAATAAAGATTCATAAAAAGCAATTATAAAAATTAAAAAAAAATTTAAAAAGGTACAAAAAGAGTTCTTTGATTTTTTTTGGCGAGGGGAGGCAGGGAGAATGGGAAGATCCTGTATCTCCCCTGTGTCCATATCATCTTTTGGTGTAGTCTCTGGCCTGCTTGTGGTGTTTGGTTTTCCTATGGCTTGATTGGGTTCTTAAGTCAGTTTGTTTGAGCAGGCAGAAAAATGCTCTGCTTTAACCAAGAATTTGTGATCCTCATTCCAGGTTAGTTCAGTGGGAGGGAGATCTGCTTTGAGTATCACAAAAGAGGGAGATTGCTGTTTCCTCTAATTTGGAGACCCTGTGATGAGGCTAGGTTTTGGGTAGAGTTGTGGCCTTTCAACAGACAGTTGCTTTTCCCTGAGGGGCTAGCTCCAGAGATACTCACAGAGCCCAGCCTGGATCCATTCTTAGGGTTTTATTTACTGAATTTCAATTTATTGTCTAGGCTGCTGGAGGGCAGGGGAGCCTCTGGCTCTGTTTACCTAGTGAAGAATGTGACTCCTCCTGGGGCGGAGCTTCTTCTGCCTGGGCTGTATGACTTTCCCCTCGGTGGAGCTGGCCTGGCAGGTCAGGTCAGGTGCTTTTGACCTGCTAAATTACGCTTTTGTTTTCTTCCAAGGCCTGAGTTGGAGCTAGTTGTAAAGCTGGGCCTTTGCTAGTATGGAAGATGGAGACCTCCGGTGGTGAGGGAGGGGTGGCCTATACCTCCTCTGCTCTTTGAGAAGGAATGAGGATGTCAGGTTTTTACTCACGCCAGAGTCTTGTTTTCTGGGCTGTCTCTGGTCTGCAATCTGCAGGATGAAGATATCTGCTCCTTGCCATTTCTTGTTGGTGCTGTGTATAATCTGCTCTCCCTCAGTGTCTGGCACATTTGTCCTGGACTCTCTTAGTTTTAGGTATGGCAGCTACGGCTACTACCATTGATGCCGCATTTGCTGCAGCTGCGGCTACTGGCAAGTGCTCAGTTCTGTCTCCTTGCCTGGATTTTCCCTCTCTGGCCAAACTTTCTGTAATGTGATGGAACACTTGGGGATGATTCTCTAGCCTTCACTGGAACATTAAAGCTGCTTTCTTTGTGCGAGTTTATTTAGCTTCCAACTTCTCCTCAGCGATTTTCCTCTGAACCTCTATCATGAGATTCTTATCTCCAATTAATAACCAGAAAACCAGAATTGGGCTTTGGCTCAAGTGGTAGAGTGCTTCACTTGAGCTGAATAGCTCAGGGACAGCACCCAGAGTTCAAGTCCCATGATTGACAAAAAGTAATAAGGAAAAAACAAATGAGTACCCAGAGCCAGGGGCTCGTACCTGTAAGTCTAGCTCGTCAGAAGGCTGAGATCTAAGGATGAAGGTTAAACATCAGCTTGGTCAGGAAACTCTATGAGATTCTTATTTCCAATTAACTACTGAAAACTGTAAGTGACAATATAATTCAAAGTGGTAGAACACTAGCCTTGAGCACAAAAGGTCAGGAACAGGATCCAGGACGAGAAGACACCTTAATGAAATGACTAGGAAAGTACAATATACAGAATAAGTCCTCCCTTCCTTCTTTTCTTCCTTCCGTTTGTTCACAACCTTCCCCCGTTTCTATCTTAGAACTTAAACTCAGGGCCTCATGCATTTTAGGTAGGCGCTATACCAGTTGAGCCATACACCTGCTCTTTTTGCTTTAGTCATTTTTTTTGTTGGTCATGTGGCTTGAACTCTGTGACTGGGCGCTGTCCCTAAGCTCTACAGCTCAAGGAGAGTGCTCTACTCTTTGATCCACAGCACCACTTCTGGTTTTCTAATGGTTTATTTGAGATAAGAGTCTCACGTACTTTTCTGCCTGGGCTGGCTTTGAACTGTGATCTTCAGATCTCAGCCTCCTGAGTAGCTAAGACTACTGGCATGAGCCACCTGTGCCCAGTCTCCTTTGAACTCAGGATCTGGGTGCAGTCTCTGATCCACTTTCTAGCACTCTACCACTTGAGCCACAGCCCCACTTCTGTGTTTTGTGTTGTTGTTGGTCATGGGGCCTAAACACTGGGCCTCGGCACTGTCTCTTTGCTCTTCAGCTTATGGCAAGAGCTCTACCATTTGAGCCATAGCCCCACTTCCAGCTTTTTCTGCTTATGTGGTGCTAAGGAATCAAACCCAGAGCCTCATGCTTGCAAGGCAAGAACTCTACCATTAAGCCACCTTCTCAGCCCCCCACCTCCAGTTTGTGAGTGATTAACTGGACCTAAGAATCTCATAGGCCTTTTTCTGTCCGGGCTGGGTTTGAAACATAATCCTTCCATCTCAGCCTCCTGAGTAAGATTATAGGCATGAGCCACCTGTCCCTGACTCCATCCACATTTCTATACAAGTGAATAAACCTCAGTGATATAGTGTCTTCCTCTTTAACCCAAAGCAGGTAAATAACCAAAATTGAATTTGAAATTCAGTTGAATCTGAGTCTATATACTTAAGAAATGAGTTGTAAGTTATTTGATCTTTGCACAAGTTTGTTAGTAGATACAGCACACATGTCATGATTTTTCTGTTACAAATGGACCATGAGAGTTAGCTGTGCATGGTATGGTAAGCATGTAATTCCATCACTTGGGAGGTTAAAGCAGAAGCACGGTAAGTTCAAGGCCGTCCTGGCTATGTAGTGAGATGCCATCTCAGAAGGGCAGAAAGTAAATGGCTCCTGACTATATAACACTTGGCAATTACTTTACCATATTCTGTGTCTCCAAAGAGAAGCGTAAGACTCTTCAAGGCCAAACAGAAAGTATGACCCAAAAGACTTATCCAAAATAACTGGATACCTTCTGTGTCGACTCATTCTTCGGCCAATTTAGTGTCACGCAAGGGCACTCATAAACAGTTGGGTCCATATCCCCTCACCTTCTCTTCAGAAAGGGCCATTTCAAAATCATCATTCCTAGAAATTAAAAGACATCAGTGACATTAGGATTTCCATTCCAGCATATTTACAAGTCAGTGAGCACTTAAGCATTGGCAGCTATAATATTAAGTGACTAGCAAGTGGCACACAGTACCTGAAGACACTAATAGTTCATAGCATATGTTCTGTGAATTAGAACTTATTAAGTTTGCTACCGTAGCAGCAACAGGTGCTATACCAGTTGGGGGAGGGCAGCAGTATCCTTGGCTCCAGCCCCTTGACCACCAGAGTGCATCATGGAACCCAGTAGCCCTTCATAAAGGATGGGAGAGAAGGGGGCCCCATTGAATGCTAGGCTCCTCTGATGTGGCATGAGAACATCACCTCACTTCTGCTTCCTGGCTGGATAAGTCGGAGCTGCATGCCTATGTCATTGTTTCCAGGCTGGGTGGATAGGGCCTGTGTTCCTGTACCGACTCACTCCTGCTTCCATTCTGGGTGTGAGGGCTGCATGCCCAGGTCACCTCACTCTTGCTTCCAATCTAGGTGAGTGGGGGATGTGTGCCTGTGTCAGCTCACTCCTGTTTCCAGTGTGGGTGAGTTAGGGCCGATTGCTTATGTCACCTCACTCTTGCTTCTGGTCTACATGAGTAGGGGAGTAGGGACAATGGTGCCTGTGTCACCTCACCGCTGAATCTGGTCTGGGTGGGTAGGGGCCATGTGCCTGCACCACCTCACTACTGCTTCCTGGCTAGATAAGTTGGGCCGGTGCCCTTGTCACCTCAGTCCCACTTCTGGTCTGTGTGAGTGGGGGCCACGTGCCTACATTTCCTCACTCTTGCTTCAGGTCTGGGTGAGTAGGGGAGTAGGGGCCATGTGTCGCACCACCTCACTCCTGCTTCTGGTCTGGGTCGGTCCGACAGGCTCTGAGCTAATTACTCTCTCCAGATGCTGTTTACCGTCATGGACTGCAGCCCATGCCAGAGGATAGACTTTTCTAGTTCTCTTAGGAAAGCATGACATTAAGGGATTAGGATGGCACCTTGCTAGGTTTGAGAATTATGTTATAAAATTGTGTGTTTGTGTGCATGTGCACTGGGCTTGGGCATTGAACTCAGGGCCTGAGGTGTATCCCTGAGTTATTTGATCAAGTTAGAGCTCTACTGCTTGAGCCAAAGCTCAACATATGGCATATTTTGTGGGTAATTGGGGATAAAAGTCTTGCACATGTAATTGTAACCCCTTCGTTCAGTATTTTCACAATAATAAAAAAAAGTCTTCCAGATTCTCCTGTCTGGGCTGGCTCTGAACACTATTCTCGGATCTCAGACTTTTCAGTCGATAGGATTTATAGGTGGGAGCTAATGGTGCCTATTTTCTTGATTGCCATCCAGAAAGAACTGTGCTTGGCAAGTATTCGGGAGTGAAAAGAATTGAACTCTTCCATTGAGCAGTGGTGAAAATACTCAGATTCTACCCCAGCATTGGTGGATCAGGCATTTAATTATACCAATTTAGAAAGGTGAAATCAGAGAATTGCAAATAGAAATCAGTGTGTGGAGGACAGAGTCCTTGAGATTCTTTATCTTTAACAAACTACCACAAACCCAGAAGTGGCACAATAGCTAAGTGGTAGAGCAGCAACCTTGAGAGAAAATGCTCAGGGACAGCACTCAAGCCATGAGTTCAAGTCCGATGACCACAAAAACAAAACAAAACAAGAAAAAAAAAACCCTGCGTTCTTGAGTAGAAGTTTATCATTATAAATATCGCTTTCCCTTTATATCTAGCTCTGTCATAGGTACATGAATCTTAGGGAATTAATAAACTTGGCTAAAAATACAGGAAGCATTGGTTTTGTGTGTGTGTGTGTGTGTGTGTGTGTGTGTGTGTGTGTGTGTGTGTGTGTGTGTGTATACGTGTGTTTGCCAATTCTGAGGCTTGAAACTGGGGCCTTAATCTCGATTGGATTTTTCCCATCCAGGCTGGTACTCTGCCACTTGGTCCACAGCCCTACTCCAGATTTTTTAATTGTTAATTGGAGATAACAGTTTTACACACTTTTCTGCATATGGAAGCCAATTCTGGAATGTGATTATTTTGAATCCTGCTATAAAACATGTGTATTCAGATAGCTCTACTATAAGGCTGACTTATATTTCTTTAGGTGTATATGTAGGATTTCTTGGGTGGAACTTCCACACTGGTTTCTGTTGGGGCAGCACTGATTCACTTGCAAACATTGTGTAGGGTATCTTTTCCTAACTCCTTGCACTATTTGTTTTCTTTTTTAATAGTCATTCTGATTATGCAGACATGGAACTTCAAGATAGATTTGATTTGCATTTCCTTGATTATTAAAATGTATTTCAATCAATACCAAATTTCAAACTCTACTATAAAATCATAGTAATCAAAACAGCTTGATACTGGCACAAGAACAGACCTCAGGACTAATGGAATAGAATTGAAAATCCAGAAATGAACCTGTAGACCTTTAGCCATCTAATCTTCAATAAGGGAGCTAAAAAAATAGAATGGAAGAAAGACAGCCTCTTCAGTAAATGGTGCAGGCAAAATTGGTTAACTACTTCTAGAAAACGAAAGCTAGATCCATATATATTACCGTGAACCAGAATCAACTCCAAATGGATCAAAGACCTCGGAGTCAAAGAAGACACTCTGAAAACATTACAGGATGGAATAGAAGAAACCCTAGGTCTCTTTGGCACAGGCCGAAATTTTCTTACTAGAGACCCAGAAACACAACAAATCAAAAAAAGGTTGGACAAATGGGATTGCATGAAGCTGCAGAACTTCTGCATGGCAAAGGACATAGCTAGCAAGATCAATAGAAAGCCTTCGGATTGGAAGATATTCACTAGCCATACAACGGACAAGGGTCTCATATCGAAAATATACCTGGAACTCAAAAAATTAAATCCCCCAACAACAAATCTTCAAAGAAACAACTGCCCAATAAATAAGTGGGCTAAAGACTTAAAGAGAAACTTCTCTGAAGAGGAAAGAAGGATGGCCAATAGACACATGAAGAAATGCTCAAACTCCCTACCCATAAAAGAAATGCAAATTAAAACAATATTAAGATACCCCCTCACCCCAGTAAGAATGGCAAAATTCAAGAACTCTAATAACAACAGATGCTGGAGGGGATGTGGACAGAAGGGTACCTTACTTCATTGTTGGTGGGAGTGTAAACTTGTTCAACTACTTTGGAAAGTAGTATGGAGATTCCTCAAATGACTTTTGGGCATTTACCCAAATGTTTACAAACAAGACCACACTAAAGCTACCAGCAAGACTATGCTTATTCCAGCATTATTTACTATAGCTAAGATATGGAACCAATCCTGATGCCCCTCAGTAGATGAGTGGATCAAGAAAATGTGGTATATATACACAATGGAATTCTATGCATCCACCAGAAAGAATGACATTGCCCCATTTGTTAGGAAATGGAAAGACTTGGAAAAAATTATATTAAGTGAAGTAAGCCAAGCCCAAAGAAACATAAGTCCCATGGTTTCCCTTATTTGCAATATCTAGTGTATGTCTGAATCAAGCAGAAAAGGTCTGATAAGGTGATGTTAGGGAAATGAACCCTAAGATATATATTCACATGTTTTCTTTCTTTCATGTGATAGTTTCTAACACATTTATAAGATTATTCCTTTGTTGCTTTATATGTCCCTCCCCCACAGTATAACCCCTGCTTTCAGTATATTTGATGTCGGTATAATTTGTGGAGGGGATGGGGAAAAACAAGTCGTTTAAATAAGGATACAGGTGGACCTGTTGCAACAATGAGAATACAATTCGAAACGATCTTTACAACATTGGTGGGGGGGGGGGGAGCGGGGAGGATGGGAGGGTGGATGGGAAGGGATTGGAAGGGGAAACAAAGGAGGAGGCTACAATGCTTAATAAGAAATGTACTCATTATCTTGCCCATGTAATTGTAACCCCTCTGTACAGTATTTTCACAACAAAAATAAATAAAAATTTAAAAAAATGTTATAATAAAAAAGTAAAATGTATTCCACAGACACCTGTATCTGTTTTTGGGAACAATCTAGTGAATTCACTTGCCTATTTATTGATAAGATTATTCTTCTTAGGGTATTTCATTTTTTTTTAGTCTGTACATTCCAGATATTAGGATTTCTTCTGTTACTCAAAAGGCAGGAGTTCAGACATATTTTATTTAATCTTAACAAAAGATGACTTGTGAGCTTCAAATTATTTAATAAATGATTGATTAAAAAATGATCAGAAGGATGTGGCTCACACAGGAGAGTGCCTGCCAACAAATGTAAGTTCTGAACTCAGACTTCAGTGTCTACAAAAAAAGAGATATATTTTATTATTTTAAAACATAAAAGCTAATCAGCTATACTATCTCAAAATATGTAATGCTAAATATTTCTCTATTGTGCATGATAAAACTATTGCAAATTTTAGCACACACTAACAATTTTTTATTTATTCCTTGTTAAGCATTCAAGGCAGCAAAACTGAAAAAAATACAATTTGGCCAGGTGCTGGTGGCTCACGTCTATTTCTAGCTACTCAGGAGGCTGAGATCTGAGGACTGCAATTTAAAGTCTGCCTGGACAGGAAATTCTGTGCGGCTTATCTCTAAATAGGCACCAGAAAAATAGAAGTAGTGCTGTGGCTCAAGTGGTAGAGTGTTTCCTTGACCTGAATAGCTGAGGGATTGTCCCCAGGCCGAGTTCAAGCCCCACGACCAATGAAAATCAAAACAAAACAAAACAAGAAATCCAACTTTGTATAAAGAAGAAGAATCTCCAAGTTTTTATTCAAGTTTTTGCAGTTTGTGGCAAATGTTTTCATTGGGTAGAAAGCAGAGAGCTTATATCTGTCATTGTGATAAACTTGCTACTATGTAGTTGCTTTTGTCCCATTTATAATTTCATTCATCTAACCTTGTTGAGGATGAAAAAGCCATCAAGGACAAGACATACTATTTGGCAAAACTGGTAAGTTGAAATGACTATTAATTTCTAGTTTGGCTAAGAAGCTGTGATTTTCCTTCCCTCCCAAGGATTTGAACAATTAGAACAATTGTCTTGATTTTTCCCAAATGTGAAAAAGACAGCTCATATTCAGATAATTAGAAGATAATGAAATGAATGTTTAGGACACAAAATATATTTAATTTTGAAACTTCCGCTCAAAAAATCTTCCAAGAAACTTAGAAAATTTTGGTTATAGAGATTTATATCAAAGAGCTCACTGCAGGTGCCTTATACTTACTTATAATTTCCTACTCAGAAGGATGAGATCTGGGATTAAGATTGAAGACAGAGTGGAAAAGCAATAAATGCATGGATGTTCCCTGCTTTTAGATCATATGTCTCTTCCTCCCATCCTCAATGTGAAGCTGTCTCCCCACATCACCATCCTTCTGATTCACTGACTTTATCATTGTTATTTCTGGTTTTCTCCTTCAGCATGAAATTTGCATGGAACAGGCCATTTGCAGCTGTATTCACACCTGTTTCTCCAGTTGCCTGCAACAGTGTCTGGTCCTTAGTGCTTGTGTGGAGATGAATCTGCTCTGCTCATGTAATCTCAGAATTCATTCAAGAATGCTCATCAAGTTGTGGTCTTATGGTTAGTAGTCATTTCTTCTAATTATTTTTTTCCTCCTTGTGTATTTAAGTCCACATAAGGGTGAGATAAGTGGTTGACACCTATCCGTTGTGATGGCAAAGTTGGTTGTAATAACATCGAAGTTTATTGTGAAGCTGTAGGAAGACCCATCTACCAAAGCACCCAAAATGGCATGTTCCCACGTCCTGGAATACATTTAACAGCTCTGCAATCAAACAATCATTCACTCTCTGCTGGGTTCAGACTCAGCATTTCCCTTTCCTATTTAAAATAATGAAAAATTCAAGACATGCCTTTTTTCATATGTCTTTGAATTATTGAATTGTATCTCCAAACAAAAATATAAGAATGCCACTAGTGGAATGTAAATATAAGGCAAGGGGAAAAAAGCATAAAAGTTCCTAAGGAAAACATCAAAAGTGGCAGCTGTACAAAATCTGGTTCTGAAAACCAGGATGGTCTTCTCACACCAGTAATCCTAGTATAATATAAGCTAATGAAAGTTTTCTTTTTGTGCCAATCCAGGGGCTTGAACTTGCAGCCAGAGCTCTGAGTTCTTTTGCTCAAGGTAAGCAATTTACTACTTGAGTCATACCTCCACTTCTAGTATATTTGGTAGTGTAGTGGAAATAAGAATTTCCTAGACTTTTCTGCCTGTGCTGGCTTCAAACTGTGATCATTGATGTCAGCCTCCTGAGTCGGATTACAGGTATGAGCCACCAGTACCAAGCTAAAAGTTATTTTTGTGAGATATAAAAATTTACTTATGCAAGATATATAAAGGAACATAAACAAATGAAACATTAGAACAACAGAACTGAAACAACTTATATAAAAGACATAAAAGGATGAATACCAGTGCCCAAGTTCAAGCCTCAGGACCAGCACAAAAGAAATAAAGAAGTATAGAAGAAGAGAAGGAATAGCCAGTGACAGAGTTTTAAATTAATCAATCACTGATGGCTTACACATGTTGAATTAACTACATAGGAGGCTAGAGTCAGAAAATACCATTTAAAGGCAAGCCCAAGCAGGAAAATCCATTGGCCATTTTTCTGTGTGTGCCAGTCATGGGGATTGAATTTGTTTTACTTTACTCAAGGCTGGAGTTCTATTAATCTCAGCTTATTAGTGAAATCACTACCAGATAATTGGATATAAAGAGTATCATGGAATTTCCTATGCAGGCTGGCTTCGAACTGTGATCCTCAGATTTCAGCTTCCTCAGACATTCTGTGCTTTGCATGAGACTCTTACTTCCAATGAACCACCATAAAGAAGAAAAAATCCTGGAGTTTGAGCTGTGGCTACAATGGCAGAAATAAGACAATGACTTCTGGGACAGCACACACACCTTGAGATCAAGCTGCAGAACCAGCACATACAAGAATAAAATAAATAAATGAAAAGAAAGGTGGAAGAAGAAAAGGGAGAGACAATTTCAGAGGTTAAAATGAGCAAAACTGAGGTAGCTTACACTTGTTATTGTACTTACTCAAGGGTCTCACATCTGAGGATGAGTGTTCAAGGCCAGCCAAGGCAGAGAAGTCCATGGGCTCAACTCTAATTAGTCAACTACAGTTTTTTTTTTTTTAAAAAAACAACCCAAATTGTGCTGTGGCTCATGTATTAGAGGGCTAGTATTAATAATGTACTGGGACAGGCCTCTGAAGGTGACTCAGTGGGGGAGTGCTTGCCTTTCATGCATGAGGCTCTGGGTTCAATTCCTCAGCCCCTGAGTTCAATTCCCCAGCAACACATAAGCAGAAAAAGATGCAATTAACGCTGTAGCACAAGTGGTAGGGCTCTAGCCGTAAGCTGGAGAGCTGAGGGACAGCGCCCAGGCCCAGAGTTCAGGCCCCACGACCGGCAAAAAGAAAATAAGGATACAGGTGGAACCATTGCAACAATGACATGTATAAGACATTATGTTGAAAAACAAATTTACTACTTTGGTTCAGGGGTGTCAAGTGGACGGCTGGGGTGAGGGATGGAAGGGGATAGTAAGAAGAAACAAAGGAGGAGGCAACGATGCTTGATAAGAAATGTACTCATTACCTTGCTCATGTAATTAATTGTAAGCCCTCTGTATGGTATTTTCACAATAAAAAGAAAAAATAAAACAAAAATTAGAGGAGAAAAAAATAACTGGGACAATACCTAGGCTCTGATTTATTGCCCCAAGCCCAGCATACCTACGAAAATAAAAAATAGAAATTAAAAAATGTTTCGGAAAAATCCAATTAAATTTTCAAAATGAGCCATGAATTTTTGTTTCCTGTCTGTTATCCTAGATACAAAGATAGATGAAATCTGAGGGTTATGGTGTCTCATCATCAAATCACCATCAAAACAAACAATAAAACAGAAGTGAAGCACCAGCCTTGAGTGAGACAGCTATGAAACAGTGCTCTGGCTCAGAGATTCAGCCTCAGGATCACAAAAATGGTAATAAAAAGAGAACCTGGGGCTGGTGACTCAGGCCTGTAATTCTAGAACCTCAGGAGGCAGAAATATGGGGATCCAGTGTAAAGGCCAACCCAAGCAGGAAATTCCAGAAGTCAGTTGTTTGTGGGCCATCTTGGGGCTGGAACTGTATTAGTCCCAGGTTTTTAGCACTTAATTGGAGGCAAGGATCTTAGACTTTCCTGCTCAGGATGGCTTTGAACCATGATGGTCAGACTTCAGCCTCATGAAACATGCCAAGCCTTGCATGAGTTCTAGCTCCAAGACCAGCACACACAAAACAATGAAATGATTAAATGTAAAGAAGGGTAGAAGAGAAGAACCAATAACTGAGGCTTCAATGAGCCAATCAGCCAATCATTGGTGGCTCATAACTGCAATTCTAGTTACTCAGGAAGCTAAAATCTGGGGATAATATTTAAAGACCCGACCAAGTAGGAAAGTTCATAAGACTTGTGTGTGAGTGTGTGTGTGTGTGTGTGTGTGTGTGTGTGTGTGTGTGTGTGTGTGTGTGTGTATGTCTGTGTGTGAGTCCTGTTGCTTGAACTTGTACTGTTTTTCTCAAGGTTCTACTAATCTCAGCTTTTTAGTGGCTATAATTGGATATATCATGGACTTTCATCCCCAGACTTTGATCCTCAGTTTGCAACCTCATGAATCTGGTTTGGCTCTACATGATACTCATTTCTAATTAAACACCAAAACAGAAAAAAAAAAACCCTGGAATTTAGTTGTAGTTCAACTGGCAAAACTGGGAAAAAGCACCCAGACCCTGAGTTCTAGCCGCAGGACAAACAGAGAAGAAGTAAAATAAAAGGAGGATAGAAATACAAAAGGAAGAGTCACTGACAGTGGTTGAAATGAATCTAAAATTTTTTTCTCACACATGTTATAAGAGGTACTGAGGAGGATGAAATCTAAGGATCACGGTTCATGACCAGTCCAGGCAGGAGAGTCCATGAGACTCATATATCTAATTTGCACCAAAAATAAGCTACAAGGCTGGAAGAGGCACTATCGTTCAAGGAGTACAGCTCTCACCTGGAGTAACAGAAGTTCAGGGACAGTGCCCAAGGCCTGAGTTCAAGCCCCAGTACTAGGAAAAAAAGAAAAACGGTGTGAGAAAATCCAATTAAAGTTTCAAAATGAGCCATGCATGAGTTTTTGCTCAATATGTGTAATCTTACTGACTCACAAACCTGAAATCTGAAGGTTGTTGTTCACAGCCAGCCTGGACAGGGAAATGCATAAGTCTCCAAATAACCAGCAAAAAAACGCCAGAAAATGAAGCTATGGTTGTAGTTATAAAGCACCATCCTTGAGAGAAAAACCCATGAAACAGTGCCCTGGCTCAGAGATCCAGCCTCAGGATCACAATAAGAAAATTAAATGGTTGGAGGTAGAGAACTTAGCACTGTCATGTAATTGCTCATGTCTGTAATTCTAGAAATGCAAGAGGCTGAAATATAAGATCTTGTGTAAAGGCAAACCTAATCAAGAAATTCCAGGAGACTGTTTTGTGTGTAGCACCACACTGGGGATAGGTTTTTGTTGGTTGATTGGAGATGAGAGTTTCATGGACTTTCCTGCTCAGGCCACTTTCAAACCATGATGGCCAGATTTCAGCCTCCTGAATCAGGACAGGCCTTGCATGAGTTCAGAGTTCCAAGACGAACACACAAAAAAAGAATGAAATAAATGAAAAGAAGGGTGGAAGAAGAGAAGAAAGAGCAAAAACTGAGGTTTCAATGAGCCAATCATTGGTGGCTCATATCTTTCATTCTACATACTCAGGCTGAAATTTGAGGATACCATTTAAAGCTCAGCTCAGGTATAGGTGCTCATAAGACGTGTGTGTGTGTGTGTGTGTGTTTGTGTGTTTGTGCCAGTCCTGGTGCTTGAACTTGCAATATTTTGCTCAATGATCGACTACTCTCAGATTGTAGTGGTTAATTGGAGATAAGAGTGTCATGGACTCTCCTCAATTTTCAGCCTCCTGAATCTGGCTTAGCTCTACATGATTCTCTTCTCTCCATTTAACCTCCCCCAAAAGCCTAATGTTATGGTTGGTCCCATGTATGTCCTGAACATCTGAGCTTCAATTTCTACTCCCAGGAGAAGCAAAAATGAAAAAAGAAACGAAGGAGGAAGCAAGCACATATTAAAGTTTTAAAATGACCCAAGTGTTCCTGGTCATGTGTGTAATCTTCACTACACAAGAGGCTGATAACTGAGGACTGCAGTGTCAAGTCAGCCTGGTAAGGAACATGCTTGAGATTCTTATCTCCAGCTACACTGCACAAAGCCTTGATCTGTTGCTGAGGTGGTAAAGCCTTGAGTGTAAAACCTAAGATATAGGCCCCAGAGTCAGAGGTCAAGCCACAGGACCAATAAAATTTTCAGAAAGAGGATGAAGAGATATTGAAATCTGAGAATCATTGTCCAAAGCTAGCCCATGCAAGAAAGTCCATGCAAGAAAGTCTCTGTGTTTGCATCTGTATGCCATCTTGAGGCTTGAACTTATGTTGTTTTGTTTGAGGATAGAGCTCTACTACTCCCAGCGTTTCAGTGATCGATTGGAGCTAGGAGTCTCATGGGCTTTTCTGCCCTAGTTCGCTTTGAACCATGATCCTCAGATTTCAGCCAAATGACTCATGCTGGGCTTTGCATAAGACTCATCTCCTATTAACTATCAAGAATTGATAAACAAAACCTGGAAGTGAGCTGTGACCCGAATACAAACTGGGCAATCACTTTCTAGAACAGCACCCAGAGCTTTAGTTGAAGCATTAAGACAAAACAAGTATAACCACAAGCTATACTTTGGCTCATGTGGTAAGCCACTAGTCTTGAAGAGAAAGCTCTGGCATTGTATCCCGGCCCTGATTTGTAGCCCCAGGACTAGTACATATACAAAACTTTTTTTAAAAGAAAAATTTTAAAAGATGAAAGGGGAAAATATTAATATTTTCAAATGACCAATGGGTTTGTGATTCATGTGTATAATCGGAGCACCTCAAAAGCTGAAATCTGAGGATCATGGTTTGAAGCCAGTCTATCCAGAAAAGTACATTAGAAGTTTATGTCCAATAAGCAAAAAAAGCTAGAAGTGGAGCTGTGGTTGAAGTTGTATAACATCATCTTTGTGTCAAAAATCTCAGAAACATAAGGGCACTGGTGGATCTAGCCTGTAATCCGAGCTATTCAGGAAGCTGAGATATGAAGATCATGGTTCAAAGCCAGCCTGGGTAGGAAAGTCCATGAGACTCTTATCTCCAATAAACCACCAGAAAACTGGGAGTTGTTCTATGGCTTAAGCGGTAGAGTGCTTGCCTTGAGCTGAAGAGCACAAGGACAGTACCCAAGCCCTGAGTTTAAGCCCCATGAACTACAAAAAAAAAAAAAAAAAAAATTAAAATAAGTCAGTGGTTGGTTGCTCATGCCTGTAAATCCTAACTACCCAGGAAGGTAAAATCTAAGGGCTGCATTGCAAAGCCAGCCCAAGGAAGAAAGAGACTTGTTTGTGTAATTACCAGTACTAGGGCATGAACTTGCCCTGTTTTACTCAAGGCTAGAGTTCCACTACCACAGTTTTTTGGTGATTAATTGGAGATAAAAATCTCAGACTTTGTTGCTCAGACTGGCTTCAAACCAAGATTCTCAGATTTCAGCCTCCTTATTTGTGCTGGGCATTGCATGAGACTTTTCAAATGAATGAAGCTGGAACTTGAGCTGTGGCTCAATTGGCAGAACTGGGAAAAACCTCTGAGACAGTGGCCAGTCACTACATTGTAGTAGTTGAAATATAAAAAAAATGTTAATGTTATACAAAGGAAAACTATGCTTCTTTTTAAATGTGGCAAATGATAACATAGTACAAAGTTTCAAAATGACATACTGAGAGTATAGGAAAAAGGAAAAAAAAATAAAATTCATGTAAATATTAAATACAAGCTGACATGACCAAATTAAATGTGGTCAGAAACATCTCTCACTTATCTCTCACTTGTAAGTGCTTACAATAATTGTCCCTTCAGTTTCAGCATCTATCATGGGGATTTAGGCATGACCTCTCTATGCATCCTTGATTGTGTAAAGATCTTCCTGCTTTAGCCTCTTGAGATAGAACTGCAGCCATTGCCCTCATTTTAATATACGATGTTTCCTTTAGAACTCAAAATTAATGTTTAAATAATGGATTATCTGTAAAGCATGACTAAACATCAGAGATCCACCAGAGATCCTCTGAAGAATACAATCAAAACAGTAGAAAAGCACCTACTACTCAAGGTAAGTAACAGAAGAAAGATTTAGCATTTTTTGGATGTGCTGGGGGTTGAACACAGGGCCTCATGCTTGATAGGTAGGTATAAAATTCAGTGAGATTAATTATATCCACACTGCTTTGTAACAATTACCTCTATTTGTGAACTATCTTTTTGATACTGATGGAATCCACACAATCATAGATTAATAATCACCCCAATGACCTCCCCAGAAATTTTAATCTTCCATTTTCTCTTTTGAAATGGATTAGTCAATATATTTCACATAAATAGTAGAATATTTTTTGTGTCCATACAAGACAGACATATATTAATTTCAGCCTTTTTGTGGATAAGTCATAATCCATTTATGTATACCTCATATTTTATAAACCTGTTCATCTGGTAGACACGCCAGGTATTTCCAACTTCTGACTACTGTGAACTTTGCTGTTATCATTGGCATATGAGCTATTGGTTTTTTTCGTTTCAGTTATTTTAGTTATGCAATGAGAAATGGAATTGCTGCGTAATGTGGTAATGCTATGTTAGGTTAGAAGAATGTGTAAAATTCTACCATAATAGATATATCACTTTTCATCAGCACAGAAATGTACAAATGGTCAATAACATGTACAATAGTGTTTCAAATCTTTCACAGCTGTGCCCTAAAGGATCATTTTGTTTTTTTTTTTACTTTGTACTTGTTTACATTTATGCCATGCAGGCCTGGAACTATGTAGCATCGTCTAGAGCTGAAGTTAGAACAATACCAAATGCCATTGACCCAGCCTCCAAAAACATTTATTCTGGTAGTCACTTTTTTCTAGAGATAAATTTTAGTTATATGCATTTTTACTCTTTTAAAATAAGGTTTTCAATTTTAAAAAGACATATAAATGTAACATCTCTGTGTAGCTTCATTTTTAATAAAATAAAAAGTTAATTTTTATTTTATTTTATTTTTTGTCGGTCGTGGGTCTTGAACTCTGGGCTTGTGCACTGTCCCTGTGCTCTTCATCTCAAGGCGAGTGCTCTACTGCTTGAACTAGAGTGCCACTTCCGGTTCTAGTGGTTTATTGGAGATAAGAGTCTCATGGTTGTTTCTGCCCTGGCTGTCTTTGAACTCTGATCCTCAGATCTCAGCCTCCTGAGTAGCTAGGACTACAGATGTGAGCCACCGGCCCTTGGTTGAAAAATTATACTTACAGAAAATATAAAAGGACAAAAAAGCTTCCCAGCAGGATAAACCTTACAATCACAGTCTGATAATGACCTAAGCAAAATAATACAATAAGAGCCCATCTAAAGTAACATGAAGAGCGGGGATGGGGGCAGGGGTCAAGGGGTAGAGCACTTGCTTGCCCAACACCAGCCTCTGAATCAAAACCGCAGTACTGCCAAGGGATAATATAAAGTATTAAAACTTAAGGAAAGGTTCAGATAATAGTATTATGGATGACATAGATGTACACACCGGTTATCCCAACACTTGGAGACTAGGCAGTAGAATTATGAAGTTAAGATCAGACTTGGCTACATAATGAGACTGCATCTTAAAGAATAACATAGAATAAAATTAAACAAACTATATTTTTAAAGACTAGGATGTAGTTCAAGTGTAATTCAAGTAGTTTTATATGCGCAAGGAACTGATACAATGCACAAAAATTACATGCTTTGATAACTACGATATTCGACTTACACTGCAGTACAAGGTACCCCTTTGCTGGAAATCCTCCTGAGGAAAATTAAGGCAGTTGATGCACCTGTATTCTTGGCTGGATTAAGGGTGTTGCTGGGCAATCAGTGTTTGATCTCCATTCTTGGATCCCACTTACAACTCTTTTTTTAGTAGACCACCTACAAATCTCTCCTATCTCAATAGCAGGGTCTTCTGGGTTTCAAGTGAAGTTATCTTTGATATCTCTTAGGGCTTTCCTCCCCTTTGTCTGAACTGCTCTGTTCCTGGGCCCACATTCAGCAGCTTGTTCTGAGAAGAGTGGTAGCTATTTTGCTAGCCACCTGTATCCACTGCCATCTCCTCCTCAAATTAGTCTTTGGTATCAGTATGAGTCAGCTCAGTGGGTAGAGCCAGGCTGGGCGGGTTTTGAACTGTCATCCTCATATCTCAGCCTCCTGAATAGTTAGAATTACAGGTGTGAGCCACCAGCATCCAGCTATCATTTCTTTCATCCAGGAAAATTTAGGGGGTGGAATAGCACAGCAGCACATACATTCAATAGCAATTGCACCAGGGAGAACCAGATGCTCAGAACAAATGACTGACCTTGATATTGTCTTTGGTATCCAACAGGATGTTGTTGGACTTAAGCTCTTGGTGTGTGATTCTGTTCTGGTGTGGGCAGTTAACAGCACTTACAATTTATGTGTAGAGCCTCTTGGTTTCATCCTAATATGTGCTGCAGGATTTTCAGATCCATGCCAGGAGGTATCTCCTACTGGCCAGTTCAATGATGAGATACAAATACTCTTCCTTCTCCATCACCTGGTACAACTTGATGTGTTTGTGTCATACCATCTTTAAAATGTCCACCTCATTCTTTAACTGATGACTGGGGGAATTCTCCCTTCAGGAGTATTTTAACTGCCACTTCCATGTGTGTGAGGTGAGTATGGGCCAGTCTCACTTGTCCATTGGTACCATGGTCGATGAGCTCTTTCATCTGGTTTTGTTTGATGATCTCCTCCTTCAAGGATCTGGAGTATGATTCTTTGTATTCTTCCATCCTTATGCTATGATGGCAGGTAGCAAGCCTATCTAAAATTAACTAAATAAAATAATGGAAAACCCAGAAAAAAAAATAAAAAGGAATACCAAAATCCAAAAGACAACTCACCTTCCCAACCAAAAAGTCACAAATTTAGGTTTGAATCAGTCCAGCAGGTCACCAATCAAGAGCTCCTGAGGTGGTATCTAACATAAGTTGGAGCAAAGTGGCTTCCTCTATATCTTGCATGATCTCTCAAAATGGAGCTATATCAGCCCGGCATAGTGACATCATAGAGGAAATGGACCAATCAGAGTCTGGGCCAGTGAGGTCAGAGAAAAAGTGGACCAATCACAGTTTGCCAGCATTGATACTTTAGCTCATAGGCTTCAAAGACTGTTGCTAAGGAATCCATGTGAGCTTGAGGTTGCTCTTGTCATTATTATGCCATTCCTGAAACCACTACCACAGTGGTCAAAGTCCTCTGACCTTCTAGAAAACTCCTGAGTCTCATAAATTGCTTCTGTGGAGACACTAGCCAATAGCCTCCATTCTTGATGGACACCTTATCCTACATCTTGTTCCAGCAATGACATGGCAAAAAGGCCTCTGTCCTTTTCAAGGACAGCTGTCCTACAACTTGCTTCTGAGGTGACAAGGTCCAGGCTGGCTTTGAGCCACAATCTTCACAATTCACCTTCCTGAGTAGTTAGGATTATATGCCTGAGCCATCATTAGGTACTTAGCTCATCTCTCACATTTGGAGAAAGTATATATATTTGTTAGAAAGGTTGGTATTAGATATGTCCTCTTTGCACCTTAAATTTTTTGCTCTTGCTGTCTAATAGTTAATCTAGTGTCTAATGAGAAATTTGTCATAATATCATTGAAGATCACTTGTGTGTGTGATGAGTTGTGTGTGTGTCTGTGCTTTGGGAGGTTTTCTGTCTTTGTTTAATTAGAATGTGTCTTAGTGTGGACCTGTGCACTTATGTTAATTGACTTCTTTAAGCTGCTAGAACCCTGCATAGAAGGGTTCATGCTTTCAATCAAATTTGGGAAGGTTTTGGTCATTATTCTTTCAAATACTATGTATTTCTTTTTTCTCCCTGTACATTATAAATATATACATTATACATACATTACATATTCACATTGTATATGTGAATATACATATATATGTCTACATTTTTATATTATATATACATTTATATACATATATTTATTTTTCATATAACTTCCATTTCTTTGATTGTTTATGGTAGGAAGTGTAGTTTGATCTCAGTTACTCCATCAGAGTTAGAGTTAGAAGTTTTACTTTTTATTTCTTGCTGAAAATATGCATTTTTCAGCAAGGATATTGAAACCAGTACAGAATCAGAGCTAGCCTAGAGTTCTCTCTCTCTCTATCTGTCTCTCTCTGTCTCTGTCTCTCTCTCTCTCTCTGATTTCCTGCCTCTGTCAAGTGTCTGAGCACAGGACCATTGCTTACCAAGTTCTTCTACTGTGCGCTGTGATGAACTAGTGTGTGCACTGTCAAGCTCTGCTTCAAAGGCAACCACACCTGCACCTGGAAAAAGATCTGCTCCAAATCAGCCTGCATGGGTGTGTCTGCCTCTGTCTTGATGTCAGAGCTCCCATAGCTACTGGGGTGGCCTTAGTAGATGCCATTGTGCCAGGACTGTGACTGCTGACTTTGGGAGACTTAAGCACAGCCTCGTTTTTTACCCAATTTAGAGGTATGCGTTGGATCATGTGGGCACTACCCTATTGGTGACTGTGCTAGGAGCAAGGCTAGGGGCTGCAGAAGCCTCACTGTGGCCTGACTTCTGGGGCACAACAAATGCCAAAGGCTTCTCTGGGCTCTTTTCAGAATATGTGGGCAAGTTCAGTGAGCAGAAACTGAGCTCAGGGGTCCCTTAAACACAAGGTAGGCAATGGAGCTGGGAGGAGCAGGGCTTTCCAGGTTGACCCTGAGTTCAAACCTCAGTACCATAAAAAAGAAGAGAACCAGTTATGTCTGGAAAACTTATCAAAAGTAGTCTTTTAAAAAAATGTGTATAGTTATTTGGGCTTGAACTCTGGGCATTAACATTTTTCCTTAGCGAAAAATTTCACATAAGACTAAACATTGTTTTTTGGAGGAATACAGGTTGACCCAGTGTAACAATAAGATATACAAAACACTAAGTTGAAAATGAACTTTAGAGCTTTGGTGGGGTTTGGAGTTGGGGAGGGTAGTTGTGGAGGTGGGAGGGAAGGGATGGTAGGGGGAAACAAAGGAGAAGGCAACAATGCTCAATAGGAAATGTACTCAGTACCTTGCTCATGTAACTGTAACCCTTCTGGCCTGCATTTTTACAAAAAAAAGTACAGAAAAGGCTCTAAACTTATACTATTGAGCCTCATCTCCACTTCTAGCTTTTCTTGTGTGTGTGTGTGTGTGTGTGTGTGTGTGTGTGTGTGTGTGTGTGTGTGTGTCTGTGTGTGTGTCTGTCTGTCTGTCTGGGTCTGGATCTGGGTCTGGGTCTGGGTCTGGGTCTGTGTCTCTGTGTGTTTGTGTGTGCATGCCAGTATTAGACTTGAACTCCAGGACTGGGCACTGTCCTTGAGCTCTTTTATTTAAGGGTAGCCCTGTACCGCTTGGCCCAAAACTCTCCTACTGGGTTTTTGTGGTGAATGAGATAAAAGTTTCATGGACTGTTCTTGCCCCAACAAGCTTTGAACCAAGATCCCGTCCTCTCAGACTCCTGAATGGCTAGGGTTATGGGTGTGAATCATCAGTATATTGTAGAAGAATTGTTCTTAAGCAGCAATAATGTGGATTGCTAGCATTCTGCAATTTGTTGGCATGCTTTTTATTCTTAGAAAGGAATTCCTTTACTGAGAGGCCATTGGTTACCCTGGAAGCTAGGATGGCAGAGGAAATGGAATCCCCTGTCTCCAGAGGCAGGACCTTTTGCGTGATGGTTGTAAGACCCTCGTCTTCCTTTATCAGAGCAGATATTTATGCTAGCCTGAAGGTAACACTGTTTTCTTCATCAGCTTCGTCTTGGTTGCATTAAATAAGAAAATTACTTGATAACTCTCACCAAACTTCACCAGAGAAAGGGGGGAATGAAGCTATAAAGTGAGGCAATAGACATGACAGGAATATACCAGAAGGGGCAAGGAGAAATGAGAGTTCATAAATATTGATTTTTATTTAAACAAATTAGGGAGAATTCATGAATATAAGTTAGTACTGGCCAACTGTTCTCAAAGCTTTCTAATAAACTCGCATTTAAAGGAAGTATTTTCCTGATGCAGGACTCCTCACATTACCTGTGTAGATTCTCTAATCCCTTCACTGTCCTCCCAAGACAAGACACTTTCCCTTCAGCTCAGAGCAGTGCATCTAAGATAACATCCATCTACTACTGGGCAGTGGAAGACCAGTCTAACAGCTGGTGAAATGTAGACAAGCTGCTCTGATCCTGTTTCCACCCAATTCTAGACTTTGCTGTATAGAGTTCATAGATCAGAGGAGATGCTTGAGAATATTTCTGGACCTACAAGTGTGTGGTGTGTGTGTGTGTGGGTGGGTGTGTATGTGTATGTATATATGATAGTACTCATATGCCACCATGGGGCTTCTTTCTTCTTTTGGGCTTCACAGGTGGAGTTAACTCCTTCTTCCCCAAGTCTGTTCAAAAGATTTGACTTTGAGTGCCTGAGATTCAGCAGAGGAGGAAATGATTCCTGAATTCTCAACTGTTAGATCAGATGGGTCCTTCTACATACTCTGACTTATACTAATGCTAGTGTTAATACTAACCCACGAATGGTAGTAATATCAGCTGGCACTTTTTGTGTATTTTGGTACTAGTTAGTTTTTTTCATGTAGGTTAAGCAAACAATTCTCATAAGAATAATATGACATAGTGTTAAGTATAACGTGCTGTACACACACACACACACACACACACACACACACACACACACACACCTATTTGGCAGCAGTCTTCATTATGTAAAGTGGACCATGAACTGTAGAGAAGTTCAATGGAAGTCTATCAGGGAACAGATCCTACAGCCAGCACCTTGGATGAGGGACTCACAGGGGTTTGGCTAACAAGTTGGAGACAAGATGATGTAGATCCCATGCCAGAGTTGGCTACCTTCCTGATCTGGATGGACCCAGTGTTTGCTATCCAACACTGTCCCTCACGGCCTTGCCTGTCCCCAACCCAACCCCACCTAATCTTTGGCACAGGAAGAACAGTTTTTCCTTTTGGCCACACGTTGTTCTGACACATAAGATAGGCTCAATAGAATTTCCAGAGGATAGCAGGAGGATATATAGAAGATACATTAACTGAGGCCAGAAAGTGCAAGGAATTACTGTAGGTCTCACAATTGGTTAATAGTGGGGATTATTGACTCCCTGATCTTTCCCCAAGGAAGTGGAGCCTCTGATCTAGGATTCTCACAATCCTCTCTTAGATAAATAATCTAGTAGAGTCAGAAACAAAGAGGTAATTAAAAATCTATATTTAATATTAATTTTTATTCTTGAATTAGTAAAATACATGTGTAACCTGTCAATTCAAGAATCATAAAAAGGCAGATGGTGTGAGCTTGACTTCTGTCCCTCTACTGTGGCTCTCTTGCTCCACCCTGGGGTGACCACTGCTACTAGTTAGTTATGAATTCCTGCATCTAAACTAAATGTGCACAAAGGACAGGCTATTAAAAGGAGACATTTTATCCACAGCTACCAGAGATCCCCCAAACTGCTAGCTTAGAACAAGGCCAAATTTCTATTCACACTATGAAGATTCAATCTTCTGCACTCACGTTCACAGCCCTGAGCCAAGTCTGTGCTGGTACCACATGACTGAAGGTGATAGCTCATAATTCACAAAGGAAGAAGAATTCAATAGTTGGAAGTCTGCCCTCTGCCTTTCCCAATAGGTCCCAGTATCAGGTATGAGGACTAAAGTGTTACAAAGGCCTGTTAGAAATTACTAGTTATGCATATGTAAAGTTGACCTAGCAACACCTCATTAACCTCAAGGTGATAGTGAAGGGAGAGTTCAACAATTGTCAGATCAAAATTGAGATGGATTTATTAAGACTTTCCATCACACACACACATGATCAGGTAGTACCAGGTGAGGGAGAAGGATGAGCACCAATACTTGGTAATTGAACTGGCCACCCAGAGACCTCTTGAGATTAATGTGAAAATCATTCCATCTATTCAAGAATGAAGTTAGGAGATTGTTCAAACAGAATGTGAATAATCTGCATTACTTTAATAAAAACAGAAGTGCACACTGAGACCTTAAACCCAATAACATCATGTTGGATGACAAATGCAATGTGAAGGTCAATGACTTTGGCGTGAGCATAAGCATTACCCAAGGGTGGTTGCTGAAGGACATATTTGGCACCTTGATTTTGTCCGTATAAAATATTTCTGCATGGAAATTACAATGACTATATGGTAGACATCCGATGCTTGGGAATCATCTTTTGCATTTTATACAGACGGCAAATTTCCCACTTGAATATATGAATTTTAGCCGGATACAGGTAATTGTCATGGAGGTCACCTACATTGCTCCATTCACCTGTCTCCAATAGCAAAAAATATCACCTTGAAACTGTAAACTGAAGACCCAAAGCAGAGGCACACTATAGAACAAACAATGGAGATTGGCTCAACCAAGTTGAGGAATATTTCCTATTTCCTGATGAGCAACTATGTAATGAGTTGAACCCAATTTCCTGCCTGTCATCTGAATTTCAATTGTCCTATGTTGACAAACCATCAATACTGAAGAGAAGTGCTACTCTTCCTTCCATTCTCCTCTGCTTCCTGCAGAAGAACCCCTGTTACAGCATGATCACACACCATGAATCTATGGTTTCCTTTAGTTCTTCTTTCTTCATGAGGAGCAATGAGAGATGATGGTAAGAGGAAAAAGTCCTTCCCTCTGGGTAGCTGAACAATAAGATCATAAATTCTATCTCAATTAAGAGACAGGATTGGAGGAGTGTAGCTATCAGGATAGCTACCAGTATTTGAAGAATACGATGCTGTGTGCAGACCTAAAAATAACCTTCACAGATTACAAAGAAAGTTTTTCTGGAGAAAGGGTTCAGAGCCCTTCTATAACAAAACAGCAGTACCCAGGTTTTCAATTCATTTTCAAGCTAGGGAATTCCAGCTTGAATCCTTGTCTACAGACTTGGACACTTCACATAAAAATCATTCATTATTTTGGATGACATAGAAAATACCCCTTGTCCAGGTAGGTGTTTTAGTACTCTAAATTGTGGAGACAAAAGGTCTAGAATAGGTCAAAAAATTTAGGATTTTCCTTTTTGGTCAAGGATTTACATTTTCAGATTACAACTTACTTAATATTTAAAGAAAGGATGGCTATGGGAGTAAATTGTGGTTTTCAAGTTTACTTATTGAATCTTTCAGTTATTGAATCTGGCTTAATTTGTGAGATACACACACACACAAACACACACATGCACACACACACACACACACACTCACATATATATATAATATGTAGTATGTATATATATCACAACGATATTACATATTAAATACAATATATACAATTATATTTGTAAAAATATACAAAATTTTGGAGAAGATGTTTCATGAAATTCTCTGCCTTTGCTTTAAGACAGCATTCTCCTCATCTCAGCTTCCTTAGAAGCTAGGATTATAGACTGGGGCTAGTGAAAAGATTTCCTTTTAAATGCTACAGAAGGCCTGTCTTTAACTTCCAAGGAGCACTAGAAATTTGAAGATAATAGAATGACCAAGGTAATTAAAACATTTCAGTCAGTGGAAAACTTTCAAAATTTATTTTAGACAAAAATTAGGGAACAATGTTTTCAGATCTATCCTTGAAAAAAAAGATTAACAAAAAATTAAAGACAGATATAGATCCCAGTTGGAAATGTGGAAGAAGAAGGCTTATAATTTCAAGGCCTAGTATTGGTCCATAACCATTCATTAAATAAAAATTAATTGGCCTAGTATTGGTCCATAACCATTCATTAAATAAAAATTAATTTTGTAGGCAAGAACTTGTTTGTTTATCTTTTGTGTTCAGAGGCATGTCTGCATTATGTGTAAACAGACTGCTCTACAAGTTATCTTTCTGGGTCATACAGTAGTTATTATATAGCTGTATGTAGACATACAGCTTTCTAATGACTTTCCTACATACACCAACTAATGTTAATTAAGTGTCATGTAGAATAACAAACCTCTATTTTGTGACCATATCCATTCTTATTCTCCCTATTGTCCAGTAGTTTGTATCACAGTCAGCATAACTGAAGCTGGCACATGGAACAGACATGGACTCGATGGATCCTGGCTGTGATATGGCCCCAAATATAGCAAATACCAGAATCAATGAGATCCAAGCAGCTGTCCAAGTTGCCTAGTTGTATGAATGTCCTCGGCTTCCAATGGTCTCACCTATCTCTGCCAGAGGCCTGTTAATGGCCTGACATCAAAACTCACACTGAAGTTTAACTTCTCAATGTAGCAGTGTCAAGAGGTAGTACCTTTAATAGAGGATTCCATCATAAATGGATTAATGCCATCTTGTTAACTCTCAAGGGACTAACAGGATCACTGTTAACAGTTAGAAAAAACACCCTAGGTCCCTTACTCACTCTCATTCTAGCACATGCCATGATTCCGAGTTCCTACATGCTGTGATGCACTTAGGGGCCTTGTCCCATGTACTACCATGCTATTTAGGGTTTCTAGCCACCACTATTTTGAGTGAAATATTTTTATTCCTTATGAAGTATACAACTTCAAAGTTTTTGTTAAATCATGACAAAATGGACTGAGATGCTATACTTTTTCCTTTTTCCATAGAACTGAGGATTAAACTGAGGGCCTTTCATTTACTGGGCTGATATTTACTGCTTGAGCGTTGCATGACTCCAACCCTTTTTTTCTTTAACAGTTTGCTTTTCATATAAGGCCTTGGGCTAACATCACTGAAGCCAGCCTCACAACCCAATCCTCCTAAACCTTTGCTTCTCAGTAGCTGGGATTACAGGCCTGTGACACCACACTTTGCCACTTAGAAGGCACTACTCTTTTGGGGAAAAATAATACAGACCACTGAGATGTATGTGTGTGTGTTCATAGAAATTGGTCATGGTGATTTATTCAGGACTGAGGGTGAATCTCCTGAATAATCCGTATTCTTAATTCCTTTCACTCAAAAAAAATTGCTTCTCTGGGTGCTAGTGATTCACAGCTGTAATTCTAGCTCTTCGGATTGCTGAGGTTTGAGAATCATATTTTGAAGCCAGGTGAGCCAGGAAAAGTCCATGACAATCTTATCTTCATTTAACTACCAAAAAATCAGAAGTGGAACTGTGGCTTAACTAATAGAGTACTAGCCTTGAGGAAAAAAATAGGAACAGCAACTAGGCTCTGATCAAGTTTCAGGACCAGCACCCATACAAAATCTCCAGATAGCACTTGTGCTAATACAATGAAATCTTGTGCTATTGCAAGACACAATTATACTTAATGGATTATCTCTACAGGACAGTTGCACTAAAAATTTCTAGTTATTACTTCATAAGCTATATTCTTTCTGAATCATCTTTTTGGCCCATTGTTTCTCTGAGAATGATGTCTTGATTTTGGAATAGAGGAGGAAAAATTCAGTGATGAATTTGGCTTCTGAATTCCTCCCTCGTCCATTATTGACCTGTTCTCTCTTTTTATTTTATTGGCAGTCCTGGTGCATGAACTCAGGGCATGGGCACTTCCACTGAGCTTCTTTTTTGCTCAAGGCTAGCACCCTCCTACTTGAGCCACAGCACCACTTTCTCATTATGTGGTACTGAATAATTGAACCCTGGGCTTCACGCATGCTATGCAAGCACTCTACAATGAAGTCATAATCCCAGCCACATGTTTTCTTTTAAAAATATGTCTAACCGGTTTATTTCCGTCCATCTCTGAAGCCACTGCCAGTGCTATTGATTCATTTGTTTAACTTCTAACTGCCTTTCGTTCACTGTAACTGGCAAATTATTTTCTACTCAATTCAAAGATTTATCTTTCGTTTTATTAAACTGCACACTTCATCAGCTAAACTCAAACAATGCTACCAGTGACTGAAATTGAGGACACTTAAAATAATAAATAGCTAATAATCTACCTTAGTCAATGCACAACAATCCAGATGCTGGGGAAGTCTTTTATTTTCTACTCTGAGTAGTATCTAACCCCGCAGTATGCTCTAATAGATAACAAAATTAAAGTTTACGGATGTAATTATTTCGCCCAAGAGTTGGTTATGCACTCACTTCTAAGGAGTGAGTGCAAATTAAGGCCTTTATAGGAGGCAGTAACACAAACTGAATGAATGAAACATTAAGGAGGGTATGTTTGTCAAGGAAGTATTGGGGTATCTAGGAGCTGACAACAGTGGATGTATGATAGGTGACCAGACAGCAGAAACCACAATCTTACAGCTAGAGGATCTAACCCTACCAGACATCCTTTAAGCTTGGAAGAGGTCCCCATATTTCATGAGAGACTATATCCTGGTGCCCCCTGCTAGAAACTGAGCAACTAATATAGACAAGCAACACCCAAACCATTAGCCCAAACGTGAAGCCTACAATAGTTTGTATTCAGTGAGCAAACATTAAATTTCTAGTAATTTACCACACAACATGACTAAAGCATCTCTCAATGCTGATGGCTCACACCTGTAATCCCAGCTACATAGCAGTCTGAGATCTGAGGATCTAGGTTCAAAGGGATCTCAAGCAGTAATGTCTGTGATACTCATATTGCAAATAAATAGAAAAAATGGAAATGGTGGTATGGCACACTAGCCTAAGTGGAAGCCCAAGTACCAGCACACACACACACACACACACACACACACACACACACACACACACACACACAAATTGAAAAATGAAAACATTGAAAACGACCTGGTATTTTCTTTGTTGTGTGTGAAACTCTAACATGTCTTAAACTTTTTCCTTGTGCTTGAAGAAATTTATTAAAATTCTATAACACTACCATAAAGCTAAGTACACAACTACACAAATGTGTTGATCACAGACTTTTTTGGGGGGGAGGGGGTCTGGTTGTGGGGCTTGAACTCTGGGCCTGAGCTCTGTCCCTCAGCTCTTCAGCTCAAGGCTAACACGCTACCACTTGAGCCACAGTGCCATTTCCTGGTTTTTTCTTTTTGCTTATGTAGTGCTGAGGAATCGAACCCAGGGCCTTATGCATACAAGGCAAGTGCTCTACCACTGAGCTAACTTCCCAGACCCTGACCACACACTTTTTATAAATAATATTGCAATTGTTACTGCAAACAGAGGACCTTTCCTACTAATTTAATCTAATTATTGGCAGAAACTGGATCTCATATCTTGGTATTTCTCACAATACTTTACCTTAGTTGATATTAAACACAAAGTTCTTAATTAATCAAAAGGAAAAACTTATACTACATCTTCAGGTACAATCCTTTCTGTCATTTGTCCTACAAATGAAATTAATTTATTGCATCACTTAAAATATTTTATGAAAATTAGTATAAGATTCTGATTAAAACTGAAAAATTTGAAGTGCTCTCAATTTCTGCTTCATTTAGACAAACTACTTAAAGATGTCTCTGGTTTTCCATACGGATATCATATCCAAAAATCCATCTATACCATAGAAATTAGTTCACTATAGGCTATCTATAAATTCACATAGATATTTCTCAATTCTCTGGAGCAAAAGAACCGTAAATTCTGCCCTACATCTATACATATTCTATGACAACTTCTAGAACATTCCATTTTTCTCAGAAAAATGAAGGGTGCCAACAAACTCACTAATAGTGAGAGAAGAAAAAAGAGCAAGCTTGTGATGGCTGACATTTCACAAAAGCCTTATTCGCCTGTGGGTACACTCTCAAAGTCATACAATGTTCAGGTTTACCTGGTAAGAAAAGTAACTCAGCCCACAGAGAGAGAAAGACCCTTGGCATGAGGAAGATAGACTGAAGACTTATCTGAATGCATATCTTCTCATGTTTCTATCCATTTGCTTTGTGGAGTTTTCCTGGAATCTCATTGCTCACTAAGTCAGACCTGTCATCCCAGCAGAATCACTGAACCCCCAGGACTCAGGTAACACCATTGAGCTGTCTCCCTGGGGAAAACTCACCAACTGAATGAAAAAGAAAACAGTGGATTTCACGACCACAACACACACACACACACACATGTGTGTGTGTGTGTGTGTATGTGTGTGTGTGTGTGTTCGTGGTGGTACTTAAACCCAGTACTTGGGCACTATCCTTTAGGTACTACCCTTTAACTTATTTGCTCAAGGCCGGTCTCTACTACTTGAACCACACTCCACTTTTAGCTTTTTAGTCATGAATTGAAGACAAGAGTATCATCATGTTTCCTGCCCAGGCAGGATTTGAACCTTGATCCTTAGATCTCAGCGACCTGAGTAGCCAGAATTACAGGCATGATCCATTAATGCCTGGCATTTGTGACAGACCAAGGTATTGACTTCAAGCCCCAATACGAGCACAAAAACCAAAAGTAAAACCAAATTTTATAGCATATAAATATACTGATAGCAATATAATTATTAACAATAGCAATATTATTATTAATAATAATAATTATTATAATTAAAACAATATAATTAATTGTGGAGACCTTGGTGAAGTATATCAGAGAATAATTATCATTATTAGTTTTTCTGCTTTAAAAAACCTAAAATTATTTTTGTAAAATGTAAAATAACTACAGAAAATCCTGGTACCAAGGTGTATGTTTCAAATGAGACAGCTGTTCAGAACAAAGTTAAAATGCAGAGGAAAACTAAGAATGTTAGGATTCAGTGTTTACTACATTAGAAAATATACCTGATAATGTGTACCTTCAAACTATTTCAAGTAGGCTACACTAATGACACAAAACTATTCTTCTTCTAATTAGTACTACAGATTTAAAAAACAGGTTTACGTTATTCTCCTTATCGAGGGATGCTCTGAATATTTGATTCACTTTTCCCAAAATGACACTAAAGAAATTCAGTCTTTCAATAACTCCAATTAAAAAAATAACTACAATTTTTTATCTTAGCACTTAAATAATTATATCATGTATCTTCTTTGGGTGAGGAGTATCAGAACAACTTTTAACTTGTTCTTTTACCTTTGCTGTTTGGAAGGTGTATTTTCACAAAAGAGGACAGGGAAACACTCAGTAGATCAACTGATTTAAATGTAAGTGGCTAAAGCTACCAGTACAACTATGTTTATTGCAGTATTGTTTACCATAGCTAAGATATGGAACCAACCCAGTTGTCCCTCAGTAGATGAATCTATCAAGATAATGTGATGTATAGATACAGATATATAGATACATCTATATATCTATATAGATATATAGATGTATCTATATATCTATATCTATATATAATGGAATTCTATGAATCCATCATGATATTGCCCCATTCGTTAGGAAATGGAAAGACATGGAAAATTATTATATTAAGTGAAGTAACCCTGGCACTAAGGAATATAATCCCATGTTATCCCTTATTTGCAATAGCTAATACTTGTCTAGGACAATTAGGAGAGGTCAAAAGCTATGTACATAAGACTAGATAAGATGATGTTAAGAAAATGAGTCCCAAGATAGGGGCACACATGGTTTTTACTTTCTTGCTATGTTTTTATTTCCAATTTTTTATTGTGATTAAGTGGTTACGTAATTTCCCCAATTTCACAGTATTGTGGGATAGTGAAGCTTAGTTAAAGTCACAAACACATTCTAACTTTCATAGGAAAAATTGTCTACCATGGTGTATAACATTTATGAGTTCTATGAGCTTTGCAATACAGTTATTTCTTCCACATTGGGGGATACGTATATTTCTTTTGTTTTGCATAACATCAGCTTTTCACTCTTTCCCACTTGCTCCCTCCCTCCCATCTCTGCCATTGAGTTGCTTAGTTCATTTTGGTCAATGTCCAGTGCCGTTGATGGGTCCTGCTATTGTGTTTTTCCGTGATTCCCTCTAGTTCTGTCGTCCTCCTAGTTTCCCATTGTTGTGCACATATATACCCTACATGTAATCAGCAGCATGGGGGTTATTTAGTAGTGATTCGACCAGATGAGTGGAAGTCCTTTGTTTCTGAAGTCCTGTTAATTTTGTCATATCACCTAACATTTTGGATTTAATATCCACTTATCAGGGACACCATGTGCCGTTTTTTTCTTTGCACTTGGGTTACGTCGCTCCACATGATTAATTCTAACTCCACCCATTTCCCTGCAAATGCCATTATTTTGTCATTTCTAATGGCTGCATAATATTCCATTGTGTATAGATACCACAATTTTTGGATCCATTCATCTGTAGTGGGACATCTAGGTTGTTTCCATATCCTGGCTATTGTGAACAGTGCTGCAATAAACATGGAGGTGCTTGTGTCCTTGTTGTTCAGGATAGATACCTAGGTCAATATTCAGTTTTCTGAGGCCCCTCCAGATTGCTTTCCAATGTGGTTGTATTAGTGTACATTCCCACCAGCATTGTAATAGGGTTCATCTTTCTCTGCATCGCCTCCAGCATTTGTCATTGGCTGACTTGAGGATGTGGGCCTCTGACTGGGGTAAAGTGGTATCTCAGGGTTGTCTTTATTTGCATTTCCTTCACCACCAGGGATGATGAACATTTCCTCATGTGTTTCTTTGCCATTTTTATCTCTTCTTCTGAGAAGTCTGTCTTTAATTCCTTTGCCCATGTAGTAATTGGTTTGTTGGGTGTGGGAAGGATTAGTTTCTTGAGTTCCATGTATATACTTGATATTAACCCCTTGTTTGATATACTGCTGTAAATAATTTTCCCAATTAGTTGGTTGTCTTTCTAGCTTGGTTACTATAGCTTTAGCTGTGCAAAAACTTTATTTTAAGGTAATCCCATTTGTCGAGTCTCTCTCCAAATTATTGTGACCCTAGGACTCTGTTCAGGAAGTTCCTTCCTGTGCCTATAAGTTGAAGTGTCTCTCCTACTCTGTCCTGCAATACTTTCAGAGATTCAGGTTTGATGTTAAGGTCTTTAACCCATTTTGAGTTGATGTTGGTGCATGGTGATAGGTGGGGTCCAGTTTTAGTCTTCTGCATGTGGCCACCCAGTTTTGACAGCACCAGTGGTTGAAGAGGCTGTGTTTCTTCCACTGTATGTCTATGGCTCCTTTGTCAAATATCACCTGACTGGAGGTATGTAGTTTTATTTCTGGCTCTACTATTCTATTCCATTGGCCTTTGGGTCTGGTTTTGTCCCAGTACCATGCTGTCTTTGTTATTGGCTCTACAGTAGAGTATGAAGTTTGGCATTGAGATCCCTCCCATGTTGTTTATTTTCCCTAGAATTGTTATGGATATTCTAGTCTTTTGTTGTTCCATATGAATTTTTGGACTGTTTTCCGTATTTCAGAAATGTACGTCATTGGGATTTTAATAGGAATTGCATTGGGTTTGTATATTAATTTTGGCAGTATTGCCATTTTCAGTAAATTAAGTCTGCCTATCCAAGAGCATGGAAGGTCTTTCTATTTTCTAGTGTCTTCTGTAATTTCTTTCTTTAACTTTTTATAGTTTTCATTAAATAGTTCTTTTACATCTTTGCTTAGGTTAATCCCCAAATAATTTATTTTGGGGGAGGTTACAGTAAATGGGGTTGCTTCCTTTGTTTCCCTCTCTGCTTGTACTTTGTCAGTGCACAGGAAGGAGACTGATTTTAGTGGGTTGATTTTGTATCCTGCTACCTTGCCGAAGTGATTTATAATTCCTAAGAGTTTGGGGAAGGAGTTTTTGGAATTCTGAAGGTATAGTATCATGTCATCTGCAAAAAGGGATAGTTTAACTTCTTCTTTGCCTATACAGATCCCTTTAATGTCTTTTTCTTGCCTTATTGCCCTGGCTAAGGGGTTTCAGGAATATATTGAAGAGGAGTGGAGACAGTGGGCATCCTTGCCTTGTTCCTGATTTTAGGAGAATTGGTTGTAGTTTTTCCCCATTAAGTATAATATTGGAGATTGGTCTGTCGTATAGTTTTTATTGTTTTAGGAAATGTTCCTTCTATTCCTATTTTCTCCAGAGCTTTTAACAGGAATAAATGTCATATTTTATCAAAAGCCTTTTCTGCATCTGTGGATATAATCATGTGATTCTTGACCTTGGCTCTGTTGATGTGCTGGATAACACTTATTGATTTACGTATGTTAAAATTTCCCTGCATCTCTGGAATGAAGCCTACCTGGTCGTAGTGTATGATTATTTTTATGTGTTTTTGGATTCTATTAGCTAGAATTTTGTTAAGAATCTTTGCGTCTGTGTTCATCAAGGTAATTGGTCTGTAGTTCTCTTTTTTGGTTGGGTCTTTGCCTGGTTTGGGGACGAGCGTGATATCGGCATCATCGAATGAGTTTGGGATAGCTCCCTCCTTCTCTGTTTCTCTGAAGAGCTTGAGGAGTATGGGTATTAGTTCTTTTTTAAAGTTCTTATAGAATTCTGTTGTGAATCCACCTGGTCCTGGGCTTTTCCTTGTTGGAAGACATCTTATTGCTTCTTGTATCTCCTTGTAAGATATTGGCTTACTTATTTCCTTCTTTGTTCAGTTGGGCAACTTGTATTTCTCTAGATATGCATCCATTTCTGCCAGGTTTTCTTTCTTTTTTGAGTATAACTTTTGAAAATAGTTCTTTATAATTGTTTGGATATCTTGGGTTCTTGTTGTGATTTTTCCTGTGGCATTCCTAATCCTATTAATTTGGGTTTCCTTCCTTCTTTTCTTAATTAATCTTGCCAATGGTCTGTCTATGTGATTTTTTCAAAGAACCAGATTTTTGTTTTATTAGTTTTACCTATGATTTTCCAATTTTCTATTTCATTAACTTCCGCTCTTAGTTTGACTATCGGGCTCCGTCTAGTAACTTTAGGTTCCATTTTTTTCATGTTTTTCTAGCTGTTTTATTTGCAACATGAGATTATTTACTTTGTCTGTCTCTATTTTCTTGATGTAGACACTGAGGGGAATAAATTTGCCCCCTCAAGACTACTTTTGTTGTGTTCCACAAGTTTCTTTGTGATGTGTCTTCATTTTCATTGAATTGTAGGAACTTTTTAAGTTATTCTTTTATTTCTTCTGTTATCCAGGTGTTGTTTAGAAGTGTGCTGTTCAATTTCCATGTATTTGAGTAATTTCTGTGGTTTGCTTTGTTAATGAGATCTAGCTTGATTCCACTGTGGTCAGACAGGATACAGGGGATTATGTAATCCCTTGTATTTGTTTAAGTTCCTTGCATGAACTATGTTATGGTCTATCTTGGAGAAAGTTCCATGAGCTGCTGAGAAGAATGTTTACTGTGTTGTTTTAGGGTGAAAAACTCGGTAGATGTCAGTTAGTTCCTCTAGAAGTATGGCCTCATTTAATTCGGTAGCTTCTTTGACAATCCTCTGGTTGGTAGACCTATCCTTTGCTGAGAGTGTGGTGCTGAAGTCTCCTAGTATTATCGTATTGGGATCTATTTTAGTCTGTAAGTTTGAGAGCATTAGCTTAACATATTTGGGTGCTCCAATGTTTGGGTAATATACTTGGTAATGGTAATATCCTCCTCTTGGATTGTTCCTTGTATTAATATGTTGTCCGTCCTTGTCTTTTTGTATTGATTTTAATGAAAAGTTTATTTGTCAGGTATCAGGATTGCTACCTCTGCTTTCTTACTGGGGGCATTTCATAAGTAGATCCTTTCCCAGCACTTCACTCTGAGTTTGTTTGTATGTTTGGCTGACAAGTGGGTCTCCTGAAGGCAACAGATGGATAGGGCATGTTTTCTGATCCAATCTGCAGTTCTTTATCTTTTGATTGGTGAATTAAGACCGTTAATATTAAGAGATAGTATAGAGAGATCCATTGTGGTCCCTATCATCCCCTGTTTTCCTAAGATTTTCCTCTTTCCTATCCTCCTGTGCTTGCTCAGTTAGACTTCTATTAATGCCTGTCTTGTTCAGGTCCCCATTCCTGGTTGTTTTCTTCAGGTTGTGTTCCCCCTCTTAGCATTTCTTGTAATGCTGGCTTAATATTTATGTATTCATTTAGTTTTTCTTTAGTATTAAAAATTTCAGTTCTTCATCAAATGTGAATGCTAGCTTTGTCGGGTATATCAGTCTGAGTTGGCAGTTATTGGTTCTAAGGGCCCATATGGTACTTTCCCGTTGTAGTATAACGCCTTCATTTTTGCTGCATGCAAGATTGTTTCCTTATTATTCTGATTTATCATTTTTACCAAAATGTGCCTAGAAGTGTTTCTCCTGGAATCTTGCTTGTTAGGTGTTCTATATGCTTCTGTTATGTAAGTAAGAGGATCTTTTTTAAGATGGGGGAAATTTTCACTGATAACCTTGTTGAATATGTGCTGCATTCCCTTGCCTTGATATTATTCACCTTCCTCTACTCCAATTATATGAAGGTTAAGTTTCTTGGCAGTATCTGATTTCTCTTGGATTTCCCTTTGGCATAATTTAAGTGATTTTTCCATATCTGTGATTTCTAGGTCCAGTTGGTTCATTCTGTATTTGACATTCTACATTCCATTTCGTTCACTGTGTTAACTATGGCTTCCATTGTGGTTTGCATGGAAGAAATGGACTCATTTATGGATTCGATGTTGGTTCTCAAAGTACTAATTTCATCTCTTAGTGAGGTGTGTGCTGCCTCTATTTTTGTACTAATTTCACTTCTTAGTGAGGTGTGTACTGCCTCTATTTTTGCATGCACATCCTGTTTGATATCCTACATCTCTTTTGATATTTCATCCCTGTGTTCTTTGAATTTCTGGTCTATTTCTCAATTTAATTCTTGAGTCATTGCCTCTAGCATCTCTTGAATGTAGCTTATGTCTTCCATTCCTGCTTTGCTCCTACTCGGGCTCTTCCCTGGGTGGCTGCTAGCTTTTGGGTGTGGCTTGCTATCCTGGGTGTTGATAAACCTTGTAATTTTTCACTGCAATTTTCGCATAGGGATTCAGGGATTATTGGAGACTAATCTGAAATTTTATTTTGGTCAATAGGTGTCTGTCTTTGCTTGGCTGCTGTTTCTGTGCTGGTAGAGAGAGTCTGTACCTGGTCTTGATTCTGTTGGGGGTTGAGCTGGTGGTCTGACACACATTGGGTTCTCAGCTCTCTGCTGTAGATCACTGTCAGTTCCCACCTTTAGACGGGTTGAGTAGCCTAGCTTACTCCTGTTTACTCCTACAGGTGCTCTTGGAGAGATCTAATGTGCTGGATGTACTATCTCAGTTGCTGGAGTCTGTTATGGGCTCCTGATGTTTGTTTGTTTTTTGACAATTGTGGGTCTGAACTCTGGTCCTGGGCACTGTTACTTAGCTCTTCAGCTCAAGGCTGGAGCCCTACCTTTGAGCCACAGCCCCACTTCTAGCTCTTTCGGCTTATGTCGTGCTGAGGAATCAGATCCAGGGCCTCATACACACAAGAAAAGCTCTCTATCGCTAAGCCACTTTACCAGCCTGAGCTCTGCTGGCAACCTGAGTTGTCAAATTCCTGGCCCAGGATATATGGTTGGGGTTCTGATCGGGTATGGGCTTCTTGTTCTGTTGCCCTGGACACCCAGATCTTTTGCTGTCACAAGCATGTTTCCTAGGGGGTGCAGTTCCCTGTTTTCCCCCCTCTGCTGAGGCATATGCTCAGCTTCTGACTTCAGTTGGGAGGAGTTGGCTGTGTTTCTCAAGCAGTAGGTCCCAAGGCCTGGTCCTGGTCCCCTGGTTGGGGTATGCCAGTTAGACCTCTGCTGCTGTGTATCCCACCTGGGTTACACAGCCTGGAGTATACAGTTCAAGTTTCTTCAACTGTTGGTTGTTGTGACCCAGTGGCACTGTTCTTAGCTTGGGTGCTTAAGCTCCCTTCCAGGAACACTCTTGCTCCAGCCTGGAGGGCTGGGTGGACCCAACAGGCTGGTGGAGCTCTCGAACAGTTCCCAGTTGTAGTGGGTCCTTTAGTCCGGGTGTTGGGGTGGTGGTTTGGGTCAGGGTCTGGGGGTTTCCACCAGCTCCGACCTCTCTTGAGGCCTATACTGTCCCCTGCAGAATATTAACCATGGCGCTAGTTGTTGTTTTTGTGTGATGTACGTTGCGGGTTGCTGCTGCAATCAGAGTTCAGTTGAGGTGGTTGTAGGCTGGTCTGGGCGGTGGTGGCTCTGTGTTTTTTCTCCTGTCTCTGCCTTTGTTGATGTTCAGGCCAGTGCTTCAGGATGAGCCTCCAACTTCTAGCCGAGGGGTGGCAGAGGGATCTCCATGCAGGTTCTGAGCACTTGGGTTTGTCTCTGTGCTCTCCCAATCAGCACCAGTACCTTGCAAGTCTTCTGCTTTAGTGTTCTGTGGGCACCCGTGTAGAGCTGGGCTTCCCACCGAGTGGCTTTGGTGGCATGGAACCACGCTGCCAGGAGAGTGAGAGGAGGGGGTGGGATCTTTGTGCAGGCTCCCAGCTCGGAGGTTTCTCTGTACATCGTGATCAGCATGTCCTACACTGGTACCTCTGGCTTCTTCTGAGCAGGATATCTGAAGATGACCCCCTGTGTCTAAAGGGACTCCGGCAGCCCCCGCCAGGCTGGGGTGGCCATGGCTTGGTGTATTGCCCCGTAGATAGTAAAGGTTGGGGGAGGGCTTTTCGTGCTTCTGTGTCCTGAAATTCTTCCTTTTCATTCTTTCTTTTTTGTTTTTTTTTCCCGTCTCCTGTTTTTCTCTGGGTATTTGTCTTTTTGCTGTTGTCGGTCTCTTGGGGAAATTAAGCATTGGAACTCGAACTCTCTTTTTGGTTGGAGAGAGCTGTGGCATTTTCCTACTGCCCTGTTGCCATCTGGGTCCCCCTTCTTACTATGGTTTTAAAAGTATTTATAATGTACTATGTGATTTTGTGTTTCTTTGGTATGTTCTTCCTCCATGGTATAACCCCTGTTTTCACTTCATTGATTCTGGTGCCCTGCACCTTGTATATAGATTTTTCTAATTTGGGGAGGGGAAGGGAAAAAAACAAAATGTTTAAATAAGGATACAGGTTGGCTCATTGTAACAATAAGATGTACAAGACAGTATGTTGAGAAAGAACTTTACAACTTTGTGCATGGGGGAGGGGAGGCAAGAGTTAGATAGGTGGAGAGGGAAGTGTTGGTGAGGAGAAAACAAAGGAGGGGGTAACCATACTTGATAGGAAATGTAGTTATTGCCGTACTCATGTTACTGTAACCCCCCTATACAGTATCTTTACAATAAAAATATATTAATAAGAGGAAAACAATAAATGTAAGTGGCTAACTTACTCAGATGGCTGAAATCTGAGGATCATAGTTTAAAACCAGCTCAGGCAGGAAAGAGAGAGACTCTTATCTCCAACAGAAAACCAAAAATCTGGAAGATGTGACTCAAGTGGGAAGGTGCTAAACTTGAGTCAGCCAAAAAAGGGGATGGGGTCAGAGGACAGCATTCAGGGCCTAACTTCAAACCCAATGACCACCACCCATATACACAAGCAAATCTAACTAACAAGAATTCATGTATAAATCATGTGAACTGCCTAATTGGAAATGTGCATAAGAATTTAAAAAACATTTCTATTTTGAAGACATATATAATTTGTGGAGGGAAAAACAAATTATTTAAAGAGGGATGGGAGCAGGGGAGGAAGATGAGGGAGATGGGAAGGGATGGTAAGGGGAAACAAAAGAGGAGGCAAGAATGCTTGATAAGAAATTTACTCATTAGCTTACCTATGTAATTTTAAACACGTTGTACGGCATTTTCACAATAAAAATTCATTTTAATAGGATTTTTTATTGTAAAAATACCGTACAGAGGGGTTACAGTTACATGAGCAAGGTATTGAATACATTTATTATCAAGTATTGTTGCCTCCTCCCTTGTTCGTCCCCTACCATCACTTTCCACCCAACTCCAAACTATACTCCCACTCCCCCCCCCCCCACTTAAATTGTCAAGTTCATTTTTCAACATAATGTCTTGTACATCTCATTGTTACATGGGTCAAACTGTATCCCTACTTAAGGATTTTGTTTATTCCCTTCCTCTCCCCAAATTAGAGAAGTGTATATACAAGATGCACGTCACTGACATCAAATAGTGAAAATAGGGGTTATACCATAGGGGACGAACATACAAAGAAGCAAAACAAAAATCACATGGTACATTATAAATACATTAGAAACAATAGCAAAAAAAAAAAAAAACACACACACACACCCGTGTCCCTATCTTGAGGTTCATTTCACTTAATACGTCTTATGTGGCTATAAGAAATACATTTAAAAAAAAAGAAAGAAATTAACACTTTATTTTATATTTGCAAAATCCATTATTATTTGGGAACATGTCATAGTGTTTGAAAACTAAGCAAATAAAGGTTGATCACAATATACATATACCTCCTTCAACTGCACACTTGTAATTTTCCCTGGGATTTTAAGAACCAGATAATGTGGTTTTCATCCTAATACAAACCAAATGACCTTACTAGTCACAAACACATCAAGATAACAAACAAGTAATGTGTAAGAACTGTTTATTTTTAAATCCTTGCAGAATGGTCTAATTTTCGATTTCATTGTAATTTCCCTTTCAGTACAATATGTAATTCGGAATTACAGAATTCCAACCTGTAAATCTCTCTCTCTCTCTCTCTCTCTCTCTCTTTTTCTCTCTCTTTCTATCTCTCTCTTTTTCCCTCTTTCTCTGTCTTTCTCATCTTCTCTCTCTCATTCTCTCTCTCACTCTCTCTCTATCTGTATTTATGATTGTTCCCATTAATATTAAGGCATTAATTATTTATATAGTTTTGTTTTGTAAGGTAAACTTGGTTCTATAAGAGATCCAAATGAGTTTTGTTATGTTTTTGATTAACAAAGACTTCAATTTTGGAAAAAATATTTGGTACATTACATATATTTATACTCAAGTAACTACTGCTGCTTACAAGTATTGTGTAGTTTTTCCCAACATTTTCAATCATGGTTAGAAATTGTACATAGTTGCCTAGCACCAGTGGGTCACGCCTATAATCCTAGCTACTAATGAGGCTGAGATATAAACATTCTGGTCCATGAGACTCTTCTCTGCAATTAACCACCTGAAATCCAGATGTAGCACTGTGACTCAAGTGGTAGTGCACCAGGCTTCAGCTGAATTGCTGAGGGACAGCACCTAGGCCCAGAGTTCAAGCCCCATGACCAAACAAACCAAGCACAAAAACAAAAACTTTTTTAACATGGTCAAAACACAGATAAAAATTCTGGGAATATATTGGCTGGCATACTTCATTCTTCCTTAAGCAAAAGTTTTTTGTGGTTGGATTTAGAAACTCTATTAGAAGATCATTTTTGCCATAGCCTCATTCTGGTTCAAGTTAACGTGTGTGGCCTAAAAAAGGAGGTTTTGTGGTCAAGTTATGAAAATTTGTCTTAAATCATCACTGCAACTGAACACTGGTCTCTGTTGTTGTGAAGTTCTTCACATCACTCGATAAAGTCATCTAAGATGACACAGACATTCACTTACAGCCTTTCAACAAATCTAAGCAGTCAGACTGAGCATGGTGGATATTGCTAATATGGGATGTAGCATGCGAGATGAAAAAGGAGAAACCTGAAGGGAGGCTTCAGACCACAGCAACTCAATTGCGTTGAACTCATGGCCCTGATGAATTCATGTTGAAGACCTCACCACTAAGTTTCCAAGGTTATCCTGTAGGACAATCCCTCTTATCATGTTCTACCAATATATTTGTTTCTAGACTATAATTGTATCTAACTAGATTAATCAAAACCTAAAAATCTGAAACATTCCAATATACTGGAATAAACATTTCTTTCCATCCTACACTCAGATATAGGGAGAATTCAAAAAGATGTTCTGGGGCTGGGTTATAGGTCAATGAGTGTACTTGCCTAGCTAATGAAATATCCTGGGTTCAATCCTCATTAACACAAAAGAAGAATAAAAATCAGATAGGAGGAAAAGCCCAGAAAGTGGAAAGTATTTCAAGTAAAACTCCTGAAACAAGGACAGACTTTCCTGGTATCTGTCAGGAAAAATTAGAAGAAGAAAGGCCACCTCCTCCACCTGCCATAGCTACCAAGTGTGTTAGAACTGGACCAATCAAACCTCAGGCAATCACAACTGAAGAAACAAAACCATAAAGGCTGTGGTTTACTGCAGGATATTGCAGGATATTGAAGCGAGAATTGGGAGAAGGAAGATTGGTAATGCCACCAGCCACATAGGTAAAATGGTCAGTGACATGTTGTGTAGAACTTGGAGAGATGCACATGGGAAACAGGAGCAATTACATTGACATACAGTTGCTGTACCAGTTAAAACGATCCTTTGCAAGCTAACACCTCAGTTGATGGACATATATCTTCAGCCAGAATGTATATAGAAATATGCACATAGTTCTCAAGTGCACACAACTCAGATCCAAAAGTAGGAAGAAAGTAATACTACAGAGGATAAAAAGTTCAAAGTGAACCATGTGTTGGTCCCAGCTAATACATAAGAATGCTAATACTTTACCTCTCTTCCTTTCATTCTTTTTTTATATATTTATGATGAATATGGCTTGGAAGTGACATAAATATAACTGGTGCTGGGTAGAGGAGCCTTAGTTTTTATTTTGGAAGTTTGCTATAACATGGTAATTGGATTGAACACAATCAAAATACCATAGTAACTGATCTCCCCTTCCTGGATGAATAAGCAAATGATTAAATATTAATGACAGCATCCTTGAACATATCCAAATGTACACTGCCTGGTTGCATTGGCATCTCCTTCTATGGAGCTCTCACCATTCAAACATAATAGATTTGGTAAAATATTGTTAGGTTGAGTCTTACTTGCCTTCATTCAGTCATCTTTGTATGTATCCAGTAGTTGTGGGATAAGTTTTTTGCTTTGTTGTTTGTTTGTTTTTCCCTTCCTGCTCCTGCACTTCCATTTTCAGATGATTTATTGATGACGTTCAGTAAGAGACAGAGTATTAAAACTGTCCCACTGATGGAAGGAAATATTCGTGTGAATGCACATACACAAGCACAAAACCCTTAATCCTCCTTTTGGTTCTTCCAGGGGAGGAACCAAAGGTCCCCTTCCCTTTTGGTGGGCTCCCACTTGTCTTGAAAGGAGGCATCTGGCCATGATACCTGCACCTGGGCGGACAGGGACCAAGAAGATGGAGGTCTAGGAGGTGAAGAACAATAGGCTCTTGGACAGGGAATTTTTATAGCACTTAGAAGCTGTGTTCAAACCCCAGTACTGAAAGAAGAAAGAAAAGGAAGGGAAAAATGAGGAAAAAAAGAAGGAACTATTGTTTGAGTGCATTTATATATTAACTATACCTCATGGATAACCGTGATATGAATCTGTTACCCTAGATGCGGCCCATTCTAACCACCCATCTTCACAATAAACCTCTTCTCCAGTGCCAGAGGGTTTTGCCACTGCCAGGTGAATAGTTAGATGGAGTTCCTTTCCTGTAATCAGGTTGTGGGGAATGGTAACTCTAACCTACTGGGATTACCCATGACATAGCAGAGATGAGCATAGCACATAGCACATGGAGAGAGCCATACTGGACAGTCCTGTTTCCAGTTTAGGGGGCCCAACCCCTCTTCTTGCTCCTCTTTCCATTCTGCTAGGTTCCTGTCTCATACCTCTCCCCATCATCCCACCTCCCGCCTCCATCCGCTGGCCCATGGTCACCCCATGTTTCCCCCAACCCACCACCATTCTATGAGCCCTACTCCCCCTTTGTTGACCAGACAACTTATTGAAGCCAGATATCCCCTCAGGGCTGCATCCAGTCTCCTGATCCACCCATCTCACTGCCACAACTTTTACCTCCACTCCCACCTTCCTGGCCCCACCCCTTCCAGCCACCACCCCTTCTGGCCTCACTGCTTTCCCCTAACTGCCTGGTCCAGCCCCTCACTTGGGAACATATGCTTAGGATGGGGAATGTGCACATTCCCAGCACTCACTACCCAATGCCAGGTGCCACAATATTCTGAACATGAACTATGGCTGCCACAGAGAAGGAAGGCCCAGGTCATAATCTGCCCATCCTCCCTTCCTGGCTAAGGCCTGGACAGCCTCAGGGCTCTCTGGTTTACCTGAGTTTGCTGGCAGTTGCAGGACTGGAGATGAAGATCTTGCCTCCATCTCCTCAACCAGTGTTGCATCTTCCTGAGGGATCTTCAGCTTCAACACCTGGATCTCCATCTTTCTACTCAGTGTGGGCCCAGCTACAGACAATATCCCATGATGACCTCGATTTGAGGTAAGGGAACCCCCTCTCCTAAACCCCTCTCTCCTAAACCCCTCTCTTTCCAGTTTCTTCTATGCTACCCTGTGGGAGCCTCCCATCTCAGGCCATTTTCAACTGAAGTGCGCCATCTCCTCTTCCTGGAACCCAATATCCCCTGACAGGCTCCCCTTTCCCACCAACACCTGGCCCACCACAATCCCTTGCTCCTTATCACACAGGCCACCCATACCCCATTCCCTGGCCCTCTAGTGACCCTCAAACTTTCACTGGGTTAGGGATGTGTGGACCCAGCTGCCAGAGACAACCCTAGAGGACCCAGTTCCAATGTAATGGGGCCCCACTCCCACCAGTCTCCTCCTCCCCACACCTGTAGGTCTGAACCTCACCCTAAACCCGGCCCCACCCCTCTCAGTGTAGGAAAATTCATGGGTGAGAGGATGTAGCTCCTCCATAGAAAGAAGATAGGAGCTTAGAGTTCAACAACATCCCCTTCTGGTTAACCCCCAGTAGTCACGGTTGCTATGAAGCAACTGCTGCGCCTCCAGCAGTTGGAGCTGAGGAAGATGCCACCTCTCCCAACTGGTGCTGCATCTGTTAGAGGGACGTGGTTCCCCAGGCCCTCTTTGGCTTCACCAGCCAGCTGATTTCCACTTTCAAGGTCACTGTGGAGTCAACTGCTGGAGCAATCAGCAAAGACCCAGAGTCAATGTAAGTGAGTGCCACCTTTCACCCCCCTCCATTACCCTTTTCTCCATTCTCTCCTCTGCTCCTCAGCAGGAGCCATCCCTACGACACGGCTCTTAAATGTTAAGTGGGCTGAACCTGTCTTCTTCTCCTCCTTTCTATTGCCAGGTTGTCCACCTGTGTCCTTCTTCCTCACTACACCTCTGCTATCCCCACCCCCACCCCATATTTCCCCTTCCCACAATCAATTGTTTCACCTGCCCACCCCTAACCATGCTTCCTCACTCCAGTTGCTTCCCTAACCTTTGCTTTCCTCACTCCATCCTCCATCCCTTGCTTCCTCTGCCACCCATTCTCATCCTTCCCCCATTCCTTCCCCTTCTGAGTGAGAGGATGTGCATGGCATGCACATATGAATGTGATGCAATTGGACTGAACCAAGGCAAAATAATCATTGGAGAAGGAAAGCAGGGGTTCAGAGTCTTTCCTGTCCACCATTCCACTTTGTAACATGCTTGTTTGCTCAGTTCAACTGCATCTGCTGGTACTGGAGTTAATATTGCTGACTCTTCAATGTCAACATGGAGGACCTCCACTTTCCTCGTGAGTGTGGGCCCATCTCCAGGAGCCATCCCTGGACAGCCATGAATTTAGGTAAGTGGGGAATAACTCCCTCTCCCTGACCACCCTCAACCCCATTCACCTTAGACCCCAGTGTCCCACTCTCTCTTCTCCTCCCTGTCCACTTCCTGGTTCAACCCCCCCTGTGGGAACATGTTCAGGTGAGGGAATGTGTGTGTGTGTGTGTGTGTGTGTGTGTGTCCACACACAACACACAGAAGTGGTGCCAAACTGGTCTGAACCCAGTTGTGGTGGTTGCAGACTCAGAGATATATTCATATTAATATTACTGAGATTTGCATTACAATATAAGCAATATAGGTATTTTAAGGAATTGGTCATTCAATGCTCTAGATACCTAATGGATGAAGAATGGAGTTTTCCCTGCCTCCCCTCCCAGCAAGGGTTGTAGAGCTTCAGGATTACTTGTTTACTCTATGTTCACTGGCATTTATGGGGTTTGAGGTGCATCCCTTCCCTCCTTCTCTCAACAGGTTTTATGCCTGCCACAGCAGCTGGGGAAGCCTGAGTGATCTTCAGCTATACCACATGGCCTTCCTGCTAAGTGTGGACCCAGCTGTTGGAGCCATCCTCAGAGGACATCACGAGGTAAGTGAGACCCCTGTTCTTCATTCCTTGATTTTCCATTTTCAACTCTGACCCCCATGGCAGCCATTTCAGGACAGCCCTATTTTGAGATAATTTGGTCCCATCCCCTTTTCCCAGGTTCCATACCATCTGCCAGTCCTCCCTTCCCTTCCACCAAGTTGAGCTGAACATATGCTATAGCAGGTGCCAGAGAAAGAAGGATGAGGACGGGAACTGCCCCATCTCCTCTCTTGGCTATGGCCTGTTTAGCTGGGGGTCCCGGGGGTTATGTGTATTCAGAATATGTTCCTGGCTGCTTCAGGCCAATTCACAGTACCCTGAATACAGTATCCTCAAACTTGACATTCAAGTCAAACTCTATGAATTTATGATACTATTCCAAATTACTGAAATTTATTGGATCTAGAAACCAAAAAAAATCCAACTTGTTATTTTAGTAGCAATTGATATCATGAAAGTAGAATATTGATCAGGAATAGAGGTAAGAAAACGAGGCAATGTGGGAAAATGTAGAATACTGGATGTGCGTTAGAGATACAAAAATCATATCCTATAGGCTCATTTATTGAAAACTTGTCATCCTATATTGAAAGCTAAATTTACATATATAGTTACAGTTACTTTTCTTACCTATCACTTCTGATCACAAATCCTTTTATAAATTTTTATAGTACTTTTGAATAAATCACATTTTATTGTTAAAATACCTTACAGAGGGGTTACAATTACATGGGCAGGATAATGCGTACATTTCTTATCAAGTATTGCAGCCTTCTCCTTTGTTTACCCTTCACCTCCCTTCCCAGCCTCCCCACCCACACCCACACCCAATCCTCCCCGCTCTCCCCACCCACACCAACGTTGTAAAGCTCATTTTTGACATGACAACTTGTACTTCTCATTGTTGCAACAGGTCCACCTGTATCCTTAAACGACGTGTTTTCCCCCATCTCCTCCACAAGTTATACTGACATCAAATATAGTGAAATCAGGGGTTATACTGTGGGGGAGGGACATACAAAGCAACAAACAAATAATCTTATAAATGCGTTAGAAACAAATGCAAGAAAGAAAAAAAGCATTAAAATATATATCTAAGGGTTCATTTTCCTAACATCACATTATCTGACCTTTTCTGCTTGACTCATACATGTACTAGATATTGCAAATAAGGGAAACCATAGGACGTATGTTTCTTTGGGCCTGGCTTACTTCACTTAATGTAATTTTTTCCAAGTCTTTCCATTTCCTAACAAATGGGGCAATGTCTTTCTTTCTGACGGAGGTATAGAATTCCATTGTGTATATATACAACATTTTCTTGATCCATTCATCTACTGGGGGTCATCTGGGTTGGTTCCATATCTTAGCTATGGTAAATAATGCTGCAATAAACATAGTTGTGCTGATAGCTTTAATGTGGTCTTGTTTGTAAACATTTGGGTAAATGCCCAAAAGTGGGATTGCTGGGTCATAGGGGAGCTCTATGTGAAGTCTTTTGGGGAATCTCCATACGACTTTTCAAAGTGGTTGAACAAGTTTACATTCCCACCAACAATGAAGTAAGGTTCCCTTCTGTCCACGTCCCTTCCAGCCTCTGTTGTTGTTAGAGTTCTTGATTTTTGCCATTCTAACTGGAGTGAGGTGGTATCTCAATGTTGTTTTGATTTGCATTTCGTTTATAGCTAGGGATGTTGAGCATTTCTTCATGTGTCTATTGGCCATCCTTCTTTCTTCTTCAGAGAAGTTTCTCTTTAAGACTTTAGCCCACTTATTTATTGGGCAGTTGTTTCTTTGAGGATTTGTTTTAGGGGGATTTAATTTTTTGAGTTCCAAGTATATTTTAGATATGAGACCCTTGTCTGTTCTATGGCTAGTGAAGATCTTCTCCCAATCCGTGGGCTTTCTATTGATCTTGCTAGCTATGTCCTTTGCCATGCAGAAGCTCTGCAACTTTATGCAATCCCATTTGTCCAAACTTTCTTTGATTTGTTGTGAAAATTTCGGCCTGCGCCAAGGAGACCTAGGGTTTCTCCCATTCCATCCTGTAATATTTTCAGAGTGTCTGCTTTGACTTCGAGGTCTTTGATCCATTTGGAGTTGATTCTGGTGCAGGGTGATATGTAAGGATCTAGCTTTAGTTTTCTACAAGTAGTTAACCAATTTTGCCAGCACCATTTACTGAAGAGGCTATCTTTCTTCCATTCTATTTTTTTAGCTCCCTTATCGAATATTAGATGGCTATAGGTCTGTGGGTTCATTTCTGGGTTTTCAATTGTATTCCATTGGTCCTGAGGTCTGTTCTTTGCCAGTACCAAGCTGTTTTCATTACTATGGCTTTATAGTAGAGTTTGAAATTTGGTATTGATATTCCTCCTGCAGTGTTGTTTCCGTTGAGGAGCGTTTTTGGTATTCGTGGTCTTTTATTGTTCCATATGAATTTTTGGATTGCATCTTCTATTTCCTTCCGTCTCCTCCCTGCCCCACTACCCCAACCTTCCCCATGTCAAAGTTGTAACGTACATTTTTCAACATAATGTCTTGTACATCTCATTGTTGCGATGGATCCATCCGTATCTTTATTTAAACAATTTGTTTTTTCCCTTCCCCTCCACAAATTATATCAACATCAAGTACAGTGAAAACAGGGAATATACCGTGGGGGACGGACATACATAGCAACAAAGAAATCATCTCATAAATATATTAGAAAGAATAGCAAGAAAGGAAAACCATTTGAGTCCTTATCTTGGGGATCATTTCACCTAACATCAATTTATCTGACCGTTTCTGGTTGTCTCAGACATATAGTAGTTATTGCAAATAAGGGAAACCAACGGACCTATGTTTCTTTAGGCCTGTAGTACTTCAATTAATATAAATTTTCCAAGTGTTTCCATTTCCTAACAAATGGGGCAATGTCATTCTCTCTGATGGAGACATAGAATTCCATTTTGTATAAATAAGAAGTGGGCTAAAGACTGACAGAGAAACTTCTCTGAATAGGAAAGAAGGATTGCCAATAGACATATGAAGAAATGCTCAAACTCCCTAGCCATAAAAGAAGTGCAAATCAAAACAATATTGGGATATCACCTCACTACAGTTAGAATGGCTATAACCAAGAACTCTAACAACAATAGATGCTGGAGGGGATGTCGACAGAAGGGAACCCTAGTGCATTGTTGGTGGGAGTGTAAATGTGTTCAACCACTTTGGCAAGCAGTATGGAAGATTCTCAAAAGATTCCACATAGAACTCCCCTATGACCCAGCAATCCCACTTTTGGGCATTCACCCAAAAGATCACAAACAAGACTATACTAAATCAACCAGCACGTCTATGTTTATTGCAGCATTATTTACCATAGCAAACCCAGATATCCCTCAATAGATGAATGGATAAATCACACTTTTTGAATGTTATCATCTTAACGACAGTCTGCTTCTACATCTTTCATTCTATGTTTCAAACCTTTATATTTTTTCTTTCTCTGTTGCTGAATAAATGTATTCCTGGAAACGATATTCACAGCAAATCTGGGTGTAATTTTCAATTTTAAAATTTCAAATATAATACAAACTTTGTTTTGACTAGTCATTTTCTAAAAATGAGTGATATTCATGAACACTAATATTTTTGTGCCTTTAAGTAAATTGAGACTTCGGTTGTTCTTATGTCTACGTGACTTAATCATTAGATTAATCATGTATAAACATGTGCATTACACTTTTTTATTTTAATATATAAAATAGTCTCCAAGGATTTACTTTAAAGTGATAATGGGAAGGTTTGTCTTCCTGTTACAAACTTTATATTTATTGCAGTAAAAGTACTTGAAATACATGATGTTTACTGGAGCAATATAAAAGATGAGAACATATTTCTAAAAAGAATGGATTTATTGATTAAAACATAGAAAAGACTAAAATAGGTTTCTTCCTTGAGACTGCATAAATTTCTTATGAATGTAGCTCAAGATGAGATTCAGAGATTTTTTCATATTAATATTACTGAGATTTACATCACAATATAAGCAGTAGTGATATTTTAAGGAATTGGTCATTCAAAGCCTTAGATAGCTAATGAAGAATGGGATTGAAAATAGTAGAGGAAAACAATCAACATACAGCTATTGTGATTTTATAATACTAATATGAAAGAAATGGCACTTTCCCCTTTCTGAATAAGAAAGTTTAGCCAGTAATTTCAAAGTAAGGCATCAGTTGTAATGAGTCTAAAATCTTTTCCTCCAAGATATCCAAGAGGACTATACTCATCCTCTGAAGAGTAAATAAGTAATTATTTTAATTAGCTTTCTTAATATTAATTTATTGTAGCAAATAGTTTTAAATGTTTACTCCCTTTCCTTCAATGTAATAAGATACATTTCATATTCTTTCACTTTATACAAGCCTGAAATCACTATTTCAAAGTAACAGAAACAGAAAAACAAAAATAACCTGATACAATATCACCAATCCTAAATTATATGAAAAAATCGACAATATAAAAAATAAACCTGAGGAAGAGGAAAATCAATGGCAGGATAAGAACAGAAAATTACTCTAGCTCTCTCTAATCAATCAGAGATTTAGAGTCCTAGCAGGTACTACATTTCTAGAGGTTCACACCACGGCAGCTACAATTGTGTATCTATATATAGCTACACAATTCAAAAGAAGATTTTATACTGTCTTCAAAAGAAAATGGAAATGTATGAAAAGATATTTAGTCAGGCAGGTGACTGTTTTGACTGTGTTGGCTAACATATTCAAAACACAGCTAAAGTGTGGAATAAAAGGACCACATGGGACAAAAGAAGGAACAAAAGTGTACAAGACAGTGTCACATCCAAACACAGAGACAATTCACCATACCACTGGACAGTCCAAACTCTCACTGGAACCACAAATATTAACATCACAACATCTCACCACAACTGACCTCTACTCCTCCACTTAATGATCTAAACGAAAACCTAATTCCAGAACAATAAATAACAACAGAAGATCAAACTAACTCCTGGCAAATCAACCAAGAACATAGAGTCACATATTAAGATCATAGATACTCCAAATGAGAACGAAGAAATCCTCCAAATGGACAGAACAAATCAGAAAAATACAAGAAAAATGATGTCAAGGTAGTATAATTCACACAGTTAATAAACAGGCATTAGAACAGACAATCAAGGACCTGGAAGATAGTTTTCAAAAAACATTACAAATACTGCTGAAAAATGTGATTAATGAAAACATACAAAACCTCTACAAGGAAATTTGTAAATAAGATGATACCAACCAAAGATTAGCAAAATAACTCATGGAGACTGCAAAAAAAGATAAATAAATTCTGAGAAGACGAGGTAGTTCATGGAAAAAACAGTTGGTATCGATGGTATGATCAAACAAGATTCATTCTAGGATAAAATTGGATTCACTATACTTGTCAATAAACATAATACAAACCATCAGCAGAAGCAGGAAGAAGAAGCACATGATTGCCTGTTCGGATATAGAAATTGTTTTTAACAAACTCCAATACCCCTTTATGATTAAAAGGTCTGAGAAACTAGTAATGCATGGAACTTTCCTCGATATAATACAGAGATGTATATGACAAAGAGATAATTAGCATGTACCTAACGGTGGAAGCATGAAGGCATTAAAATCAGGAATGAGACAAGGATGTCTACTCTCTCCACTACTCTTCAATATAGTAGTGGACTGTCAGGCAAGAGAAAAACATAAAGGGGCTCTAAATAGGGAAAAAATAAAACTATCCCTTTTTTCAAATTAAATGCTCCTGTATTTAAATGACCCTATAGCTTCCTCCCCCAAGTTAGTAAAGGTGATACGAACCTTCTGCAATGTAGCAGGGTATAAAACCCACAAGAATCAGTAGGTTTTCTGTGTTACCAACAATGGGAAGATCCGCGATGAAATCCAAAATAAAACCTCAAATGTTTTTGCCTCAAATTCAAATCATATTAAACGAAACAAAACAACAACAACAAAGCTAGGAATTAATTAAAATAAAAAGAGAAGGACCTCTACTGTGAAAACTTTAAAGCCTTTCAATGCTCTTGGTTGGAAGAAATAACATTGTGAAAACTGCAATACTGCCCCCAAACAATTGACAATGTAATACCCATCAAAATCCCAACAATATTCCTCAATTCCGTAGAGAAAGCAATCCAAGATCAAGAAAATGTGGCATACATACACAATGGAATTCTATGCCTCCATCAGAAAGAATGACACTGCCCCATTTGTTAGGAAATGGAAAGACCTGGAAAAAATTATATTAAGTGAAGTAAGCCAGGCTCAGATAAACATAGGTCCCATGTTTTCCCTTATTTGCAATATCTAGTATATGTCTGAGTTAAGCAGAAAAGGTCAGATAAGTTGATGTTAGGGGAATGAACCCTAAGATATGTACTCAAATGTTTTTTTTTTCTTTCTTGCGATTGTTTCTAACACAGTTATAAAATTATTTCGTTGTTGTTTCATATATCCTTCCCCCACAGTATAACCCCTGCTTTCACTGTATTTAATGTTGTTTTAACTTATGGAGGGGAAGGGGAAAAACAAATCATTTAAATAGGGATACGGGTGGATCCATTGCAACAATGAGATGTACAAGTCATTATGTCAAAAACAAACTTTACAACTTTGGTTCGGGAGGGGGGGTGACGGAGGGGTCGCGGAGGGGGCGGGGGAAGATGGGAAGGGATCGGAAGGGTAAACAAAGGAGGAGGCTACAATGCTTGATAAGAAATGTACTCATTATCTTGCCTATGTAATTGTAACCCCTCCGTACAGTATTTTCACAATAAAAAACCATTTAAAAATAAATAAAAAAGAAAGCAATCCAAATTTAATATAGAATTACAAAATTACATATGATACATGAACTCCTGGGCCTATAGTCATCTTACACACACACACACACACACACAAGCGCACACACATACACACAATGGAATTCTATTCACCCCTCAAAAAGGAAGATTTTTCACCGGTCATCAGGAAAATGAAAGTTTGGGAAAATTACATTAGGAGAAAGGAATGCAGACTTAAAGAAATTTAGTTTTCATGGATTCATTAATTTATGGTAGCTAGAAGATGCATACAAAACTTTAAGACAGATTCTACCTCACCCCAGTTAGAATGGCCATTATCAAGAAAACTAACAATAGCAAATACTGGCATGGATGTAGCCAATTGGAACTTTATTATATTGTTGATGGGAAATTAAAATTTTTCTTTTTTTATTGTGAAAATACTGTACAGAGGAGTCGCAATTACATGGGAAAGATAATGAGTATATTTCTTATCAAGCATTGTAGCCTTCTCCTTTGTTTCCCCTTCCCATCCCTTCCCCTCTTCCCCCCCGCCCACCCTTCTCCTCCCCCCACCCTGCACAAAAGTTGTAAATTTCCTTTCTGACATAACGATTTGTACATCTCATTGTTGCAATGGGACCAACTGTATCGCTATTTAAACGATTTGTTTTTCCCCTTTCCCTCCAAAAATTATAACAATAGCAAATACAGTGTAAGCAGGAGTTATACTGTGGGGGAGGGACATACAAAGCAACAAAGAAATATTTTTATAAATGTGTTAGAAACAATCGCATGAAAGAAAAAAAACATTTGAATACATATCTTAGGGTTCATTTCCCTAACATCATATTATCTGACCTTTTCTGCTTGATTCAGACATATACTAGATATTGCAAATAAGGGAAACCATGGGACCTATGTTTCTTTGGGCCTGGCTTACTTCACTTAATATAATTTTTTCCAAGTCCTTCTATTTCCTAACAAATGAGGCAATGCCATTCTTTCTGATGGAGGCAGAAAATTCCATTGTGTATATATACCACATTTTCTTGATCCATTCATCTACTGAGGGGCATCCCGGTTGGTTCTAAATCTTAGCTATAGTAAATAATGCTGCAATAAACATAGTTGTGCTGGTAGCTTTAGTGTGGTCTTGTTTGTAAACATTTGGGTAAATGCCCAATAGTGGGATTGCTGGGTCATAGGGGAGCTCTATGTGGAGTCTTTTGAGGAACCTCCATACTACTTTCCAAAGTGGTTGAACAATTTTACACTCCCACCAACAATGCAGTAAGGTTCACTTCTGTCCACATCCCCTCCAGCATCTGTTGTTATTAGAGTACTTGATTATAGCCATTCTAAGTGGGATGAGGTATCTCAATGTCGTTTTGATTTGCATTTCTTTTATGGGTAGGGAGTTTGAGCATTTCTCCATGTGTCTATTGGCAACCTTCTTTCCTCTTCGGAGAAGTTTCTCTTTAAGTCTTTATCCCACTTATTTATTGGGCAGCTGTTTCTTTGAGACTTTGTGGTTGGGGGATTTAATTTTTTGAGTTCCATGTAAATTTTAGATATGAGACCCTTGTCCATTGTATGGTTAGTGAAGATCTTCTCCCAATACGTGGGATTTATATTGATCTTGCTAGCTATGTCCTTTGCCATGCAGAAGCTCTGCAATTACATGTGATCCCATTTGGCCAACCTTTCTTTGATTTGTTGTGTTTCTGGGTCTCCAATTAGAAAATTTCGGCCTGCGTCAAGGAAAACTAGGGTTTCTCCTATTCCATCCTGTAATCTTTTCAGAGTGTCTGCTTTGACTCCAAGGTCTTTGATCCATTTGGAGTTGTTTCTGGTGCAGGGTGATATGTAAGGATCTAGTTTTAGTTTTCTACAAGTAGTTAACCAATTTTGCCAGCACCATTTACTGAAGAGGCTGTCTTCCATTCTTGTTTTTTTTTAGCTCCCTGTTCAAAAATTAGATGGCTATAGGTTTTTAGGTTCTTTTCTGGTTTTTCAATTCTATTACATTTGTCCTGAGGACTGTTCTTGTGCCAATACCAAGCTGTTTTGATTACTATGGCTTTTTAGTAGAGTTTGTAATTTGGTATAGATATTCCTCCAGCAGTATTTTTTCTATTGAGGATCGTTTTTGCTCTCTGGGGTCTTTTATTGTTCCATATGAATTTTTGGATTGCCTCTTCTATTTCTTTGAAGAATGAATTTGGAATTTTTATAGGTATCGCATTGAATTTGTAGATAGCCTTGTGAAGTATTGCCATTTTCATGATGTTCATCTTTCCCATCCAAGACCATGGGAGTTATTGCCCCTTTCTAAGTTCTGTATTGATTTCTTTTTCAAGTTTTTAAAGTTTTCATCATAGAAGTCCTTCACTTCTTTGCTTAAGTTAATTACTAGGTATTTTATTTTTTGTGAGGCTATTATGAATGGAGTTGCTTTCCTAATTTCAGCCACACTTTTCTCATTGTTGGCATACAGAAACGCAATTGATTTTTGAGGGTTAATTTTACACCCTGCTAATTTGCCAAAATTTTGAATCAGCTTGAGTAATTTGGGAGTGGAATCTATGGGATTCGTTAAATACAAGATCATGTCATCTGCAAAGAGGGATTGTTTTACATCTTCTTTCCCTATTTGGATCCCCTTTATGTTTGCATCTTGTCTTATTGCTGTAGCTAGGCATTCTAATACTGGATTGAAGAGAAGTGGAGAAAGAGGACATCCTTGTCTTGTTCCTGAGTTAAGAGGAAATGGCTTTAGTTTTTCACCATTAAGTATTCTGCTGGCTGTATGTTTGTCATATACAGCCTTTATTGTATTGAGGAATGTTCCATGGATTCTTAGTTTTTCCCAAACCTTCATCTGCATCTATTGAGATAACCATGTGGTTCTTATCCTTGCTCCTGTTGATGTGATGAATTATATTAATTGATTTGCGTATATTGAACCACCTTTGCATCTCTGAAAAGAATTCTGTTTGATTGTGGTGCATGATTTTTTGGAGCAAATGTTGAAGTTGATTGGCCAAAATTTTGTTGAGAAGTTTTTCATCAATGTTCATCAAAGGAATGGGTCTATAATTCTTTCTTTGATGAGTTTTTGCCTGGTTTTGGGATGAGGGTTATGATGGCTTCATAGAATGTGTTCAGTAGTGAACTTTCTCTTTCAATTTCATTGAAGAGTTGGAGGAGTATTGGTGTGAGCTCTGCTTTGAAGGCCTTGTGGAATTCCGTTGTAAAACCATCTGGTCCTGGACTTTTATTAGATGGTAGGTCTCTTAATGCTGTTTCTATTTCAATGCTTGACATGGGCCTGTTAAGCTGGTTATCTGATCTTGGTTTAGTTTTGGCATATCAATATTTGCTAGGAAAAGGTCCATTTCTGCCATGTTCTAAAACTTATTAGCATAAAGTTTTGAGAAGTGTTCCCTTATAATGTTCTGAAACTTGGTTGTTTTCGTGGTGATGTTTCCATTTTCATCTCTGAGTTTATTTATTTGGGTGTGTTCTCTTCTATTTCTGATAAGATTTGCTAAGGGTCTGTCAATTTTGTTAATTTTTCGAAGAAGCGATTCTTTGGTTTGTTGGTTCTTTCTATAGTTTTTTTGGATGCTAATTCATTTAATTTTGATTTAATTTTAATTATTTCTTTCCATCTACTGGATTGTGGTTTATGTTGGTGCTCTTTTTCAAGGAGGTTCAGATGTCTCATTGAATTGTTAGTTTCAGATCTCTCCAATTTGTTGATGTAGGAACTCAGAGCTATAAACTTGCCCCTGAGTATTGCCTTTGCTGTGTCCTAGAGGAGCTGGTAATTTGTGTGCTCATTTTTGTTGAATAGCATGAACATTTGAATTTCTTTTCTAATCTCCTCCATGACCCACTCATGATTCTGCAGTGTGTTGTTCAGCCTCCATGTGTTACCGGACATTCTTTGGTGGCTTTTGGTGTTGAGTTTTAAATTTATTCCCTTGTGATCTGAGAGAATCTATCTAGTGGGAAAAGTGGTGTGTTAAAATCCCCAACAATTAATATCTTTCGATCTATGTGGGATTTGAGGGAAAGTAGTGTTTCTTGGATAAATTTTTGTGCTCCGTTGTTGGGCGAATAGATATTTAGAATTGTAATATCCTCCTGAAGGAGAGATCCCTTAATTAGTATGTAGCGACCTTCTTTATCTCTTCTCACAAATTTTAATTTGATGTATATTTTATCTGATATTAGGATTGCATCTCCTGCCTGTTTATGGGGACCGTTTGCTTGATAGAGTTTGTTCCTGCGTTTAACATTGAAAATGTTTTGGTTTCTATGGGCAAGATGTGACTCCTGAAGGCAGCAGATAGAAGGATCTTGATTTCTAATCCAACTAGACAGTATACGTCACTTAATTGGATAAAGTCCGTTAATGTTGAGAGATAGGACTGAGAAGTATTTGGGAGATCCTGCCATTTAATTCACATTCGTGGGGGCTAGAGGTACTGGGTTCTTGCTATGGTTCTTGGATTCTCAGTTTGGGTGCAGTTTCTTGGCCTTTATTGTGGTCTTGTTGGTTTCTATGTGTGAGACATCTTTAAGAATATTTTGTAGGGATGGTTTGGTGGAGATATATTGTTTCAATTCTTCTTTGCTATGAAAGGTTTTTATTTGGCCTTCAGTTATGAAGGAGAGTTTAGCTGGGTACAGTAATCTTGGTTGACAGCTTTTGTCTTTAGGGCATGGCATACATCATTCCAGGCTCTCATTGCTTTGATAGTCACTGCTGAGAAATCTGAGGTGATTCTCATGGATTTCTGTGGACAGATGATTGGTCTTTTCTCCTTGACAGCTTTAAGGATCTTTCCTTGGTCTGAATTGATCCTGTTTGGATTATAATGAGATGGTGGGCTGTCCTATTCTGGTCTGGTCTATTTGGGGTTCTAAAAGCTTCTCATATCTGAATAGGCCTATCTTTTTGCATGTTTGGGAAGTTCTCTGCTAGGTCCCTGTTAAACAAATTTCCTAGATCATTAACTCCTATTTCTAGGTGCTCCTCTACACCCATTATCCTCAGATTAGGTCTTCTGTGGTGTCTTCCAAGTGTTGAATAGATCTATCATATTTCTTGGACTTGTCTTGGATTGTTGTATGTTCTTTCTCTATAATATCTAGGCTGTCTTCAATCCCCGAGATTCTATCTTCTGCATGGCCTAACCTGCGGTAAAGACTTTCTATTTGTTTTTTATCTCATTTCCCCAATTGGTCAGTTTTGATGCCTTCAAATTCTTTGTTGAAGCTTTGTTCTAGACTTGTGTGAGCTTTTTTACTTCCTTAATTTGGTGTTCAGTGTTTATTCTCAAATCATTTAGTTGATTGGTTATGATTTCGTTGGACTCCCATTCCTTCTGTTGGGTGCCATTCAGCATTCCCTTTGTGGTCTCCCTGACTTCCTTCAGCTCTTTGTTAATGGATTCCATGAATGCCTTTAGTGATCTTTGTGTATTCTCGTCTTGTTCTCTCAATTCCTGTATTATTCTTTGCTTAGCTTCCTCACGTTCACGCCATTCTTGTAGTTCTCTTTCAGTGTTCTCAGCCTGCTCATGCCATTCCTGCCTTTCTCTTTGTGTGGTCTCCAGCTGCTCATGCAATTTCTGTATCAGTTTTTGAGTAGCTTCCTTAGGCTCCTGATATTCCTGCATTAACCTTTGGTTTGCTTCCTCTCTTTCCCTATCACGCTCATACAGAGTCCTTTGTATGTTTTCAATCTTTTCATTTACCATTGTTGCCAGTAGTGTTTGTAGAGCTCTTTGGGAACTCTCCTCTGGATTATTCATTATCTGTTCTGTCCCTGATTATCATGAGTTGGAGTTGAGATACCCGGACTTTCCACTTTTTTTGTGTTTTTCCGGCTCAGTCTGCCCATTTAAGATGAAAGTAACACCAGTTTTGTGCTAGAACACTATCTTAAGGCAAGCATCAAAGTCTGTACTTGCACAGTCCAAAGTCTGCAGATACACTCTTGTTCATCAGATATATGTATTCAACATCAAACAATTATATATTAATGGGCTACAAACCCCAAAGAAGTATTTGGCATATGAGAAATTATTATGTTAAGGAGCGATGTAGGTAAAAATAGGAATAAAAAGATGTAGGAAGGCACAGGGCGGGTTTACTTAACTAAGTCCTAATCTCAAAGCTGGAAATAGGTTGGATAGGATGAAAGTAGAGAGAGAGAAAAAAAGAAGAAAGAGAAAGAGAAAAAAGAGACAAGAAAAAATAGAAAAGCAAAAATTAAAAACTAAAAATTGTAGTGCTTAAAAATTATACAATGAAAACGAAATACGCAAAGAAGTGGATATCATGAGGGAAGGGGAGGGATATAATGGAAACGTGAAAAATTAAAATACTGAAATTATTATACAGGTATAAAGAGTCATAGTGCTATTAAGGGATTTAAGTCTAAGAGGTTTTGAATTGAGTAATAAATTTCTGGATTAAGTGTGTACACAATGGGGGATAAGGTCTAATAATTTACTATGGGTATATCTGAGGATGTGCAGAACAGCAATTAAGTCACACAAAGAAGAACGAAAGAGAAGAAAAGGTGAAAAAATTGAGGAAGAAAGAAAAAAAGATCAAATGTTCAGGAGAGCTAAACAAAGAACAAAAAAAATAAAATAAAATTTTAAAAAGAAAGAAAAAAGAGAAAGAAAGAAAGACACACTCACACATATACTCCCCAAATAAAAATTATAAGAGGAAGAAAAAATGTTACTAGAAAACAAATTTTTAAAAAGGTAAAAATTAAGAATTAAAAAAATTTTAGAAAAAAAATTTTTATTAAAAGGTACAAAAAAAGAAAAGTTCTTTAATTTTTTTGGAGGGGTGTGAAGATCCTGTTATCTCCCTTGTGTCCATAACCAGCCTCTTGTTGGAGTCTCTGGTCTGCTTGTGGTGTTTGATTTTCCTGTGGCTTGGTTGGTTTCTTAAGTCAGTTTGAGTAGGCAGAAAAATGCTCTGCTTTACCCAGGATGTTGTGATCCTCCTCTCAGGCTAGTTCAATGGGAGGGAGATCTGCTTTGAGTATCACAAAAGAGGGAGATGGCTCTTTCCTCAAGTTTGGAGATGCTGTGATGATGGTAAGTTCTGGGTGGAGTTGAGGCCTTTTAGCCATCAGTAGCTTTTCCCTGAGTGAGAGACTCACAAAGCCCAGCCTGGAGCCATTCTCAGGGTTCCTGTTTACTGTATTTCAATTGATTGTCAAGGCTGCTAAAGGGAGGGGCAGCCTCTGGCTCTGTTTACCAAGTGAAGAAAGCCATTCCTGGGACTGGCAGCCAGAGCTGGGTGACTTTTCCCTGGGTGGAGCTGAGTCTGGCCGGTCAGTTTAGGTTCTTGTGACCAGCTAAATGATGCTAGTTTTCTTCCAAGGCCTGAGTTGAAGCTAGCAGCTCAGTCTGGAGATGGAGATCTCTGGTAGTGGGGGGGGAGTGGCCTTTCCTCCTCTGCTCCCTGAGAAGGAGTGAGGATTTAAGGCTTCTACCCACGTGGAGTCTTGGTTCCTGGGTTTTCTCTGGTCTGTGAACTGCAGGATGAAATGTTTGCTCCTTGTCGCTTCTTGCTGATATTGAGTAGAATCTGCTCGCCTGCCGCGTCTGACTCCTTTGTCCTGGACTCTCTGTGTTGCAGGTATGGCAGCTATGGCCATTTTCACCACCGCTGCAGCCGCAGTAGCAGCTGCTGGCTAGTGCTCAAATCTATCTCCTTGCCTTGATTTTCCCTCTGTGGCCTAACTCTCTGTCCTGTGGTGGCACACTTGGTGTGATTCTCTGGCTTAGGACTGTTCACTGGAACACTAAAACTGCTTTCTATATGAGAGCTTGTTTAGCCTCCAGCTTCTCCTCTGCCATCTTCCTGGAACTCCCTTCCAAATTAAACTTTTTCAATCACTCTGTAATGCAGTATGGAGAGTACTCAAAAGACTAAACATAAATCTCCCCTATGACCCATTAATTCCCCTCATGGGCAGTAATCCAATAAATAACAAACAAGCTCACATTAAAGCTACCACATAACCATGTTCAGGGCCCAGGGCAAGAGTTCAAGGAATGGAAAAAAACGTTAACCCTGTTGGTATTCGTTTCCGCAAATATGAAACTTTTGACATCAGATACCAAATCATTCTATTGGCAGTAGCTAGTTTAGGACTTAAATGTAGCAGGTGATAAAAGGGCTTTTTGTTGAATGTTAGGAAAAGATGTAGGCAGTCCAAGAGAAGGGGGATTTTTTGTTGTTGTTGTTGGTCAAGTGTCTTTAACTATGGGAGTGGGACCTGTTCCTAAACTCTTCAACTGAAAGTGAGTTCTCCACCTCTTGAGCCACAGTGCCACTTCTAGTTTTCTGGTGGTTCAATGGAGATAACAGTCTCAGGGACTTTGTTGCCCCAGCTGTCTTTGAACAGCAGTCCTCAGATCTCAGCTTCCGGAGTAGCTAGGATTACAGCTGTGAGCGTCTGGCACCGGGCTAAAAAATGGGGGATTTTTATATAAAAAGAGAATCCACCTCTTCTCCTGTGTCTAAACGTCAGATATCAGTACTAGAACACTTCACCCTCAATTCATTTCATCATACATTTGTAAATTTTCTCTTTTCCTTCATGTGGGAATACTTCAGTAAATATCAACTCAGATGTGGGACTGGATCAATTGTATGGGAATTGCTAGCAAATAAATCAAGAACTACTAAATCAAATCAAATGAGCCCCTCATTTGGAAAAATTACAAGTCTGTGCTTGATTACTTCGTAACGTGATATTGAACATCCTAACAGAGTGATGACGTTTTCTTTCTCTTCAGTAATTGGCCTTCTCCCACATGTGGTCAAATATTTAAGAATCCAAAGATTTCCATTGATAATTCATTAAGCTGTCCTCTAAGAAAATGTGCATTTCTGGAATTTGGTCGGCTGTCCTATTCTTACATGCACAGGCTTTCTATGATTTATTTGTTTTACAAGGAATTCTATTTTCCAATCTTTGTGTGACAAATTTAATCTCTCTAATCAGTATTTCTGACCCTCTCTCTAGAGTCTCATTTCAGTCTGACTCATAAAAATATGTTTTTATCAGTTAAATGGCTCTCATCTTCTGTTTTTTGCCCGACTTCATGTAGGCTGTGATAGCAGCTCTGACTGGCTGTGCTTACTGGAGTATTTTTTTTAGAGGTCTAGGATTACTATTCAAAGTAGTAGCTTCACTGGGTCCCAATGATCCCCTGGCCTACACTGAATAGGTTTTTCTCCTAAAGAAACGAAAACTGCTGACTAAATTCCTGTTTTCATTGTTTCAAAATGAGGCAATCTGGCATCCTTGCAAAGCCATGAATAATCCTCTCTAACAATGGTCTATCAAGATGGCTTTTCAAAGTTGACTGTGAAAAATGTTCATTTTCAAGTCACTACCATAAAACAGATCACATCTCTGGGAGCAGAATTTTGGAAGGAAGGATTACCTTCCTTTTTTCTCTTAGGATAGATCAAATCATAATATTCTTCAGTTGTGGTCAGCGTGGAGCACATTTTCCCAAGAATATACTGTAGTGTAAAGGAGGACCAACTATCAAAATAAAGGTGGAAATACTTGTCTAGAGTCTGATTTATCTTGCTTATATTTGTTGTCATTTTCATTATTTCAAACACATGGATAATTTGTACTTGGGATTAGACAGATTTATCTTGCTTATATCTGTTGTTTTTTTCATTAGTTCAAACACATGGATAATTTATACTTGGGATTAGACAAGTGACAATAGATTAATGTAATAAACATTCATTACTTTCATATATCCAATATAATACACTTAACAACTTATGGAAAATTAAATCCAACTATAGAAACAATGTCAGAAATATAAAATAAGCCTCAATATGTATAATCTGGCACACATACACCATCATCTACTCAGAAATTCAGTCTCTCTACAAATATTTATTTGGCACAAAATAAAAATTTAATGAATATGTTCTGTAAGCATCATCTGAAATACTGTATATAATTTTATGGATGTATATAATTTTATGGATGTCTCCTAGACAGGAATTTAACATGCATGTAGTAATCAAATTTCCACAATTTAAGCTAGACAAGAGGAGTCATACCCTCATACACTGCCTGGAGAATGTGTGGTGTGAATATTACTACACTGCTGAGCCTTTTCACCTAATACCAAGAGTCATATGCAATAATTTATTATTTGATGTTATGATGAGTGCTAAGTGTAGAATAAACTTTGAATTATTAAATTAATTCACAAAAATGAAATGATGATTTATTATTGAAATAATGATATATTTGTTTAAATTCTAATGCTTCTCAATTTTACAATTCATGAAATATATTATTAAAATTAGTTCCACTTTCTTCTTTTCTATATCTACTAAAATTAAAATTATATGTTAAACATTCAATATTAAATCAGTAATAATAACATTATTAAAATAATATATAATTAAACTGTGATTTGAATTATAGTTCTAACAAATTGTGATGTAAAACAATACTATTATGGGTAATATTTTTTAAACTTACCAGCTTATTTGCTTCCTGTGTCATTTGTTATTCTTGGTCCAAATCATCTCTTCACCTTAATTGTTTATTTTTCTATTTTATCTCTATTGTTTTACTGAGTTTGCATTTTGTTTTCCCTGTTTAGTGACTGACATGAGGGTGAAAAGGTGTATGCTAGTTTATCACTTCCTATGTTACAGTGAAATTACTGTACTCCACAGCTGTTCTACTTTTCTCTGTATAGTACAATATTTTCCCCACTCTCATCTCCTGTATTGCTGCTCTCATGTATTTTATTTTTTATTTAAATTTTATTATCAAGTTAATGTACAGAGGGGTTAGATTTACATAAGCAAGTTAGTGAATTCATTTTTTTCTAACTTGTTACCACTTCCCCCATGTTACTCCCTCTTCCTTCCTAACATCCCCCAAGATTATTTCCAAAATATTGTGAGTATCTCGTTTGCATAGGTTCCCCCTTTGTCCTTTGTCTCACTATTTTGTTTATTTACCTCTCCCTTTCCTAGTTCAGATCAACATATTTACAATAACCAGCGTATCAAAATCAAATACAGTGACTACAGGGGATAAACATTGGTGGGGAAAACACAAAAGATAAAAAGAAATCACATACTACATTAAGAACTACAACAACAAAAACATGTCTTTGAGTTCATTTCACTTGGAATCACCTTATAAGATCATATGTAAATAGATAGTGAGCTATTCTGCTCATCTACTAAGATTATCCTTGATGTACACAATAATGCTTCCCTATTACCCACTAATCCCACTTCTGGGCATTTACCCACGTGACAACAAACAAGGTCACACTAAAGCTACCAGCACAATTGTGTTTATCACAGTATTATTTACCATAGCTAAGATATGATATCAACCCAGATGCCCCTCAGTAGATGAATGAAGAAAATGTCACTCTCTCATACACACACACTTACACATGCACATGGAATACTATGCTTCCATCAGAAAGAGTGATAACACCTCATTTGTAAGGAAATGGAAGATCTTGGAAAAAATCATATTAAGTGAAGTAAGCCAGACTTAAAGAAACATAGGTCTCAGGTTTTCCCTTATTTGTAATAATTAGTTTATATCAAGAATAATCTCATGTACTTTAATTTGACATTTTGTTCTATGTTGAGCATAGAACATTATTGCTATATTGTTTGATATTATTTCTGCAAACAGGCAGGTATATTTAAAGAATTACATTAATCTCATCCATTACTGAAGGAAGAACAACTTAAAGAGCAAACCCTACTCGGAAGAACAACTCCTACTTATTTAGCTTCATTCGGAAGAACAACTCCTACTTATTTAGCTTCATTCCTTTGTAAGGCCAGTGTAGTCCCCTGTAACCTCATCTTGTACATTACAACTCTGTACTTGGTCATCCTGCATATCTACTATCTTCTACATTGTGACCTAAATGCCCTAGTGATTCCAGTTTGCTTTACTTTAAAAAAAATTCTCTCTTAATGTTTGAGGTTGGTGTGGTTGCGTGTGTGTAGTATTACAAAGATTGGAAGACAACATTTTTGTTCATTTAGATTACATCTTTCTGGTCATTGTAAGTTGTGGCTCATGGGAGAAGTATCTTGCTATTTTAAGGATGAAACAGAACATGTATTTGTGCATGTACCAGAGTTGCTTTAATTGTGTGGATTTGAACACTTAACTTCGAAGTATATCTTGGCTGCTGTTGTGAATAATGTGAATAACAATGAACTACAAATATATTTATGAGTTACCCAGAGAGAAACAATCACATGATTGGTGAGTCAGATGATATTTCAACTTTGCATTTTTTTAGAAAATGCATACTACTTTCTACAACGATATTACGAGCCTGTATTTTGACCAAGAGTGTAGAGAATTTTCTTTTCTCCATACTCTCACCAACATTATTACCTTTTGAGTTTTATGAAAGTGCATGTTTCTAATAGGTGAAGTAACCCAGACTGGCTTTAGACTCAAATCCTCTTAGTCCAACCTCCTAAATGCTTGGAATTACAAACCTTTACCACCACACCTGGTTCTTTTGAGTTTTTTTGATAAGAGTTATAATAGTTATGAAGTAGTATCATAGTAATTTTGAATTACATTTCTCTAATGACTTCTGTTCACTAAGCCAGCATAGAAATGGCATTAAACACAACTTTGTAAACCCACTGTGATTTTCAGGGCTTTTTGGAAAACAGGCTTATTCAGAACTTTTGTCCATTTTTATTCATGTTACTTGTTAATCTCATCTTTATGCTCTCTATACAAAATCAATAATTAATTCAAGATAGTAGTAAAAGAAAAAATTAAGCAACTCCTAATATTTTAAAATTTTCAATACATGATATTGCTTAGATCATTTTCTGTTTACACTTGAGACTATAAAACTCAATTTAGTTTGACCTTTTACAAGGCTATATTTATTTTATTTTATGTTTATTGCTCTTTCCAAAGCCTGCATGTCTGATTTCCCTTGGTTTCCTTCAGTTTCAAGTAGTTCAGATTTCAAACTGAAGAATAAATGGAAGGAAGCAAACACAAAAACACTGTTCCTCTCATCTGATGATGCCTCTCCAAGAATGAGGTAAGTTCATCCTTCTAAGTCCCTATGATAGGGTATCAAAAGGAGAATTCATTCTTCTAGGTGTCTCTATCTTTGCAATTTAACTTAAATGATGTAAAACACAATATACTGCTCAGATAAGTTTACGTTTTATCAGTTTTGCACATTTTCATAAGGGCTTCAGCTCAGTGCACAACATTTCTTCATTATTCTGTCCCTGATATTTTTACACTATCAAGACAACATAACCAGTTTGAATTACAGCATGAGAAGTTATCCACCTGGCTTCCTTGAAAGCAGATCACAGTCAATTGATAACATTAGATCTGGGTTCTCTCTACATGTAATGGTTTCTGTAATACATATGGAATTATATTTAGTATTAAAAAATTGCTGACCAAACTCAAAGCTTATTCATAGAAACTTAAGTATTTCACCAGTGTCATGCCTCTTAATTCTTAAGATAATATTTGCTGTAATGCTAATGTTATTACCATTATAATGTTGGGAAAAATTGTAATTAAAGGCACTAAGTGCATGGTCCAAAGACACACAATGAGGAAGGAAATCAGTCAAAGTTTCCAAAAGTCTTTCAGCAATACAAAAAAGGTAGGTAACATCTCTCCATTCTCTTACACACTCAATTCAATATACATATTGTCCAAGAAATAATACCATAGCAATTGTTGCCAAGGGTGTTTGTTTTCTGCCACATTTTGTCTTCAACACAGACTGTGTTGGTGACATTGGGTTATCATGCACAGAGATGAGCTTATAAATTGAGGTCCAAAGAGAGCCAAATTTCTTCTATTCCACATTTCCAGTTTCCTTTCTAAAAAGTACTAAAATTTTTAAATATCATCACTTACTGTCTTTTAAGAATCCAAAAACGAAATAAATTCACATATAATCACTCCAAATTGCTTTAAATGTAGATGATAAAACAGGCACTCATGATGTAAATTTTCTTCTACATTTAATATGTTTCTGAAAGCCTTGTGCTGGTTGGTCACCCTTGTAATCCTGACTACTCAGGATATGTACTCAGAAGGCTGAGGCTGTGGATAACATTTGGAAACCAATCAGAGCAAAAAATCATGAGATTATTTTTCAAAAATTTTAATGAACTAGAAAAGAGCATGAACGGAGATGTAGCTAATATACTAGCTCACCAAACTAGAGGGGAAAGGCCTAGCAAGACCTTAAAGCCCTAAGTTCAAACTCTGAGTACGCCAACATTCAGGCACACACACATACACACACACTCACACACTTATTCACGTCAGTGTTTTGCATTAATTTCTTAGTTAATGATATTATATGGGTATAATAGGGGAAATAAACTCTTCTATCTCAGAACATTTTTATATGTATTTTATTGTTAAAATACCGTACAGAGGGGTTTCAGTTACATCAGCAAGTTAATGAGTCCATTTCCTCTCAGGCATTGTTACTACCTCCTTTGTTTTTTTTCCCCCACCATCCCTTCCCTCGCACCTCTACAAGTACACTCCCCTTCATCCCCCCCAACCCCACCTAAATTGTAAAGTTCAACTTTCAACATAGTGTCTTGTGCATCTCATTGTCACAATGGGTCGACCAGTATTCCTAGTTAACCATTTTGTTTCTTCTTTCCCCTCCCCAATTAGCTAAGTGTATATACAAGATTTAGGTGCACCAAAATCAAATACAGTGAAAACAGAGGTTATACTGTGTGTAAGGAACATATAAAGAAACAATAAAACACATCGTACATTATAAATATGTTTGAAATAATAGCATGCAAGAAAAAAACCCCACTTGTGTACTTACTTTTGGGGTCATTTCATTTAACATCATCTTATCTGGTCATATGCAAAAAGCTTTTGACCTTTTCTGCTTATCCCAGACATATATTATTTATTGCAAATAAGGGAAACCATGGGACCTATGTTTCTTTGGACTTGGCTTACTTCACTAATATAATTTTTTCCAAGCCTTTCCATTTCCTAACAAATTGGGCAATGACATTCTTTCAGATGGAGGTATAGAATTCCTATTCACACACACACACACACACACACACACACACACACACACACACACACACAATGGAAATCAATCAATCAATCTATCTATTTATCTATCTATAACATTTTCTTGATCCATTCATGTACTGAGAGGCATCGATGTTGGTTCCATATTTTAGCTATGGTAAATAATGCTGCAATAAATATAGTAGTGCTGGTAGTTTTAGTATGGTCTTGTTTGTGATCATTTGGGTAAATGCCCAGAAGAAGTATTGTTGGGTCATAGGGGAGTGCTATGTGGAATCTTTTGAGGAACCTTCATACTGCTTTCCAAAGTGGCTGAACAAGTTTACACTCCCACCCAAGAATGCAGTAGGGTTCGAATGCAGTAGGGTTCCCTTCTGGCCACATCCACTCCAGCGTCTGTTGTAAAAATATGGAACACCTCATGAGTTTGCTTGTCATCCTTGCACAGGGGCCATGGTAATCTTCTCTGTATCATTTCAATTTTAGTGTATGTGTTGCTGAATTGAGCACAGAACATTTTTTATATATAAAGTGTAATTGATTTTCTTAAACTAAACAATTCAACCAAAAGTAAGTTCTAAAGAATTGTTGTGAAATTTTAGAACCATGTATTTCTTATATAAGCACACATTTATGAATAAATCAAGATTGACATGTCACAAACAATATAATTCCAGATATTTGTTGTTCAAGAGATGTGTAAGAGGAGGAATTCAATTATTCTATACAAGGCACCTCTCATAATGAACATTGAAGCAAGTGTTAAGGTTTGTTAAAAGTTTTAATGTTTTAAATATTTTTAATTTTGGGAATTTGCTTATATATATGCCAAAATTAAGACTGTATGACAGGTCATAAAACTTTTCCATGAAGTATTTAAGATTTATTGTAGCAGCATATACTACTAAGTGTGTACATTTCAGAGTTTATAGAAATTTTACTAATGAGAATTTGCAAAGTCTTTGTGTAAAGAAGCAGAGTGAAGAGTTAAGACTTCGTTAATTCCACAGTTTCTGTTAAAACTTTAGGGCTTCCTTACTTTATAGGTTAGCGAGGAACAAATGATGATATAAGCCATATACAGATGATATGAGCCATAAATAATAATCTTAGTGGGAAACTTTAAAGACTACTCATAGCCTATAAAACTCTGAAACTATGAAAAAATAGTAAAACCTAATATGTAGTATACTTCAAATACTGGAAACACTGGTAATTGTTTCATTTTTTCATTTATTAACCATTAATATTTAATGATTGGTTTTGTTTATTGTAGCATTGTTTTCCTTGTTGTAATATAATACAACTTTTTGTAAGTCGTCATTAGGAGGTACTTTGAGAATGTTACTGGGATGGCCACACCATGTTTTATAGGTGCATATGAATTTACAAAGAGCAAAATTAAGAACAAAATATTCATTAAAATTTTTCTCAAGTAGAGTCTGAATCAGGAGTGTTAAGTGTCCACAGCTAAAATCTTAGCCCTAGGCTGAAGCAGCCGTATTACAGAGTTGAGGACACAAAAGTGAGAGATAGTGTTTTTTTGTTTTTTGATTTTGTTTTTGTTGGTCGTGTGGCTTGAACTGTTGGGCCTGGGTGCTTTCCCTTAGCTCTTCAGCTAAAGGCTGGTGCTACCACTTGAGCCACAGGACCACCTTTGTCTTTTTCTACTGATGTGGTACTGAGGAATCAAACCCAGGGCCTCATTCATTCTAGGCAAGCACTCTACCACTGAACCCCCTTCCCACTTCCTGAGAAAGTATATTTTAAAAAGTCATCTAAACAACATTTGCTTTCTGCTTTGGCTTATATAATGATATACATGAATATCTTTTTATATTTTTGTGAATTGTCATACTTCTAAATTTACATTAATTTCAGCCACTTTATCCTTTTCAAAGTCATGAAATATCTCTAAGAATTTGTTTCTGTAAAGACTGTTTTTGCATTTATAATTTCTTCTGAGTCACCTTTATTTTTTATCAAAATCACTTTATATTTTATATTGATGGGTTTTCACACATCAAATGCCTTCAAATGTATATATGTATTAAGGTTTGTATCCTGTTAATAAATGTGTAGAACACAATTATATCACTGACAAAAGATGATTTGCACTTCATTTATGTGCTTTTGGACTTGGAGAGTGACCTTAGGTGTGTCAACACAAGTAGAATCAGCATGAAACAAGCCAGCATTTCTTCATTTAAGATACAAGGAAAAGATACAGGTTGATCCATTGTAACAATAGGATGTACAAGACACTCAGAGGGGGGTGGAAGGAGGAGTTGAGGAGGTGTAAAGGGAAGGGATGGTAGAGGAAAAACAGGAGGGGTTAACAATGCTCAATAAGAAATGTACTCATTTCCTTACTTGTGTAACTGTAACCCCTCTGTATAGTACCTTTACAATAAAAGTATATATTAAAAAGATACAAGGAAAATTTCTGTACTTATGGGAAGTTATATTTGTCATTCAATATCAGTAAGGTATTGTTTTGAGGATGACAGGCATATTAAAATTTTGGATACTCAAATTCTCTACAAAAATAAATATATTATTTACATTAGAAACTGCCCACAATCTAGTGCAGTGTAATTGCTATGAGAAATTTTACCGCATTCTAGGTTTATAACGGAAAGTAAATGTATATGCAAAATCAACAGATATGAATTTTTTCAGATAATTTTTGTCTGCATTTTGTGGATGGAATTGGGAGAGCAATTTTAAAAACCACAAATTTCATCACCAAGAGCTGTCCGCAAAACGTAACAAGTTTCTAATACAGCAAAATTGAATGAATGGTTTGGAACTCCAAGAAGTACTTGAATTGACACATTATCAGAAAGTGTAACCAGGCAAGCACTTTTATTTTTAAATTTTCTTGGGGGGTCCGGTCGTGGGCCTGAACTTTGGGCCTGGGAGCTGTCCCTCAGTTCTTCAGCTCAAGGTTAGCACTCTACCACTTGAGCCACAGAGCCACTTCCGGCTTTTGTTTCCTGCTTATGTGGTGTTGAGGCATCGAACCCAGGGCCTCATGCATGCAAGTCAAGCGCTCTACCACTGAGCCACCTTCCCAGCCCCTAGGCAAGCACTTTTAAGAAATGCAGCTACTAAATTTCTCATTGAGGGCTTTCATAACACTTTGTGAAATACAAGTCAGAACCTCATTGAAGACTAAACAGTTTTCCCTCACCTTTTTATCAAGCTCAGTTATTATCAATCAACATATAGCTAATCTTATTTTTTTTTCATATAGCTAATCTTGAATAATCTTGAATAATCCTCTAATAAGAAAATGTTGATGGAGTGTTTATATGCAGAAAAGCTCAGAAGGCTAACTTTTTCCAATTGGCCTGAATGGTTGAGCCCCACCCTATTATCCCAAGTCCATACGGACTCCAGGCATAATTCCAGGTATGTGTGAACTCCTTTGATGTGCAGGGAGGGCAATCCACCTAGGCCCAGTTGTAAACATCCCTTCTCTGAAAGTCCTCCGTCTTTCTTGACCTAGGGGCTTTTCATTAACCTCTACCTCCTTGATCAGATCTCCTATAAAACACTGATCCTGTGCCAGCTACCTCACACAACCTCAATCCTGCTGGAAGGGCTGTGCCTCTGGCTGTTCCTCAATAGAGTCCTTTCTGTTGGTGATCAAGTCAGGCCTATTCCTTTTCCGTTCTCCTCCATTTTCCTAACATATGGTGCTGACACCCAGGAGATAAAAAGCACCAGGAGTAACTAGGTGCCCTCTGCCAAGGGGCCACCCACCTCCTTGCCACCTCTCACGGAGCCTTTCTGCTACCTTCCTCCTCCTTCCAAGGCTTTTCTTCATCAGAAGCACAGAGCCCTCTGAGCTTACTTACAGACACCTGAAAAACCTCCCAGCCTTTGCTTTTGTAAGCAGTGCAAACAGGGGATGGCCACGCTGCTGTGGCTTGAGGTATTATTGCCCCTCTGCGTAAGCTCAGAAAAGGCCTTATCTCTCCCCCTATTCTCTATCCTTTACCCTGTCCCTGGACTCTGATCTCCAGGCAGGAGGCTCTTCGCTGTTTGACTGGCTTCAGCCAATACCTAAAAGCCTTCAGGACAAGGTAACTGACATGGACACCAGGAGGGCAGGACTCCCTCCCTTCCTTCTTGTCTGTGGGGTCCAGAGACTCCAGAAGTCTCTTCTTTCCTTATACCCTTATACCCTTTAATAAGGACCTTTGGGGATGCCCTCTCTTAATTATTGGGATCCATCCGTCTGGCTTCCCAAAGCGCCAGCGTTGCCTGGAGCATCAGGACAGGCTCCATAGTCCTACCAAAATTTCCAAATTGTCTCCCAGAGACACCCCATTGGCATGCCTGCTGTCTACACTAAAGACTCTGGGCTGACTGATTTACAGTCATAAAAAAACAAAACTGACTTGTTTTTATTCCAAAATCTGGTCTCATTACCATGGCACTGCTGACCTAAATTCAGAACCTTAGGTTTTGCACTTGCTGATTTAAACAATTCTCCAATGAAACTGGGAGGAGTCTGAGGTCCCCTAAACCTAAGCCCTCCTCAAGCTCTGCTCCAGAAAATCCTCACTTTGCTTGTTCTGTTCGGTCCACCAAGTCCTTCTCTGACCTCCACTCCAGAGGGCTCCCTCTCCACTCTCCTGCCTTGCTCACCAAGCCCTTCTCTGCCAGGAGCCACCCAACGTTTCCTCTAAAAAAGTAACTCCTTATCTTGTAGCAACTCAATCTGTCTCTCTCCCCCTTTCCATTTCCCTCTATCTCTCTTTTCTTTGATGACCTCCATCACAAAAGAACCTTTTCTCCTTCCTTGCTCTTCTAACTACACTCTTGGTATTTTCAGTTGGTCCATATTCTCTAGGCTAAAACTGTGTCTGTTTCAAGCAAACTCCTTTTGCTGACCCCGGTCTCTGTGCCTGCCTGTCTGCATGCTTGTGTAGCTGACACAAGGTGGGGGTGGGCATAGGCCTCCAAAGTTAAAACAACAAGCTATGAGTCCTGTTAAAAATCCCTCTAAACAAACCCCTCCATACTTATATATTTCTCAACCCTCTTCTATGGCTAATACACCTTCTTCCCTTCCAGACCATAATTAAATGGTCCCCTGGTCTGGACATTTCGTTAATCTGTTACTGACAGAGGCTGGCTGACAAACACACTGAGGACAGCCTCTGTCTTTTGCTGCTCTCTCCCTTTACCACCCTGAAATCCCATAATAGAAACAAGCCAATCCTTCTTCTCTTAGGGACTTAGACAATAATACAGTCCTTTCCTCTTTCTTGAGTCCACTCACTTCAAAATCTAGATTCTTAATTTCTCCTCTAAATGGCTACCGAAGAAAAATCCCTCCCTCTCACCTCTTCCAATAACTTTATCCAATTATTCAAACACTAGTTTTTCAGTAACTTCATTATGCCACATCCTCCCTTTAAATGTCTTCATGGTTAAAAGTGCTATCTTTTCCCCCTTACAAACCTGTTCAACCACCTCCTCCCCCAATTCTCTCTACATGCCTTGGAAGCTGATCCTAGCAAGAGACAAAGACCACATGATGGGTTTTCTTCAACCCCCACGCTTCCACCAACCTATCTCCTCTCTACTCTTCACTCTTCTAGTGGTTAAAATGTTCAATTTAAAATTCTAAACCACCTCATCACCAAAATTGATTTAAAGGGTTCCTTCTCTTGTTGTCAATGTTTGTTTAAAGGTGGAAATTCTGTTTGTCAAAATTTGCCTTGCATTTTGTTTGGTATTGCCTTGAACACATGGTTTTTATCATATTGGTCAAAACAATATCACTTTGCCATTGGAATTCCAAAAAATCTTATGGCCGATTTTCATTTCTTTAAAAACCTACGCGCCTTAAAACGTTTAAGTGTGTGTGTGTGTGAGAGAGAGAGAGAGAGACAGAGACAGAGACAGAGACAGAGACAGACAGACAGAGAGACAGAAAGCACGTTCAACATAATCTCATTATAATACATAAAAACTGTGTAAAAATTATCTTCTTATAATTCTTTGTAGTGATATTTCTCAACAAATGTGCTGTTTGTTATAAGAAAACATCTTTTTCAAGGGTAGTAGTAAAAGTAGTGAGACCCAGCTCAGCTCCTAGCCAGCTGTGAGGATAAACACCGGTAAGGAGGTAAAAATTTTGTAAAAATGATTGTTCCACATATTTGTTTCTGTCAGAAAATTTGAGTATGTAGAAGATGGTATGAATATGCCTTAAAAGACAGTTTATAAGTAAACGTTTGTATGTAATTGTTGGCTGTGATTTACATTAAAACTATCATGTCATTCTCTATGTCCATCTAAAGTCAAGTGTCTTAACCAATTTTTGTATAAATTTGTAAGCAACAAAGCAGGAGATTTGACAATTCATCCGAGGGACAGATCCTGGCCAAGATCTTGCTTGGACTATCCTACCTCCACCATGGTAGATTGGACTTCTGCCTGACTCCATCACACAGCTGATTCTTGGTAAAAGACTGCTTTAGATTTACAAAAACTAAGACTCCTGGAAAACTCTCTGAAAACCTTTCCAAGCCTGACCTGAGAAAGCCAGCTGCATTGTTATGGTGTTAAAACATGTGTAGGCCAGGACAGCCTCTTGTAAAATTGGTTATCAGGTTTTCCAGTCATCCAAGCTATGCTCAAACTCTCATCTCATCAATTGAGATTTGTCATTGTAGAGTTCTGGCAAGTATTTGTTGATCAATTCTTGACAGGATTCATGTAAGCTTTACTTGTTCCCATTAATCTCTGGTTGCTTTAATTGGAAATAATAAAAGATTTTTGTGGCAAATATTGCAGTTCAAAGCCAGCCTGGGCAGAAAAATCCCTCTGAGACTCTATAATCAGCAAAGAGCCAGGTTGGAAGCAGGCTCAAAAATTAACGAGCCAAACGCTAAAAGTGGCCCTGTGACTCAAAGTGGTAGGGTGTTAGCTTTGAGCTGAAGTGCTCAGGGAATGCCCTCAGGCCTTGAGTTCAAAGCCTATATCTAAGCCACAAGCACCTACACGTCCAGGACAAGGTGGAAAAGAATAAGAGGATATGATGTCACATCAGCCACTTCGTGCCTACCTTTTCAAAATTAACCAGAGCCAAGCGGTCAATAGACACAAGTTGAGAAGCTTGTCCATCTACTGTCTGTATCTGTCTAACTTCTAACTGGACAGGAATTTACATTCTTGCCTTTGTTACCTGCTATTGATAGGAAATGATCAAGGTCTCACACCAGGCCCTTAACTTCTCCAATCCAGGCCTAACTTCTGACTGGTTATGGGCTCATGATACAAATGGAACATTTATGGCTTGTGCCCAGGGTGTGTTTTCCTGTGTCACTCATATGAACTAGTCCTGCCACCTTGTCAGCCTTTTGACTGATCTCATCATTTTCAAGTTTCTCTCTAACAGTATAACAGCCCTCACTCAGGATCTGGGACCAAGTCAAGGCCATCCTATTACTGCAGGCAACCAGAGACTTTTCTGACACTGCCCTGGATCCAACACAGACCTGAAAGATCCCAGCCCCAGTGACTCCTTTAAACCCTCATGCCAGCAGGAAATAGCCAGAAAAGACCATGATGCCCCTTCACCTTTTATACTCCTTCAGGGTTACAAATGATGGGAATCTGCTTTGTTCTCATAACTCCATGATACTCCCACTCATCACAATTCTTTTTATGTCTCAAAGACCCTATATGAAGAACTTGCCTCTCACCTCTTGGCCCTAACATTCTATCAAGATGGAATATGATGGATTGACCCTGACCCTAAATCCCGGGTATTTGTGAACTCCTTTGAATTACAGGAAGGGCAATCCACCTAAGCCCAGCTGTACACATACCATTGTGGTCCCAACTGAAAGGCCCCCACCTTTCTTGACCTAGGAGCTTTTCATTAACCTCTACCTCCTTGCTCAGACCTTTTATAAAAACCCTGATCCTGTTCTAACTCCCTCGCACAACCTCCAAACCCACTGGAAAGGTTGTGCCCCTCACTGTTCATCAATAAACAGTCCTTGTTTGTTGATGATCAAGTCCATCCTATTCCTTTTCCACTCGCCTCCATTTTCCTAACAAGGACCATCTGTATTCTATGGCCCAGAAGTGAGAAAATTAGGCAAGCATATATGTAATTTTGATTCTACCTACATCAGTTATCTATCCAGACCTGTATCAAAGTGAGAGGATTTTAAAAGAATTTAGTGATTTAAAATTTAAACTTAAATGTAGAATGAAATTAGTTCCAACGCATTACTTTAAGATATTTAGAAACAACTGAGCAACCTAAAGGTCAATACGACTTTTATTGGAAGGGAAGGAATAGTGTTATTTGGTTCTGTATATTCTAAGTAATTTGCAAAAAGAATTTACAAAATAAAATTTACATTTGCAGCAGATTTGACACTTATTAATTTTTGTATATTGAAAGGAGCACAAGCGTCAAGAATATGTCAACGCAATCCTCTAATTTATCTCTAAATGCTTATGCTTCTGGTCTCAATATTAAAACTTCAAAAACTTAATTTTTAGCTAGTTGTGCAAAGGGATTTCGTTTCATCATGTCAGTGTTGAAGAGAGTGTGTATGTGCATTTCAATGTACAATGCATCTGGATTATTGTCAAACTTTCCATTTTTCTTCCTTCACTTACCCCAATCCCATCTTTCCCTTCAGGTTTCCTATTTATATTCTCACATATGTACATTGAGGGTTATGACTGTATTAGTCAACCATTTCCATCTCCATTCTTCTGCCCTATTCCCATTAAGCCCAGCTCTCCCTTTTAAGACTTGTTTCAACTGCAGGGTATTTTGTTAAATTTCTCTCCCTTTGGCATTTGCCTTTGGGCTTGCCACATTCTCTTCCATGTTTGACCTACATAACTGAATATATTTCTCCACATTTCTAATCTCTGAATGGCTGAGATAGGTCTCTTTTACTATAACCATTCTGTCCTAAATTCAGAATTGTATTATTTCTTTGGTAGTCTGCTCATCACAGGGAAAGCTGTAGAACTCAAGGCAAATAGGGTGGAAAAGTGTAGTAGTGGAGGTCATTAGACATTGATTAAGTAAACTACATAACTCATGAGTATAGATGCAAGGGAGGAACTGGGAGAGAATGAGGGAATGGAAGACAGTGTATGAAAGGAAATATACTCATTAACTGACTCACATAATTGGAATCTCTCTGTATATCACCTCTGTTATAACAATTAAAGTCATTTGAATAAAATTCCTCCATGCAATGTACTAGCCTAAACTACTTCCTTTGAAGAAAATCTACAGCAGTTAGAACAACAGTTAAATTTATTAGAAAGAAAATACAATATTTAATTTGAAACATGAAATATTTGAGTTTAGGTTTAATATTAATACTACATAAACCAGTAAAAATATGTTCAGGTAAAAACAAAAAAATCAGAACAAGTGCTTCAAACACAACATGTTATCCTACCCTAGCTGTGAAGGAGGCTGAGGTCTGGAAGCCTCCAGACTAATCATAATAATAAACATGTTTGAGGCATGACTAAAAGGAAAATGCCAACAGTGAATGATGAAATTTACTGAATGTGAGGCTTGTGAGTTCAAGGTCCAGTACTAGCACAAGAAAGGCATGGTGGAGGATCTGTAAGGTGTATCACAATAGTTTCTAAGTTAGACACCAATTGTGGCAACACAGCAATTCCTCATCTGAGACAAAAAGAGAAAAAAATTAGTAGGGGTCAGACAAGGAGAGGAAATGGGCAAGGAAAAGAAGGAAGTAAAGTGAACACAAAAGGAGGGAAAAAGAGGAAAAGGGAAAAGAAGGAAAAAAGAGAGGAGAGGAAGAAAGCTTAATGACATTAGACTGAAAATTGCCTGATACAAAATCAAACAATATTAAGCTCAACAATTAAAACTTTGTGCATCAAAATGAATGATCAACATGGAGAAAAATCATGGTATAAGAGAAAACATTTCCATATATTTTTGAGTTGATTACTAACTGCAATGAATTAGAAAATATATAACAAAATCCTACAACTAATCCACACACACAACATTTGATATTAAAATGATAAAAAGGATTGAAGAAACTTATCTATAAAGAATATATAAAGATAATTGATTAAAGTATATAGATGTTCAATATCAATATAAATGAGAAAAATCAAAATCAAACTTACAATGAAATAACTACTTTATACACGAAGTATGGACAGAGTTTTAAAAACTAAATAACAACAAGAAGACTAACACATACTGGGAAGCACGTGAAAACATTGTGAATCCTAGTTTATTTCTGTCAGGAATGTAAAACAATCAAAGATTGTATTGAAAGTCCTAAAAAGAAATAAATATAGTTTTACATAGGAATTTGCTTCAGTACTTCTATTTCAACAAAAGAGAAAACAGGGAGTAAAAGAAATATTTGGAGAATCACTTCATGACAATTACCACTAAGAAATAAAATAATGTAAAATCACAGATAAATGCATTGCAAAGGAGGAAAATTTTACTACTTTTTACATCAGGCATGAACTTTTAATACAATAAGCTAAATAAAATGCACTAGTCATAAAGGCACAGCCATGATATGACTTGCCTTACTGAGCTTCCAAGAAACAAGAACTCATAGAGGCAAAAGGTATTATGGTTCCAGAGGCTAGGGGTGAGAGGAAGAGGAACTGCATACTTAATGACCAAACAGGTTCATATATGAAAGATGAATAATGCTGTGAATGAATGGAAGGGATGACTGCCCAACAAGTTGGCCATATGTAATTTCAGTGAATTGTACATTTAAGAATGGTTAATATCACAACACACGATAGAAAAGACTTATACTCCTTAAACTCAAAAAGGATTTGCAGCCAGTCACCTATGGCTCATCCCTGTAATCCTAGCTACTCAGGAGGCTGTGATCTGAGGATCACGGTTCAAAGCCAGCAAAGACAAGAAAGTCTGAGAAACTCTTATCTCCAATAAACCACGAAAAACCGGAAATGGCTGTACCTCAAGTGGTAGATCGCTAGCGAGGCTTGAGCTGAAGAGCTGAGGGACAGTGCTCTAGCCCAGAGTTCAAGCTCCACGACCAACAACAACAACAAAAAGATTTGCAGCTACCCTGGGCTACATAACAAGTTCAAAGCTCAAAAGCATTCTGAGCTACATAGTGAGCACACCTGTCTTCAAAAGGAATATGGAAAAATCAAATTTTGGATTCTGTGAATTTTACAGAAACATAACTACATGCATATCTATTTTTTGTGTTGAAATAACAAACAAATTGTGTTTTAAAACATGTTAAAACAGGTTTTATCTGGAAATAGGCACTGTACATAGCATTAATAACATACACAGGTGGACAAACGAAACAAATTATTATAATGTGCATCTTACTTTTAGTTTTCTATATATTTTCACTGAATATTGCTCAAATATGCCACATATTACAGAAACACTTCCCCCAGTGGATTCCTTAGGATATATTGCCACACATGTTAGCTAGTAGTAAAGTTCCTCAGAGATCAATGTCTATTATTGAGCAAATGTCTTTCAGGTTTTGCCATTACTGATATTTCAAGTGTTAAAACTCTAGTCACTGCAATATTTATTTTCAAAACAAAATTCTATCTTATACTGGCAGTAAATAAAAATATTCAAATGGAGAGACAAGGAAAAACAAACCATATCACATCAAATGAGGTTAGGCCAAAAAAAGAAAATAGGGTCAGGAAAATCTTTTTGTTGCTATTAACTGTCTGCAGAGAACTCTGAAGTTGAGCTAAAAGTGGAAATGCTATGAGGTGGCAACTCCACCCTGATATCTCAGAATGCTGAAAGCTGGCCACAGAAGGGTTAAAACAGACAATTCTTGAGAGGGTTAAGAGACTGGAGTGTCACACTCCTTCCTTAGTGCTGGAAATGCTGAATTTTCAGTGCTGTTGACCTTGAAGGCAAAGGTGATGTGTATATCACGTCTAGACATTGTCTGGTTGCAGTCTCCTCTCTCAAAACAAGGGAAAAAAGTTTCTCTCACAAACTCTGTTTCGGCTCTGATGGTAATATTAAGATAGATGCTTTCTTTATTTTCTTGGTCATGGGGCTTGAACTCTAGGCCTCAGTACTGTTCCAGAGGTCTTCAACTCAAGGCTAGTGTTTTACCAATTGAGCCACAGCACCACTTCGGTTTTCTGGTGATTAATTTGAGATGAGTGTCTCAATGACTTTCCTGACCCTGCTGGCTTTGAACTGCAATCCTCATATCTTTGCCTTCTGATTAGCTAGGATTATGGGTGTGAGTAACTCGTACCTACCTAGCTAGATGCTTTATTTTTTTTTCATGTATCCATGGTTACTTGCTCTATGTAAATTCAAGAAAAAATGTTTGATTGTAGAGACTCAAGGCCCAAGTGCTACTTAGCCTTGGGAACCCTGGTTTCACTATATCTCTCTTTTTATTTTTTTTTTGCTTTTTTCTGCTTTTTTATTTTGAAAATGCTGTACAGAGGGGTTATAATTATATGGGCAAGATAATGAGTACACTCTTATAAAGCATTGTAACCTCTTCATTTGTTTTCCCTTCCCATCCTCCCTCCGCCCGCCACCCAACCAAACCTCCTCCCAGCCCAAAAAAGTTGTAAAATTCATTTTCGACATAATGACTTGTGCATCTCATTGTTGCAATGGGTCCACTTGTATCCCTATTTAAAGATTTGTTTTTTCCCTTCCCCTACACACATTATACCAACATCAAATACAGTGAAAGTAGGGGTTATATCGTGGGGGAGGGACATACAAAGCAACAAAGAAATAGTCTAATAAATGTGTTAGAAACAATTGCATGAAAGAAAAAAAACATTTGAATACATATCTTAAGGTTCATTTCCATAACATCAACTTATATGGCCTTTTCTGCTTGACTCAGACATATACTGTATATTGCAAATAAGGGAAACCATGGGACCTATGTTTCTTTGGGCCTGGCTTACTTCACTTAATATAATTTTTTCCAAGTCTTTCCATTTCCTAACAAATGAGGCAATGTCATTCTTTCTGATGCAGGCATAGAATTCCATTCTGTATATATACTACATTTTCTTGATCCATTCATCTACTGAGGGGCATCTGGGTTGGTTCCCTATCTTAGCTATGGTAAATAATGCTGCAATAAACATAGTCGTGCTAGTACCTTCAGTGTGGTTTTGTTTGTGAACATTTTGGTAAATACCCAAAAGTAGGATTGGTGCTCAAAAGACTCCACATAGAGCTCCCCTATGACCCAGCAATCTCTTTTTCTTTATATATGTGTTTGTCTGATTTTCTTTGGCTCCGGATTAATATATAACTATGTCGGATTATGGTTAACAACAATTTTCCTCTACAATGGTAAGAGAAATGTCAATTTTAAGAGACATATCAGCAAAGGAAAACTGATCAATAAGTAAAACTGGTTCCCAAAAAGAGCATTTGAAGAAAAAAGCAAGAGATAATTGGAGAGAAGAGGAAATGAGAGAAAGAGACAGAGCGAAAAATAGACAAATTAGAAAGAAGGACGTAAAGAAATCTAATAAGGAGGAAACAGAATGAACAGAGAAAACCATAGAAAAATAGTCTTGTAAAGATACCTTAGAATCAGACAGACAGATTTCTAGAAAGGCCACAGATTATATTATCAAACATAAGCTAAGTATCAGGTAAGCTAAGGACCAGGGAACAATCCAAAAACTATGTAAGGACAGCAATTTAAGTATACACACTTTTCTCAGTCCCCTACCACATCCAAAATTGTATTGGATCACATTATGTCAGCAACTCTTGTAAAACTTCATTAAGATAGTTCAGTGTTGCTCATGAGGATGTGATCTCTGACAAGTTGCTAGTGAATCTTCACCTTCCAGAATTCACCTACTTGGTGTCATTGAATCACATAACAAATGTTACCACCTTTTCTCATATCAGAATAACAAGACACAAATGGAAACAGATCTGCACTCAACTTAGAATATAAGATTTTATAATTACTTAATCTACAAGTCATCTTTATCTGATTTAGAAACATGTTCCTAAAGCTGAAATTGTTTTTATCCTTTTCAAGCCTGGACACCCTTAGGGACATAAAATGCAATGTAAAAACGTGAGAAATAAAAAAAAAACACCTCACCAGAGATCCTTTCATTCTTTCTTGATGTTGACAATGATCAGAAGATTCTGGAAGCATGGCTGGGAGATTGGCAAATGAGGTAGTCAGGAAAGAACCTCTGTGATTTAGCCCCAGATTTTCCTGTTGAAAATACTCTAAACGAGCTGGAAAATCATAAAGCCTTCTTGGGAAAAGAATTTTTTCTGTGTCAAGTAGAGCATTAAACTCTTCACTAAAGGTGAATCCACAATCTTTTAGTTGGTAGATAGGATAAAAGCAATTAATTTCTAGGTTAATATACATATAGGATTTTTAAAAATAATGTTCCCACAAAAATAAATGAATAATTGAAAGAAAAAACACATCCCAACTTTAGTACAATTAGTTATTACTGAAATACACTTAGGGTTGTATGAAGTACTTTTTATTAATGCAAAACTATCCTAAGGACTCAATTTAGAATTTGTGCTCTACCTCATTCATCAACAAAATTAATAACCATAGAACAATGTATGTGAATATTCCATATCTGTTCACCAAACTCATACAGGAAAAATGCATCCAATAGATATTTCTTGTGTTATAATTTCAATTATGGTTGTCAAGTATACAAATTTTTTTCTGTATACAAATACTCAGAACAACCTTGCACAATGCTGTGCAATTTGCCATTTAACCTGCTTTGTCCAAATGGACATCAGTAAAAAAGATATAAACACCAGTTTGAGAAGTCCCTCACTTTCCTAAACATCGATATGAAAAACTATGGCGATCTTGCTGGATATACACGATTTAATAAAGACACACCATAAAATACTAGTAATCGGAGTGACACAATGCCAATTAGCCACCCACATCCAAGGAAGGAGAACACTAAAGTCTTATATGTTACTTAAACAATATTAGCACAAAATACTAAGGTGAGGACACCCCAGAATCTAGATACATAAAAATTAAAACAAATAAATAGCTTTGTCATTTTATATTTTCAGTTGTTTTATTACACAGGAAAAGCTATTATCCACAATTCTGTATATTTTAAAATACAATATTATGGAATGGAAACTCATAATATAAAATTAAATGAACTTTACACTGACATTTACCAAAACTGAAAATCTACTCTGTACACATCAGTTAGGTTGTTTATGTTAGGAAAGACAATATGAATCATTTAAAAGCAATGTTTACACATTAATATTGGGTTTTTCTACATCACCACGATGTTTCTTCAAAAAATTTAGAAAGAGGGCTGGGAAGGTGGTTCAATTTTAGAGTGCTGGCCTCGCATGCATGAGGCCTTGGGTTTGATTCCTTAGCGCCACTTGAGCAGAAAAAGCCAGAAGTGGTGCTGTGTCTCAAGTGGTAGAGCACTAGCCTAAAACTGAAGAGCTGAGAGATAGCCCCCTGACCCACAATTCCGGCCCAAGACTGGCAAAAAAGAAAATAAAAACAGAAAAATAACTTAAAAGAATTTATTGTAGGCTGTGTCTATATTCATAATGCTTGAGGTCAGGAGTATTATAGACTTCAAGGTGGGATATTTTATTTTTGCTTTGTGATTTGGACTATTTTCATATATACTAGTGATTGAACATACCTCCTTAAAATTTCAAAATTTTCTATTTCAGATTATTTTATTAAAATATAATCTTTATTTAAAAGACGGCATTGTAACTGGGCTCTGGTTGCTTAATCTAAGTTACCCAAATGTCTGAGACCTTAGGATCATAGATTGAAGACAGCTGTGGGAGGAAAGCCTGGGAGACTCTGATCTCCAATAAACTACCAAAAATAGTTGCCAGTAGAGATGTGACTTAACTGGTAGAGCATTAGCATTTGGCAAAAGAAGCTCATGGTCAGTGCCCAGGCATTAAATTTAAGAAGGAGGACTAGCACAGAAAAAATGGTATTGGATTGTATTAAAATATATTTTACTAATTGTTTTAGAATACGTGTTTAGGAAGTCTCATTTTAAATGATGTAAAACAGGCTCATTATTATACTGGAGAAATTGGCATTTGTCCATAACAAATAAACCAAGTGGAGTGTAACCCTGTTAGTAACAATTTAAAAGTTGCAAACGCAAAAGGAAGTGCAGAAGATAACAATTGGTTGAACATGTTTCTATAAGATATTTGAAAGGAGTGCTTATGCTTCACTGACTTCAATTCCCAAAAGGAATTTCCAAAGTGAAATACTTCTTTGAGCAGATTGTGACAAGAAGGATAACATTAGGTAAAACTTCAGAATATGTAAAAACCATACAAACTTGAGCAAAATACATTACTTCAAATTTTCTTCAGTAACTTTTTATAAGGCCAAAGATCCCTGACCAACACCTCCAGAACAGGCAGGAAAAACCAACATAATAGATCTAGCATTAATTCTCGGGTCTTCATGTGGCCCACAAAAGATGGACGGAGTCCAAGAAAAGGTAACTGTGGCCGCTAGCCCGTTCCCCAGCCTCCCTTAGCAGCGGGGAGTCAACTCAAGCAGGAAAACTCATTTATTAAAACAGTACAAGTAGTTTTTAAAGCAAAAATGAGCAGTTGGCATTGGAGGGGAGGAAGAGGAGCCAATCACTGTCAAGGTCATACCCTATCATGCACCTAAGCTTCCATGGGCTGGTTACGCACAGAACATAAAGCAAATTGGGCTCTGTCCACTCAATTCCTTCTCAGCACCATCTTTGCTACCCATGTGCTCTACAGATTCTGCCTTTTTTGTTTTAATGGCAGACCCACCTCCCAGTTAGTTATCTTTTTCCCTCCTTTGTAAAGGTTATTTTAACAGGATTACATTGATAAGGATAGCATTGGCCACTGAGGAGGTTCAAGGCAAGTCTGGGGGTCGAGGTTTGCCAGACAAAGATAGGGAGGGCCCTTGTTCATGATCGAAGAGCCCGTCCTAGTTATCTCACATACCTACCTAGAACAATAATAAACATCAGTCTCACCACAGTTAGAAATGTCTGAAACAGTTCAATTAATTCCTGGGCACATATAAAAGTCAGTATCTTGTAAGGTTGTCCTCTTCAGAACATAGGAGTAGCCTGGGTATTGGGAGTTCCACACATGCAGCATGGTGAATCCTCGTGGGCTCCCACACTCAGGCCATTCTACTATAGTCCAGAAAAACAAGGAACATTTAAAACAAACTGCAGACATAGCAAAGCAATCCTGGGCACATGGTGTCTTTAAAATGAGCCAGTTCCTTGTACATGCCTTTAAACGAGCACAGGGTCAAGATGACCTTTGAGCTTTACTGTCAGCTCTCAATGGCTCCCAACATCTCCCCTGTCTTTGTTTAAAGAAGCAAACCCCCCGTATTAGATTGGGTGGATCACTTTGTCTGCCTTACCCGTCATCGGGAACTTCTTCAGAGTGAAGCGGAAGGCCCTGTCTTACGTTGGTCAGACTGACACCCCCTCTTACCCATCTCTGGCTGCGATTCCTCTCGGGGGAAATTCATTCACTTGGAGCTTGATCTTATGTAAATGTCTGGCTAAGCTCATAAGAGTTTTGCACTGCACGTATAATGCAAGGAAAGTATAGGAAAACCATCAGCAAATGCATTACCAGGCCAAGCAATGTCATTAGCAGTCCTTTAACATTAGTCAAGGATGGAATAGCAGTCTGCCTCTTCAGAATCCAGAGGTAGGGCTTGTTCTAATTTGGCTATTTGCCTGTGGGGTTGAAAAAGATCTAAAGACAAGATATTTGATGATTTCATCACTGCCCAGGTCACCCGTTGAGGTTGATGCAGATTCTGTAGGGCCATATCCCAGACTGGGAGGGTCAGGAGAGCCAACAGCTGGAGTATCACCATCTGCAATTGTTAAAGAGCACAAGAGATTCTCAAGGTCTGGTTGCCCTTGGGGATAGTTCGTAATTATCTTTCTGGCTTTCCTCTTTTAAATACAAGCCTTGACCACCATAGCCGTTTTTCTTTCCTTGTTAGTTAGTTTATCCTTGGGCATCCTCTTGTACAGAGGAAATGGGTAAAAACTTAAGGTTACTGGCAGGGATCCAAATGGGGACTGTCTCCCCTTTGGGAAAAACACATCCAAATCTCCTGCCCATGAGGGGGTCAGGACCTCTCCATTGTTGTGTCAGGGGGTCCTTCCACCTGACTTTCAGTTGGGGCTTAGGGTTTAGTTGTTCCCAGTGTTTCTGAAATCTGGATTCAGTTCCTCTTTTTGAAAAATTGAAAATATTAATGGTAAACAAATCTATCTGTATCTGTATATGGGGGCTAACTCCCCTTATTTGTTTTAATAATAACTCCTTAAGACACTGGTGATTTCTTTCTATAATTGCTTGGCCTTGGGGAATATAGGAAATTCCTGTAGTATGATTAATATGCCATTTGTCAAAAAATCTGACATTGCTTTACTAACAAAACAGTGTCCATTATCGGTTTTAACTTGTGCTGGTAGACCCAAGGTGGCAAAGCATTGAAGAAAATGTGCTTATGAATATTTAGTTCTTTCTCCTGTATGTGCTGTGGCCCAGCATGCTCCTAAGTAGGTATCTATAGAGACAAACGTATATTTAAACTTACCAAAGGCTAGGAAATGAGTAACATCCATTTGCCAGAGGACATTAGGTTTAAGGTCTCTGGGATTTAACCTTGGTGGTTGTAATGGGGATACTTTTAAGAAGGGCTGGCATGTTGTACAGGTATGTACTATCCTTTTTATGTCCTTTACAGGAATCTGAGGAAATCTATGCTGAAAACCTCTCCAATTAATGTGGGTTAAATCATGCAAACAGGTAGCCTCTTGTAACTTTAATGGTTGTGGGCCAGTAGCTAACTGGTCTACAAAATTATTGCCTAGGGATAAAAACCCAGGAAATTTTGAATGCTCTCTCAAATGTTGAATATGAATAGGGGCTCCCCGCTCTTCTAATAGGCTCATAAGGGTAACCATAAGAGGGGAAATAGGGTTTTCATCCAGCTTAATGTGTGCCTTGGGAATACAAGGGAGCAAGTTAATCATATATAGGCTATCAGAATACAAATTAAAGGGCTTTTGAATGTCCTGAAGGGCCATAATTATGGCTAGCATTTCTTTATATTGTGCTGACCCTTAAGAAGGCTGAAATCTTTGTTGGCTTGGGGTCTTTTGTTGTTCCTCAAAGTCTGCATACACAGAGCCTGCTTTTCCTCCATCAGTAAAAACATGGAGGGTGCCACGAATAGACGTAGGAGAAAATAGAGATGGTATTTTGAGGGGAAGTCGCCATAACAGGACAGTCCATTTGAATGGCCCATAATGGCAGTCAATTTGGCCTAGAAACCCCTCCAAGGAGAGAGCAAGACGAGCATTGGCTCGAGTGACCCACTCAACATCTGCCATCTGAAAAGGAAAAACAATGGAGTGAGGGTCAAGGCCATAATGCCTTTCGGCTTGGGTCCTTCCCTTGACAATAGCATCTGCAAGTTGGTCTGCCTGAGAGTACACCTGAGGTGTGCCCCCAAGGAGAGTGTGAACCCACTCTAATGGCTCCCCTGTTTGAGTTAAAACTGCAGAAATCAATGTAACACCTGCAAACAACCAAAGGGAAAATGGGCTCAAAAATAAAGTATCTTATTAGGGAACATTTATCCAGGGCTTTTTGGAACTGTAAAAATATTGCCCAATGGCTATCTGTAATTGTAATAACTTCTTGGGGCGTCCTGTCTTTTAGTAGAGCAAATAAGGGCTCAAGAGTGTCTTTAGGGACAGGAACCCATGGTAACAGACAATTGACTTCCCCTAAAAGATTCTGAAGTTGGGTTAAGGTTAGAGAGGCTAAAATATCCAGCAAAGGCTTAAGGGGTCTGGCCTGAGTCAAGGTAAAGTGGGTTCCAAGCACCTTAACAGGAGGTACCTTTTGAATTTCAGTGAGGGCTATGGTAAACTCCCTTCCCTTTTTAATATGGCAAGAACCTGGGCCAGAAGGCCCTCCAGGCGGCTCAGGTCTTGGTGTCCAAGAATTATATCATCCATGTAGGCATAGGCAAGGGAGGTATCTGAACCCAGAACAGGCCCTAAAAGTGTGGCCAAGTATTGTTGGCAAAAGGCTGGGCTATTGGACATTCCCTGTGGCAGCACCGTCTATTCGAACCTCCTATCAGGCTGGAAAAATTTAAGAGAAGGGATGGAAAAAGAAAACTTCTTGCAGTCATCTGTATGCACGGGGACAGAAAAAAAAAAAAGCAATCTTTAATATCAATCACAACCAGGGTCTATTCTGAAGGTATAGCAGGAGTCCAGGGCATGCCTCTTGGGGGCATTCCTCCTAGCTCCATCCTTTCATTTACCTTAAGTAGATCTTGGAGTATATGGCAAGCCCCAGAGGCTTTTTGAATAACAAATACAGGTGTGTTCCAAGGACTCATAGAAGGGGCTATATGCTCAAGGTTTACTTGTTCCTCCACCAAAAGGTGGAGGGCTACAAGTTTAGGTTTGGTCAATGGCCACTGTTCCACCCAGACAGGGCTTCCAGGCTTCCAACTGATGGGAGGTACTCAGGGAACAGTGGCCTTTAGGATTGGGGGTGCACCCGAGTGGTTCCCCTATGTTCTTCTCTGTAATTATGGAATTTTAAAAAAATCATTTTTCTTAACTCCCTCTAGATCCTGTTTAAGCCTTTGTGCTTCTTCCCCATCCAGGATATCATCATAGGAAGCTTGATGGTCCATAATGACCACAGCATCCATTTGTCTTAGCATGTCTTGCCCTAGTAAATTGGCAGTGAGGCTGTTTGCTACTAAAGGGCATATCTTTCCCTGTTCTCCATCTGGGTTAGTCCATTTCATAATGGCAACCATCTCTTTGGACTGGGAGTTGCCTCCTACCCCCAAAATAGGGGGCCCAGGTACAAGCTTCCATTCCAAGGGCACTTCCTCCTCCCTGAGTATGGTTTGATCTTCCCCCGTGTCAATTAAGCAGTGAAACCTCTTTCCTCCTATGAGAATACTCATTTTAGGGCTTAGTCCTTCCACTAGGGGGATGGTCCAATGGGCTTGGGTCGTCCTGCTGCGAGGCTGCCTGTGCCTCACAGCAGAGGGGGTTACTCCTTGAGTAAACAGGGCTGGAGGATGCCCCTCCCCTATTTAAAGGCTTCTCATCTAAATCAAACTTGGATCAACAATCCTTTCTCAAAAGGTATCCCTTCCTGCACCTGGGGCAGGGTTTAGGGGGCGGTTTGGTCCCCCCCCCCGGGCCAGTTGGAGGGGGATTGTTGTCCCTCTTAAAAAGCCGCTCCTGCCCACAAGAGACCCCTCCCAGATGGTCTTTGGGTCCCTTGACCCTGGGCTGCCAGCGCCTGGGTAATAGCCTCAGTCATTTCAGATGTCTGAGCATGTAAAGCTAAAGCTAATGATTGGGACTGGTGCTGTTGCTGTCCCACATTCTGGGAAGCCACCACCCATCTGCTCAGGGAACTCTTTCTCAATCCTGCGCAGGACATGTGGTGGTCTGCATTCATCCCTTCCCAGACCAGCAGCTTTACAAACTGATCTCAGAGGTTCCCTGTTGGTAGCTTGCAGTGAATGCTCTGTTGGACTCATTCTATAAACTCAGCTAGAGGCTCACCAGGTTTTTGCCTCACTCCTGCTATGGGGGACTCAGTAGGCCCATCATCCAGTTTGTACCATCTGGCAAGTCCTGCCTGCCTCACCTGGCCACAGTATGGGCCAGGTACTGTGGCATGTTGGACACCAGTGGAGTACCCTTCTCCTGTCCCTGTTAACATGGCATAAGTAAAAGGTATTGCGGGTTGAGGCTGCCGGTTATTCTCCGTTCACACTCTACATTCCTCCTTAAAGAAAGCACACTATTTAATCAACTGAGAACTGGTGAGAACAGCTTTGGCCACATCCAGCCAGTCCTTATGGACACATGGGTGATAAGCAATGTCCTGTAATAGGGTCTGGGCCCAAGGAGAGTTCGGGTCATCCTCCACCAACACCTTGTAGAGCTCTTTAAGATCCTTAGCTTTCCAAGGGCCTGTTAGCTCCTGGTGCCAGATTGACCAGATACACTTGGGGACGTGAATCCTGTGGCCTAGGTTGCAGGCCCCCAGGTGGCCCTTCCTTTCCAGGGTAGGCCTCTGAGTAGGTTACTTCCCCAGTCCTCAGCTCCTCCATGGATCGTTGGTAGGAGTCCAAGTCTTGCAGGTCCCTCTCGCATGTCCTGTAGGGTGCCGTACCCTATTCCCCCCCCCCAATCGGGGGAATAGGGAGGGAGCCTACGACTATCAGGGGCACCTGAGTCAGAGGGGGTAACTTTCACCCTCCTTTTGACTTCCACTGTGCATGTCTCAGAGCATTCTCCCTCGAATTTGACCCATTCCTTTTCCTTCTCACTTCCCAAGTCCTCTTTTATTCCTTCTAGGCCTAATGTTGCCTCCTCCTCCTTCTTCTGTGAGATAGCATTAACCATAGTAAGGGTTTCATTTACTCTGAGAGACTGTTTAGCCTTGACCGGTGTCTTTTCCTTTTGTGCCCTACTTTTGACGCCAGATGTCAGGTATTCTTCTGTCCCACAAAAGACGGACGGGGTCCAAGGAATGGTAAGTCCCCCGCTAGCTGGTTCTCCAGCCTCCCTTAGCTCGGGAGACAACAGACACAGCAAGGAGTCAACTCAAGTGAGGAAACCTCGTTTATTAACAGAGAGCAAGCAGTTTTTAAAGCAGTTTTAAAAAGACCAGGTGGCATGGGAGGGGAGGAAGAGGAACCAATCACTGTCAAGGTCATACCCTATCATGCACCTAAGCTTCCACAGGCTGGTTACGCACAGAACATAAAGCAAATTGGGCTCTTCCCACTCAATTCCTTCTCAGCACCATCTTTGTTGCCCATGTGCTCTACAGTAAATCGGGCTCTGCCCACTCAGCTCCCTCTCAGTGCCATCTTTGCTGCCCATGTGCTCTACAATTAGTAATTCTATATATGGCACGATCAGGATTAGTTTGAGAGATCACGTGCCAGAAATGATAGTGAGAATAGGATTAAGGATTAGTAAATAGGCAGATATTATCATTTGTGACAGTTACTCCTGTACACCAAACCACAGCCTCATGTTCCCGCTGATAGTCTCTGGCTTATTCTTAAACCCAATTCTCCTCCACTCCTAAAAGTTGGTCTAAACCTTCCAGCAACACGAAATGGTTGAGAATGTTAGAGGAATCTTGTGTTTGGGAAGTAGAACCAATTTTTGCTTAAGGTAAGAAAAGCTAAAAATATCTTCCCCTTCCTGTGACTTTCTGCATCTTCTCATTAGGACTTGTCAGAGTTGACGAGGTCTGTCCTTTGAAGAGGTTAATTCCTTTTCATGGGGTGCCCACCTTCCAACACTGGTAGGCTTCATTGCTACAAATACAGAAAAAGCACACACTACCATAATATGTACAACTGTCTGTAGTCACCAGGTCATGTACAAACATGTATGTACTCAATCAAGGAGCACTAAGAAGGCTAACAAGGCAGGAGCAGAAAAGACACACCTGTAGGAGAAACAACACCGAATACCAAAATAAAATTGCAATATAAGAAGACTCCAGGCAGACACACAATTCACAACGTCACTAGAATTGTTACCATGCTCATGTTACAGCTGGGCAAAGTGAATAAATTCACATCGGTTAACAACAGAATCTCTTGGTCATGGAGTTTAAACAAAGCTCTTGGCTCTCCTCGTCTGGAGAGCCATTCAACTTACTCTCAGAACTTCAAGAGTCATTTTCAGTTGTCTGCATGCACATAGTCTACTGGCAATGCGAACTAATGAACTGCAAATCATTAACCCCAGAAAGGAGTAACACATGGAGTGTAGACTCAGGTCCTACACCCATCTTAGGGTTCTCACCTCACATTATTTCCAGAGCCTGAGATTCCTTCAAGTTACAGTTGTCAAGGTCCACTGAAGACTGGCTGGGCACCTGCCTCGCTACTCCAACTATGAAGTGCAAAACTGTACTTCATAGCATTTCCAGCAGCAACGAGGGAAAGAAACGAATTTACAGAGTTAAAACAATGATGGGTGAAGAGGCACACATTAAGTAGGTTCTGCCACCCCACACTTCCAAAAAATATCCCAACCCTTTCAAAGCATCTGTGCTTCAATGGACACTACAATTCCCACAATGTGGTAGGCTACCCTAGAGGAAGTTGGTCTTACATAGGTTGGACCAGTGTCAGACTCTAAGTCTGAGGAGTTCCTTGATGCATAGGGAAATTTATCTCCTAACTGTGTCAGCTAACATGAGTTTCTACTTTAAAATCACCATTTGCCTCTTGAAACATTGTGAGACCAATCAGATAATGGAAATATATTGGGGAGAATTACATAATTTCACATTTTAATTCTTAGTTATGATAATGTAATTGTGGTTATGAGATTACATGGCTTTTGCTTCTGTCTTTGCTTACCAGGTATGATTTGCTGACTGTAAATTGCTCTGTTTTTTCCTTAAAAGTTAGAATATCTTCCATTGCACCTTCAAAAGGTTTACTGACACTAAACTGATTCCTTGACCAATTTCACCTGTTCTAATATATACATATATATGAATAAAACACCAAAATCCTGTATCAATTGAGATTTTTCAAAATGTAACAATTGTCTAGAAAGTTCCAAATTCCTTCTATGAACTCTTATAGAATTTTTGGTTGTTTCTGAATTTTGTCTATCCTTTAAAGTTTTTTGGTTTTGTTTTCTTATATTTTTTCCTGTTGGTTGTGTGGCTTGAACTCACAGCTAGTGCACTCACTGTCTGTGAACATTTGTTGTGCTCTACTTGCCTTTCATTTCAGAATTTCTTCAGCTAACTAGTGACATATTCCCTTACAATAGTTTCTTAGAGCATAGTGCATTGCCTCCATTGCTGTTCAAAGAGATGTTGGCTTGTGGTGATCAGAATGAATATGGTAGAGGAGTGAAGTTTAGGATAGGTGTATGTTGATGTGAAGCTTGCTTCTTTGCCCCAAATCAGCCTTTTTTTGTCTTTCTGTTTTGCAGGTCTTAGCCCTTATTTGAATTCTTACCTCCTTGTTCCTGAAAGTTTCTCTCAGTAACTCTAAGCTACATAACATGGGGACCTAAGATTTGTCTTCCCATTAGACTAAGGAATAAATATTTTCACTCCCTCCATCATATGTGAGATCCTATTCTTCTCTCTTCAAGATTTATTGTGATTTTGGAGGATCCTTTACACACAACGTGATTGGGGAGGATTGGAGAGGAAACTTTCATGCCTGAAATTCATTCCTAAAGTGTATGGGTTCTCCATGCCTCTTTTGTGGACCTGATCTATTCCTCATGAAAATGGAGATCGCAGGTCATATTTGGATGTATGTATTTCCACTTGAGAGTCCTTATAATAATATAAAGAAAAAATATTAGTTTTTTTCTGTAAAAGTAAATTCCTGAGAGGTAAGCAGAATAAGATATCAAGTGAAAACTGGAGTGCTTTCAAGATTTACTGTGTAATTTAGTTTTCATTGTTCAAGGTTACATTTTTTGATACATTTATTTCTAAGTACTTTATGTTTATACTTGTATAAAGAGAACTTACTCCCTATATTATTCTTAATTTTTTATTGCTCACAAATGTAAATCCAATTATTTTTAAACACACATTATTCCCTAGTACTTCATTGAACTGTTATTGAACATAATAATTTTTAGCGAATTATTGTAATTTTCTAAATAAAAAATAAGGTGAGATTTGGGAGCCAGTGGCTGCTGCCTGTAATCTTCACTGCTCAGGAGGCTGATTTCTGAGGATTGCAGTTGGAAGCCAGGCCCTGCAAAGAAGTATATGAGACTCCTGAGACTCTTACTCCCGTTAACCATAAAAAAAAACAGGGGTGGAGCTGCAGTTCAAGGGATAGAAATCTAGTTTTGAGTAGAAAGCTCAGGGACAGAACACAATCCCTGGGTTCTAGGCCCAGGATGACATAAATAAAAGATAATGTTATCTTCACAAAAGATAATTACACTCTTTCCTATCGACACAGAAATGGACATTTCTATTGTCAAATTGATTTTCCTTGCAACTCCATTTCCTTCAACTTACAAGTGGTAACAGTAGATAAGGATATCTTGTTGCTGATTTTAGGAGATTAGTATAGGAAGTTTCACCATTAGGTAGGATATTGGTTATCAACTGTTCTTTTTGAAAAACAGATATTTTTATTAACGTATTTTCAGTACACAGGGTAGTCTCGTGGTCACAGTTTAATGCAAGAATATAATTTATTTCATTGACCTCACTCAATCATACTTCCTCATCCACTCTCCTTCCTAATATAATTTTAACCTACTTCATTATATTGTTTTTGTAAATGCTTTTAAAGAATTTTGATAGAAGAGAATAAACATGGTCAACATTGTTTACTTGTATGAGAATAAAACAATGAAACATGTCCAAACTATTTTACATCATGATGAAGGGAGGGAGATGTACCAAATAGAATATATTATAAGCATATATGAAAATGTCATATACGAAATCCTACATATATAATTGTTAACACTTTCTTTTGTTCCTGTTTGAAGTTTCCTTTACCTTTTGTTTTTCCCCTCTGGAGTTGCTCTCTACCACTTAAATCCATTATTTTGATCAATTTATTAGAGATTATTTTGGATTTTACTATCCAGGTTGATTTTAATCCCTGGTCTTCAGATCCTATCCTACTGACAAGCTAGTATTACAAGCATGAGCCACCAGCATATGAGTCTATATGAACTTTATAAATGTACATTTTAAACCATTTTCTCTCCCTCTGCCACTGGGGTTATCTTCCAATAGCTCTATTTCCTGCTTATTATTATTAGTAGTAGTAGTAATAGTGGTAGTAGTACTAGTAGTAGTAGTATAGTCCTTAAAATCTGTCAATTAAATCTGAAATCGGGCTTCTCTTCCAATAGATATGCTTTTCAATTGTGGTCACGCTTACTGACTATTTGCATATCTGATCATTGTTAATAAAATAGAACGTGTAAAGTAACAAAGAATAAAAACTGTGGACAGAACTCATTTATTTCTCTGGTTCCGCTAAGTTAGACTATTATAGAAAAGTTTACTTTTCTACAGAGCTGTTCCAAGGACCAAACATGAGTATGTCCACAGGCTTTTCAGGGTTTGCCTAGCAAGGTGCTGCTTCTTTGGCCTTCAGCACATTGAGAAGTTCCACTAATATTAGCTTATTGTTGTCTTGTTTATGAGAGGAATATGGGAGCCTAAGATGAGAGATACTTGTTCCCAACCTTGGAAGGCAGAAATCTGTACAATTACAACTAAACGGACGAGAGGCCTCTGTGCCTCTCTCCAACTGCTCTGTGGAATTTCTGTCCTTTGAAGAGGGAGGATATAAGTGTTGTGTTTAAAAAAATTATGTTCTTTAAACATAAACATAAAAGCTCTCTAAAAACTCAGATATCTTACTAACCTTTAGTATTTTCTTTATTTGCTGTCTATCCTTAGGTTACTTCCAGACTATAAATGGTAGTTGTTATATTTTTTAAACATTGGGGTATGCTGCATGCATTTTATCACAATCACCACTACTAAACCACTGCTGCACTTTTTTCTTTCTTTCTACCCTAACTCAGATGTGCAGGTCTCAGTCACTCCAGGGACAACAAGTCTGAGTAGAACATGTCTGATTTTGGAATTTCATATGCCAGAGAATGTATAATGGTCCCTTAACTTTTGCTATTGTGAGATAAGCTCCATGGCCTATTTCTTAAATGTGTTTTTCTGTGCTCTAATCCTACATGACACTGAATGGAAGATTTCTTCATATTGGATGAGAAAATATTTGAAATGATATTGCTTAAGTGGAAACTTAGAGGGTCTAGTGGAAATGGAGATAGGACTGATACCATGGTTTTCTAAGGTCCCAATGGAATAATCTGTTTTATATTCAATTTTTTCCAATTAAAGCACACACACACACACACGCACACACACACACAATAGTCTAAAAGTGAAAAAAAACAAGAATGATAAATGATACGTGGGTTGTGAGAGAACAAGGAAGGTAAATTTGGAGGTAAATGAAGTTGGCAACTGTGATGGTTAATCTTGAGGATAAACTTAATTGAGATTGATTTGATTGTGTTTAGATGCACACACCTAACTCTGGGTGTGTTTGGGGGGTTTCCATAGCAGACTAACTGAAGCAGATACGCCTCCTGAACATGGGTGGCATAGTCCCATAAGCTGGCTTTCCATATGGAATTAAAGAGGAGAAAAAAGAATCCACCCAGGGAAGCACTCCCTCTCCCTCTCTTACTCCTCCCCCTTCTCCATGTCCACCATATTCTGCTCTGCCATGACTGCCTGAAATCAATGACACTGAGCAAAATAAATTCCTAAGATATTTCTGTCAAGTATTTTGTCATAGCAAAAAAAATTCATGATTAACACACAACCAAATTTTCCACTTCTACTTCTTGATTGATTGATTGATTGATTGATTGATTGATTGAGCCCTGCCTAGAACTGGAACTCATTTCTAAGCACTGTCCCTGAGCCTAATTTGCTCAGTCAAGGGTAGTACTCTACCCCTTGAGGAACAATGCCGTTTCTAGCTTTTTCTAAGTACTTTATTAGACTTAAGAGTCTCATACATTTTCCTGGCCAGACTGGGTTAATCCACCATCCACAGATCTTAGCCTCCTAAGTAGCTAGGATTACAGGCTTGAGCTGCTTGTGCCTGACCACATTCCACCCCTTCTTCCTTCTTCTTGGTTCTTCCTCCTCTCCCCTCACAACCTTCCTCCTGCACACCATGCTAAATAAGTATAGGCTTTACCACTGAACTGGACAACCAGCCATAGGCTGCCATCTTTATTCAATGTAATAAAGAGATGACGTCAATGGGTTGCTGACTGTATGCTAGGCACCAACCCACCTTTTTCTTTGTGAACTTGGTAATAAACCTATGAGATAGGTAATCATTATCTTAGTCTTACAAACCAGGACACTGGAACAGAACCAATGATTTGCCAGGGCCAGCATCACAAAACTTAAATCCTGGTCAAACAAACATCTCAATCCAATTTCAGTAGTGAAGATCAGACTCAGACCCAGGCACTCTCCTCACTAGACAGCCATGTACTTAGTCACACCTCTGGGCATTCTTGATTCCTTGTTACAGGAATGTGAGGGTAGGGGATAACAAAAACCACACACTAATGGAGTATTATTTGAAGGTGAGTTTTGCAATTGGAAAGTCCAGGAGAAAAGTCCCAGCTCCAGCATTTACTAACGTTTGACATCACATACAAGTAATTTCAAATTGTTTCCTGTGTTTCTGTATCTGGAAAATGGAGATAATCAGAACCCCTTCATTCATGAAGGAGCAAGTTCCCAGCAATGTGTAATTGGCTCAGCTGCAATCCTAACTACTAAAGAGGCTGAGATCAGAGGATCAAGGTTCAAGGCCAGTCTGAGCAGTAAAGTCTGTGAAACTTATTTCCAATTAATCACCAGAAAACCAAAAGTAGTGTAGTAATTCAAACTGGTAGAATGCTAGCCTTAAGCAGAAGAACTGAGGTACAGTGCTTGGGCCCCAAGTTCTAGCTTGACAACCAAAACCAACAACAACAAAGAGCAAGTTCCAATCATTTGTTTAACATAGTACATTGAGGCTGAAATCTGAGGATTGAAGTTCAAAGCCAGCCTAGGCAGCTAAATCTGAGAGTTTTATCTCCAATTAATGTACAAAAGCCAGAAGTACAGATGTGGCTGAAATGATAGAGCGCCAGTGACAGACAGTCACTCACTGCTTTTTCTTCAGCCTGGCATAAGCCCAGCACAAATGGCCCAACAGCAGATGTTTGTTGGTGAGAAACTGAATGAGTGAACACTAAAAGGGGCCTCGCCTCCTCCCATCTTTTCATGTCCAGGCCCCCTCTGGCTGCACTGTTATCTGTTCTCTCATCCTGGGAAAATAACCAGAGCATAAAATGTGTCATATGAACCAGTTATAATTGTACACTTCAGTAGCTTTAAGTTTATTCACATTTTCATGCAGCCTCACTGATACCAACCTCTAGAACTTTCTCAGAATCCAACCTGAAAGTAAGCACTTATTAAACAGCACCATCCATCCATCCATTTCCCCAGTCTCAGGAAACCTACCATTCTACTTCCTTTCTCACAATTTGACTGTTGCAGATCTCCTGTGAGTGGAGTCATGATATTCTAATGATAGTGATGTATGTCTATGTGTGTGTGTGTGTGTGTGTGTGTGTGTGTGTGTTCATGCTCATGCACACCCCAGTGTTATTGCTTGTACTCAGGTCCTGGGCAATATCCCTGGGATCTTTTGCCATTTCTACCATAAATTCACATTAGTTTTCTAAGGTAGTTAATTGGAAATGAGTATCATAAAACTTCAATCCTCAGCTCTAAACTTCTTGAATAGCTAGAATTACAGCCTTGAGCCAACAACACATGGCTAGAGATGGTCTATTTTAACACATTATTTCTGCTAGCATGTAGTGCTTCATTTTTTAGTCAAACATCAGTGTAAATATTGCCATGAAAATATTTTTGAAGGTGATTACCATTTTAATCACATGGGTAAATATAAACAGATAGATTTAAATAATTTTTAACGTTGAGTAAAGAAGATTTATTACGGGCTGGGAATGTGGCTTAGTGTTAGAGTGCTTGCCTAGCATGCATGAAGCCCTGGGTTTGATTCCTCACTACCACATGAACAAAAAGCTACAAGTGACGCTGTGGCTCAAGTGTTAGAGCACTGTCCTCGAGCCAAAGAAGCTCATGGACAGTGACCAGGCCCTGAGTTCAAGCCCCAGGACTGGCAAAAACCAAAAACAAAACAAAGCAAAAAAAGATGATTACCCTTCCTAAATAGAATGGACTTTATTCAATGATTTGATGAATTTCAGAATTTGAGCATACTCAAATTCTGCCACTTAGCTGCAGTATAGAAATTCTGAGTCTCCATCTACAGGCTGAATGATGCAAAATTTTTCTCTTGCTTGAGCTATCAGGCCTGATATCCCCCAATCAGCATATACACATGTATGTATACTTTCATGCATGTGTATATATGTGTGACACATTATATATACATATACATATACGTATACATATACATATACACACAAGTTTATAGTGGGGAGGGGTTGAAATTAACGTGTAGACACTTTCCCCTAGCTTATTCTGCTTGAGACTAGTACTGTACCTCTTGAGCCACACCTTCGGGTCTGGGTTTTTGTTGGTGTGTGGGAGATAGTCTTGGGTGATGGTTATGAGCCATTTTTATTGTTGTTGTTTGGTGCCAGTACCAGAGCATGAACTCAAGATCTGGGCACTATCCCTTAGCCCTTTCACTAAAAAGTAGCACTCTACAACTTGTCCTACAGCTCCATTGCAGGCATTTTAGTGGTTAATCGGAGATCATGGCTGTAAACCGTGATCCTCAGACCTCAGCCTAATAAGTAACTAAGATTACAAGCAAGAGGTACCAGCACCTGCCTCAGATAGTATTCTTATCGTCATACTATTTTGATTTTGAGCTGTGTGGCTCTAGTCAGTGGCTTAATCTCTCTGAATACCATTTTCTGTTACGTGAAATGAAGATTAAGTAAGGACATTAATAATAATAAATACTCTATGGGGAGGTATGGACATTTGATGGGGTAAAAATAAAATAAATGTAACCTTCATCTCTCAATACAACAGTTGTTAGTAATCAATATTTATTATTTGTCATTATTATTTGGCCCGACCTTGATTTGAGAATCCTTATAAGGTACAGGACACAGAGAGAAGTCCCACGGCAGCCTCATCCCTGCCCCTATCTCACTGGCTCCCTTTGAGTTCAACAGAGGCCCCCAGCAATGATAAATGTCCTAGCTCTACATGTTAAGACTTGCTCCCAGATTTGATTTTGACTTTAATCATTGGTGCTCTGGCTGTGATTTTGACGAAAATGGCTAAATACTATTGGTGCCAATGGGGACATAGCAGCCTATTCTATCTATACTCGGTCTTTGAAGATTCCCCCAGAAAATAGAACGAGAGAGGGGGGGGGGTTGGTCCACAAAGCTGTTTAGTCTACTAATCACGGTTCTGGCAGAGTCTGTGCTGGACTAGGACTGGCAAATGGGGTAGAGAGACCCACCTATAGCCATTGAGGGGGCTTCCTTTCTTTTCCTGGTGATGTAGGTGATTTTTACATCTTTCCAGGCTACCAGAAGATAATAGGATAGGAGAAGGATCAGAGTGGGCATGTCACAGAAAGGATCAGATTCCAGGGAATGGATACCCATGTCTTCCTCTTCTTGCTATGAGAGGTCCTTGATGTCCTTGGTTTCCTAGTCTTTGCAAGTGAAGCAAAGGCTAGCTCTTCCTTCCCAAGGCCCAGGGAGCATTCAATAGGCCTGAACTAAAGCGCAGCATGGGCTCTGTAGGGGGAATCTCATCTTTAGCACCAGCCAAGGATGTGTGGTTAAAAACCTGTGCCTCCTAGTTCTCTGTAGGTTCCCAGATCCCTAGCAGATTTTATTTCACTCAACTCTTGAACTAGTTCATTCCTTCCCTCCCTTTTCCCCTCCCTTTCCCCTTCTATCCTCTCCCTCTCTTTTTTGTCAGTCTTTGTTCTTGAATACAGGGCCTGACCCTGAGCTTTTTGCTCAAAGCTAGCTCTCTACTACTTTGAGATACAGTTCCACTACTGGTTTTCTTGCTAGGATTACATAACTGAGCCACTAATTCCATAATTCTTCCCTCCCTCCTTCTTTCTCCTCCTGCCCCAACTCCTTTTCTTTTTTCTTTCTCTTTCTTTCATTTTGTGTTTGTCCTAGGGACTGCACTGAGTACCTGGGCACTGTTTCTGAGCTCTTCATTCAAGGCTAAAATTCTACAATTTGGGCCAGCGCCAATTCTAGAGTCTTACAGTCTTTCCTGCCCATGCTGACTTTGAACCACAGTCCTCAGATCTCAGCCTCTTCACCAGCTAGGATTAAAGGTGTGAGTCACCAACACCTAGCTTAGTTGTCCTTCTCAAGAACTTTCATCTCAGGCAGAGCAGGAATTGCTGTACTGAAACACCAGCCAGACACTGTAATAAGGACATATATGTCTCAACTGGCCTAGGATCAAACATTATTGAAACTAATTCATACTGAGGAAAACTAGGTAAGACAGGTTTACCCATAAGGGTGAAGAATCCATGCCTGATGCCAATGGTTCACATGTAGACTCCTAGTTACTGAGAAGGCTGTGATCTAAGGACCATGATTCAAAGCCAGCCTGGGCATAAAAGTCTGTGAGACTCTTCTCTCCAATGAAAAACTAACGACCAAGAAATGGAGCTGTGGCTCAAGTGGTATAGTGTGACAAACTTGAGAACAAAAGCTAAGGGACAGCACCCAGACTCAAAGTTCAAACCCTAGGATTGGTGTGTGCATGCACGCAAGCACGTGCACACACACACACAAGCAAACAAACAAACAAACAAACACACACACACACCAGAGAATGCCTGTAGCCTGTCTTTTGGGCCACAGGTTTTTTCCCAAGAAAAGGTACTGAGGCAGGGGATTGTATTTGGAGTCTGGTGTCACTGATTCTCCAGGAATTTTCTTCCTCTGTAATATGGAAATAAGGATAACTGAGGGATATGGTTGTTCGGAGCATTAGACGAGCTAATAATAAGTGGTATATGTGTGTTTGTGTGTGTGTGTGTGTGTGTGTGTGTGTGTGTGTGTGTGTGTGTACCATTCCTAGGGCTGTCCCTGTGCTTTTTTGCTCAAGGCAGGCACACTACCACTTGGGACACTGGTCCACTTCCAGATTTTCTGATGTTTAATTGGAGTGCTGGCATTGAACCACAGCCATAAGGTTGCTAGCCTCCTGAGTAGCTAGGATTACACATATGAACCACTGGCTTCATGAAGGGGAGTTGGTGATATTCTTCAGTTACTATTTCATGGTGACCTCCTCTGAGGCCCCCAACATGCAACCAGATGGGGCTCTGCCTTCAAGGAACCAGGATGAGTCAAAACCAGCCAAGTAACGCTGCATTGACAAACAGCCCAGCAGTATTTCTACTCACAACATGAGTTTAAGTTGAGTCAGTAGGAGCTTCTTTTCTTCCTGTGAAGGACACTCTGCTCTGACAAACTTCTAAGATCACTGGCAAAGGAAATCAACTTGGGCTTCACTCTGATGTAGTTTCTACATATGTTGTAATCATGTGATTGTACCTAACCTTGAAATGAACAGAAATGTTTAAGTCTATCATGTTGCATGTGTCCCATGGTGTAGGAAGGCAGGCGTGTATGTCAGCAACTACTCACAAGTGTTTTAGTCCCATAGAAGATAAGTTCCTTTATCATTTTTAAAAATTTTTAACCTGGTAGTGCAGAGTGGGACTTGAACTCAGGGGCTGGGCCCTGTCCCTTCGCTATTTTTACTCAAGGCTAGGATTTTACCACTTGAGCCACAGCTCCATTTCTGGTATTTTTGGTGGATAATTGGTTAACATTCTCACATATTTACCTGCTCAGGCTGGCTTGAACCATAATCCCCAGCTTCTAGGCTCCTGAGTAGCTAATATTACAAATATCAGCCAACAGTGCCCAGCTGACACTTATAAGTCTTTTGTTTATTGGCCTAGGAATGTGGCTCCATGATAGAGTGCTTGCTTCTCATGCATGAGAAGCATATCCATATCGTGGAGTTCCTTTCAATGTGTATACTATTTTAGATAAATATGAAGAGGCACTTAAACACCTTATCTTTTATGTAGATAAGAGTTGTGTTTTTCTGGGAAGAAAGTCTTATGTAATTGGTACATTATGTAATTGGTGCCTGGTTAATCTCTTTTGTTAAATTTGATAATTTTTGCTTTCTTCTGATTTCATAGTCTATCAAAATATGTGTGGAATACCTTTTTCTGCATACTATCACCCTGATCCTTGATTCTTTACTGGGGGCTGTCCACAGAAGTGCCGTCAACCCTTCTGAACTCTATGAGGGGACTCTATGGCAGCTGAGTATCCAGGGCAAAGTTGGCAGAGGAGGCAGTGGCACCCGCGGAGATTCGGCAGGGTAAGGGAGGATAAAGAAGAAAATGAGCACTGCTTATATGGGCAGCCTCAGTGCAGGAGTGGGCAGCCCCGGGGGTTGACGGTGTGGGTGCCCCTAGGCAGCTGGGGATGGCCTGGATGCAGCGGTGCTTCTGCTGCAGCTCCGTGGCTTCCATCACTGCCATTGCCTCTGCAGAGCAGGTGCATTGGCTCTGCCTTGAGCCTGGGGTTATAGGGCAGCTGCTGGCCGGCCAGGACTTGCTTCCGGGCCTCTGGCTCATCCTGCGGCTGCCTGAAATTCATGTAGGCCTGGTGGAGGAGGTAGGGCATGTGCAAAGTCACTGGCTGTCTCCCTGAGGCCCTTGACCTGGTGGAGAAACCAGTCCTGGGGTGCTCAGCTGCTGGTGCTCAGCTCCAGTGTGGGACTCAGGCTGCTGATGAGCAGCATCTGGTACTCACAGATGCTTAGCAGGGTCCATGGGCCAGTCCGCAGGAGGCGTCAGCAGGGGCGAGGCATGGTACAATGGGCCAAGGCTCCTGGATCCCTGAGGCTTCGCCGTCCAAGTCCCTGCTGCTGCTGGCGCCTGAGCCCAAGGAGCACCCACTGCTAGTTGGAGGTTCACAGCATGTGAGCTGCCCCTGCCGCCGCGGGGCTTCCCAATGACTCAAGCCTGAGATGGGTGCTGGGCACCAGAGGCCTCAGGTGCAGCCTGCCACCCTTTCAACTGCAGCAGCATTGTGTACCACAACAAGCTGCGCTGACTTGGCTCCACTCTGCAGCTTCGGTGCTGGAAAGGCTGCGCCCCACAGACCCTCATAGCAGCTGCATTGAAGCCCAGGAGGCAGGGTTCCTGGTGCCCCATCTTGGAAAAAGGACCCAGCGTGGTGATCGCGGCTGGGCTGGAGTGGCCTTGCAAATGATTTAAGTACACTTTATTTGGGAGTTTACTGTCTTCTTAGTGTGTGTAAAGCATTAGTTTTGTTAGGTGACTAGTTGGACATGTCTACATTCTGACCAGGTTGGTCTAATTGAACATTTTTTATTAATTTACTTTATTGGTATTATAAAGAACATGTACAGAGGGATTACAATTAAATGAGTCAGGTAATAAATACATTTCTGTTTGTACAGTGTCTTCTGTTCCCTCACTCTTTCCCAGCCCCTTCCTTCCATTAATTAAACATTTAGGGAATTCTTTGAAGGAAATATGGACTAATGTAAAATAAAATCTTATGTCAGTAGAGACTTAACCCAATCACATTTATTTTTTGGTAGAATAGAGAAATCTATTTTCTGCAATGACGAAACAGCCATGAGGTATCCTTGGAGACTGGAGGGAAGTTGCTGAGCTCCCTAACCTGGGCACTAAGGAGAAGATCAATTGGCCTGAAAGGATGCCTGAAAGAAGACAGAGCTGCAGGTACGTGAGATGATCAAGCAGGTCCAGAGCATTATAGAGGTGACATTAACTTACTTCTCTGCACACCATACTTAGTTTTATTTGCTGTATAAAAGAAAGGAAAGTTTAGAAAATTCATCATTGTGAATTTTCCAATGAAAAGGCAAGCCTTACTAAGATTTATGTTGTGCTCATTAATAATACAGAATGGAAAAAGGTTCAGTGTTGAGTATATAAATACTTTAAGTACTGTGAAGATACTCTTTGATGAGTTATGAAATTTGGTCCATGGAGCACAAATCTAACTTTATTTTTTTTTAATTTTAATTTTTTGTGAACATAGTGTACAGAGGGGTTACAATTACATGGGCAAGATAATGAGTACATTTCTTATCAAGCATTACAGCCTCCTCCTTTGTTTACCCTTCACATCCCTTCCCAGCCTCTCCCTGCTCCCCCACCCAATCCCCCCCTGCTGCTCCACACCAAAGTTGTAAAGTTCGTTTTTGACATGACAACTTGTACTTTTCATAGTTGCATCGGGTCCAACTGTATCCTTTAACGACTCGTTTTTCCCCATCTCCTCCACAAATTATACCGATACCAAATATAGTGAAAGCAGGGGTTATACTGTGGGAGAGAGACATACAAAGCTACAAAGAAATAAACTTATAAATGCATTAGAAACAAATGAATTAAAGAAAAAACATTTAAATACATATCTAAGGGATCATTTTCCTAACATCACATTATCTGACCTTTTGTGCTTGAAATACATATGCTAGATATTGGAAATAAGGGAAAGCATGGGACATATGTTTCTTTGGTCTTGGCTTACTTCACTTAATATAATTTTTTACTAGCCTTTCCATTTCCTAACAAATGGGGACATGTCATTCTTTCTGATGGAGGCATAGAATTCCATTGTGTATATATACCACATTTTCTTGATCCATTCATCTACTGGTGGTCATCTGGGTTGGTTCCATATCTTAGCTATGGTAAATAATGCTGCAATAAACATAGTTGTGCTGGTCGCTTTAGTGTGGTCTTGTTTATAAACCTTTGGGTGAAGGCTCAAAAGTGGCTTGCTGGGTCATAGGGGAGGTCTATGTGAAGTCTTTTGAGGAACCTCCATACTACTTTCCAAAGTGGTTGAACAAGTTTACACTCCCACCAACAATGAAGTAAGGTTCCCTTCTGTCCACATCCCCTCCAGCAACTGTTGTTATTAGAGTGCTTGATTTTTGCCATTCTAACTGGTGTGAGGTGGTATCTCAATGTTGATTTGATTCGCATTTCTTTTATGGCTAGGGACGTTGAGCATTTCTTCATGTGTCTATTGGCCATCCTTATATCTTCTTCAGAGAAGTTTCTCTTCAAGTCTTTAGCCCACTTATTTATTGGGCAGTTGTTTCTTTAAGGATTTGTTGTTGGGGGATTTAAATTTTTGAGTTTCAAGTATATTTTAAATATGAGACCCTTGTCTGTTGTATGGCTAGTGAAGATCTTCTCTCAATCTGTGGGCTTTCTATTGATCTTGCTAGCTACATCCTTTGCCATGCAGAAGCTCTGCAACTTCATGCAATACCATTTATCCAACCTTTCTTTGATTTGTTGTGTTTCCGGGTCTCTATTAAGAAAGTTTCGTCCTGAGCCAAGGAGGCCTAGAGTTTCTCCTATTCCATTCTGTTACGTTTTCACAGTGTCTGCTTATTCCATCCTGTTATGTTTTCACAGTGTCTGCTTTGACTTCGAGGTCTTTGATCCATTTGGAGTTGATTCTGGTTCAGGGTGATATATAAGGGTCTAGTTTTAGTTTTCTAGAAGTAGTTAACCAATTTTGCCAGCACCATTTACTGAAGAGGTTGTCTTGCTTCCATTCTATTATTTCAGCTCCCTTATCGAAGATTAGTTGGCTATAGGTCTGTAGGTTCATTTCTGGTCTGTAGGTTCATTCCATTGGTCCTGAGGTCTGTTCTTATGCCAGTACCAAGCTGTTTTGATTATTATGGCTATTTAGAAGAGTTTGAAATTTGGTATTGATATTCCACCAGCAGTGTTCTTTCCGTTAAAGAGCGTTTTTGCTATTCGGGGGCTTTTATTGTTCCTTATGAATTTATGTATTGCCTCTTCTATTTCCTTGAAGAATGAGGTTGGAATTTTGATAGGTATCGCATTGAATTTGTAGATAGCCTTGGGAAATATTGCCATTTTCACAATGTTAATCTTTCCAATCCAGGAGCATGGAAGTTGTGCCGTTTTCTAAGTTCTGAAGTTCTGTTTTGATTTCCTTTTTCAAGATTCTAAAGTGTTCATCACAGAGGTCTTTCACTTCTTTGGTTAAGTAAATTCAAAGGTATTTTATTATTTGAGGGGTATTTCAGATGGAGTTACTTTCCTAGTTTCAGCAACACTTTTCTCATTGTTGGCATACAGAAAATTCATTGATTTTGTGGGGTTAATTTTATACCCTGCTACTTTGCCAAAGTTTTGAATCAGCTTGAATAATTTGGGAGTGGAGTCTATGGGATTCTTTAAATACAAGATCATGTCATCTGAAAGAAGGAGTGTTTTATTTCTTCTTTCCCTATTTGGATCCCCTTTATGTTTGCATCTTGTCTTATTAATGTAGCTAGGCATTCTATTACTAGATTGAAGAGAAGTGGAGAGAGTGGACATCCTTGTCTTGTTCCTGAGTTAAGAGGAAATGGCTTTAGTTTTTCACCGTTAAGTATAATGCTGGCTGTAGGTTTGTCATACACAGCCTTTATTGTATTGAGGAATGTTCCATGGATTCCTAATTTTTCCAAAACCTTCATCATGAAGGCGTGTTGGATCTTGTCGAATGCTTTTTCTGCATCTATTGAGATAATCATGTGGTTCTTATTCTTGCTCCTGTTGATGTGATAATAATATTAACTGATTTGCGTATATTGATCCAGCTTTGCATCCCTGAAATGATTCCTGTTTGATCGTGGTGGATGATTTTTTGGATGAATTGTTGAAGTCGATTGGCCAAAATTTTGTTGAGAAGTTTTGCATCAATGTTCATCAAAGAAATGGGTCTATAGTTCTGTTTCTTTGATGAGTCCCTGCCTGGTTTTTGGATGAGGGTTATGATGGCTTCATAGAATGTGTTCGGTAGTGAACTTTCTCTTTCAATATCATTGAAGAGTTGGAGGAGTATGGGTGTGAGCTCTGCTTTGAAGGCTTTGTAGAATTCCGCTGTAAAACCATCTGGTCCTGGACTTTTATTAGATGGGAAGTCTCTTATTGCTGTTTCTATTTCAATGCTTGATATGGGCCTGTTAAGCTGGTTATCTCATCTTGGTTTAGTTTTCGCATGTCAATATTTGCTAGGAAAAGGTCCATTTCTGTCAAGTTCTCAAACTTATTGGCATAAAGTTTTGAGAAGTATTCCCTTATAATGTTCTGAATCTTGGTTGTTTCCGTGGTGATGTTTCCATTCTCATCTCTCAGTTTATTTATTTGGGTGTGTTCTCTTCTTTTTCTGATAAGATTTGTTAAGGATTTGTCAATTTTGTTTATTTTTTCGAAGAACCAACTCTTTGTTTTGATGATTCTTTCTATAGTTTTTTTGGATTCTAATTCATTTAATTCTGATTTAATTTTAATTATTTCTTTCCATCTACTGGATTGTGGTTTATGTTGGTGCTCTTTTTCAAGGAGGTTCAGATGTCTCATTAAATTGTTGGTTTCAGATCTCTCCAATTTGTTGATGTAGGAGCTCAGAGCTATAAACTTGCCTCTGAGTACTGCCTTTGTTGTGTCCCAGTGGAGCTGGTAATTTGTGTGTTCATTTTTGTTGAATAGCATGAACATTTGAATTTCCTTTCTAATCTGTTCCATGACCCACTCGTGATTTAGCAGTGTGTTGTGCAGCCAGCATGTGTTACTGGACTTTCTTTGGTTGCTTTAGGTGTTGCGTTCCAATTTTATTCCCTTGTGGTCAGAGAGAATGCAAGGTATAACTTCATTGTTTCTGAATTTAGACAATTTGCTTTGTGGCCTAAAATGTGGTCTATTTGAGAAAATATTCCATGTGCTACTGAGAAAAACGTATATTCTGATGCTGCTGGGTGAAATATTCGGTAGATATCTGTTAAATCTAGTTGATCTATGCAGCTGTTTAGATCTGCGGTTTCTCTGTTGAGTTTTTGCCAAGTTGAACTATCTAGTGGAGAGAGTGGTGTGTTAAAATCCCCAACAATTAATGTCTTTGGATCTATGTGGGATATGAGGGAAATAGTGTTTCTTGGATAAATTTGGGTGCTCCATTGTTTGGCGAGTAGATATTTAGAATTGTAATATCCTCCTGAAGGAGAGATGCCTTAATTAGAGTGTAGCGACCTTCTTTATCTCTTCTCACGAATTTTAATTTGAAGTCTATTTTATGTGATATTAGGATTGCAACTCCCGCCTGTTTATGCGGTCCGTTTGCTTGGTAGATTTTGCTCCAGCCTTTAACATTGAAAATGTGTTTGTTTTTAAGGACAAGATGTGACTCCTGAAGGCAGCAGATCGAAGGATCTTGTTTTTTAATCCAACTAGACAGTCTATGTCGCTTAATTGGAGAGTTAAGTCCGTTAATGGTAAGAGATAGGACTGAGAGGTATTTGGGAGTTCCTGCCATATTATCCACCTTCTTGGGGGTTGCAAACACTGGGTTCTTCCTATGGTTCTTGGATTCTCAGTTTGGGTGCATTTTCTTGGCCTTTACTGTGGTCTTGTTGGTTTTCTATGTGTAGGACATCTTTAAGAATCTTTTGTAGGGCTGGTTTGGTGGAGATGTATTGTTTCAATTTTTCTTCTCTATGGAAGGTTTTTATTTGGCCTTCAGTTATGAAGGAGAGTTTAGCTGGGTACAGTATTCTTGGTTGATAGTTGTTTGTTTCTAGGTCTTGGCATACATCATTCCAGGCTCTTCTTGCTTTGATTGTCTCTGCTGAGAAATCTGAAGTGATTCTAATTGGCTTCCCTTCATAGGTTATTAATCTTTTCTCCTTCACAGCTTTAAGGATCTTTTCCTTGTTCTGAGTTGATCCTGTATGGATTATAATGTGACGGTGGGATTTCCTATTCTGATCTGATCTATTTGGAGTTCTATAAGATTCTTGTATCTGAATAGGCCTATCTTTTTGTATGTTTGGGAAGTTCTCTGCTAGGATCCTGTTAAACAAATTTCCTAGACCATTAACTTCTGTTTCTAGGTACTCCTCTACACCCATTTTCCTTAGATTAGGCTTTCTGATGGTGTCTTCCAAGTGTTGGATAGATCTATCATATTTCTTGGACTTGTCTTGGATGGTTGCATATTCTTTCTCTCTAATGTCTAGGCTATCTTCAATCCCCGAGATTTGATCTTCTGCATGGTCTAACCTGCTATCAAGGCTTTCTACTTTGTTTTTTATTTCTTTTCCTTCTATTTGGTCAGCTTTGATCGCTTCAAATTCTTTGTTGAAGTTTGTTTTAGATCTTGTATAAACTTCTTTACTTCCTTAATTTTATGTTAAGTGTTTATTCTCAAATCAGTTGATTGGTTATGTTTTCCTTGGACTCCCATTCCTTCTGTTGGGTTCCATTCAGTATTTGCTTTGTGGTCTCCCTAATTTCCTTCAGCTCTTTGTTAATGGATCCCATGAATGCCTTTAGTGATCTTTGTGTGTTCTCATCCTGGTCTCTCAACTCCTGTTTTTCTCTTTGGTTAGCTTCCTCCCGTTTATTCCATTTTTGTAGTTCTCTTTGAGTGTTCTCAGCCTGTTCATGCCATTCCTGCCTTTCTCTTTGAGTATTCTCAAGCTGCTCACGCAAATCCTGTATCAGTTTTTGAGTAGCTTCCTCACTCTCATGATATTCCTGTATAAAACTTTGGATTGCCTCCTCTCTCTCCCTCACACACTCATATAGTCCTTTGTAGGTTTTCAATCTATTCTTGCATTGACCCATTGTTTGCCTCCTCTCTCTCCCTATCACACTCATACAAAGCCTTTTTTAGGTTTTCAGTCTTTTCTTGCATTGACCTTTTGTTTGCCTCCTCTCTCTCCCTATCATGCTCATACAGAGTTCTTTGTATGTTCTCAATCTTTTCATTTATCATGTTTGCCAGCAGTTTTCGTAGAGCTATTTGGGAACACTCCTCTGGATTATTCATTATCTGTTCTGTCCCCTGATTATCATGAGTGGGAATGGAAATACCCGGACTTGCCATTTTTCTTGTGGTTTTCCGGCTTACTCTGCCCATTTGGGATGAAAGTAACACCAGTTTTGTGCTAGAACAGTAACTTAAGGCAAGCGTCAACCAAAGTCTGAATTTGCACAGTCAATAGTCTGCAGATACAATCTACTTCAACAGATACCTCTATTCAACATCAAACAACTATATATTAATGGGCTATGAACCGCAAAGAAGAATTTGGTAAACCAGAAATTATTAGGGTTAGGGAGAGATGTTGTTACAAAATAGGAATAGAGTGATGTGGGAAGCTACAGGGAGAGTTAACTTAACTAAGTCCTAGTCTCAAAGCTGGATATAGGTTGGATAGGATGAAAATAAAGAGAGAGAAAACAAGAAGAAAAGAAAGAAAAAAAGACCAGAAAAAATAAAAAAATACAAATTAATAATATGCAGAATCGAGAACAAACTATTCAAAGAACGTGAATATAATGAGAGCAGGGGAGGGATATAAAGGAGATGTGAAATCTTAAAAAAAAATACTTAAAATATTATATAGGTATAAAGAGGTAGTACTGCTATTAAGGAATTTAAGTGTCAGAAGTTTTGAATTGAGTAATAAATTTGTGGATTAAGTGTGTACACAATGAGGGATAGCATCTAATATTCAATTACGGGTTTATCTGAGGATGTGCAGAACAACAATTAAGTCCCATAAAGAAGAACAAAAGAGAGGAAAAGGTGAGAAGGATGAGGAAGAAAGAAAGAAAAAGATCAGAAGTTCAGTGAAGCTAAGCAAAAACCAAAAAGAATTAAAAAAAAAAAAAAGAAAAACGCACACACGCCTTTATCCCAAAAATAAAGATTATAAGGGGGAAAAAATTACTAGAAAACAATTTTTTTCATAAAAAGGTAAAAATTAAAAAGTTTTAGTAAAGAAAAAAATTTTTGTAAAAGTATTAAAAAAAAAAGAAGAGGAAAAGAAAAGTTATTTGATTTTTTTGGGAGGGTTGGGGAAAATCCTGTATCTCCCTTGTGTCTGTAATCAGCCTCTGGTTGGAATCTCTGCTCTGCTTGTGGTCCTGTGGCTTGGTTGGTTTCTTAAGTCAGTTTTTTTGGACAGGCAGAAAAATGCTCTGCTTTACCCAGGATTTTGCGATCCTCCTCCCAGGTTAGTTCAATGGTAGGGAGATCTCCTTTGATTATCACAAAAGAGGGACATGGCTTTTTCCTCAATTTGGAGATGCTGTGGTGAGGCTAGGTTCTGGGTAGAGTTGAGGCCTTTCAGCAAACAGTAGCTTTTCCTGGGGGCTAGTTTGTGAGAAACTCACAGAGCCCAGCCTGGAGCCACTCTCAGGGTTTCTGTTTACTGATGTGGAGCCTGCTAAAGGGAGGGGCAGCCTCTGGCTCTGATTACCCGGTGAAGAAAGCCACTACTAGGGCAGGTGCCTGAACTGGGTGACTTTTCCCTGGGTGGAGCTGAGTCTGGCAGGTCACGCCGCCATTTAGTTCTTGTGACCTGCTAAATGACGCTAGTTTTATTCCAAGGCCTGAGTTGGAACTAGCAGCTACGCTGAGCTTTATCGGTATCCAAGATGGAGATCTCCGGTACTGGTGTGGGGGGGTGGCCTTCCCTCCTCTGCTCCCTGAGAAGGAGTGAGGATGTTAGGCTTCTACTCATGCCGAGTCTTGGTTCCTGGGTTGTCTCTGGTCTGCGAACTGCAGGATGAAGATGTCTGCTCCTTGTCAGTTCTTGCTGGTGTTGAGTAAATTCCGCTCGCCTGCAGCATCTGGCTCTTTCGTCCCAGACTCTCTCTGTTTCAGGTATAGCGGTACTGCCGCCGCCGCTGCCACCGCAGTGGCAGCTGCTTTCAAGAGCTCCGATCTGTCTCCTTGCCTGGATTTTCCCTCTCTGGCCTAACTCTCTGTCCTGTGATGGCACATTTGGTGTGATTCTCTGGCTTAGGACTGTTCATTGGAACTCTAAAACTGCTTTCTATGTGAGAGCTTGTTTTGCCTCCAGCTTCTCCTCCACCATCTTCCCAAAACTCCCAAATCTAACTTTATATGTTTTACAGTCCTGGGATATAATACATAAAGTGATGCTGAAATTTTCTGCTATCATTAGAAAAGATACCTTTCCACACAGTGAAATCCTACATGATTTAGCACTAATTAAGAAGTAAAGTGTTTTATTCTGTGTCATTAGTAGAAAAATGATTGTTTGGCTCAAAATGGCAAATTTTTCTCAATGATTATGAACTATTTTGAACCTAATAAAGCGGTTTTGAATTTGATTTCTTTTTTTTTCCTGCCAGTTCTTCTGGGACATGAACTAAGTGACTGGGTGCTGCCTTGTAGCTTTGGACCTCTTGGCTAGCATTCTACAGCTTGAGTCACAGCTACGGTTTTTTTTTTTTTTTTTTGCCAATTGGTTTTTACTGGTTGAGATAAGAGACTCATGGAGTTTTTTGCACCAACTGGCTTCAAACCATAATCCTCCAATGTCAGCCTCCTGAGTGGCTTGGATTACAAATGTGAACCATAAGTGTAACTTATGTTATGCTTTTTCATAGTAAATTTTCTCAAATGAGCTCAGAAAATGTATCAATTTGTGATTCTATGAATGAGTGAATTCATTTATTTCTTCTGTGAAGTAAGTCACAAACTAAATAAGATTAAAGAATTTTTATTTTCAGACCTGAGAACAAATTCAGGGCCTGGCAGTTGTCAGGCAAGTGCTCTTCCATTTAGCAAAATCCCCAATACCAAAATTAAGATTCCTAACATTCAATAACACAAGATTCAGAGACTCAGTGGAAACTAGTTTGTTGACCACTGAATAGAATGAAAACAAATCACAAGATGAAAGGTCATGAAGGCTAGGAAAATGTAGGCTCCGATAAATAGCTCTGCACCTCTTCTCCCTGCTTCCTGTATTCACCTATTTTTAACCAGTCTTGGGGATTGAACTCAGGGTCTGGTCATTTTCCTGAGCTTCGTTTACTTAAGGCTAGCACTCTTCCACTTGAGCCACAATGTACTTCTAGCTTTTTCTGTTTATATCTTACTGAGGAATCAAACTCAGGGCTTCATGGCTGCTAGGCAAGCAATCTCCCACTAAGCCACGTTTTCAGGCCTCACTTTTTGTTCTTGAGACAAGATATTCAACTACAACTCAGGCTGGCCTATGTCCATGTTTTTAGTATTAATTGACTTAGGAGAATATGCAGGGTACAACTTGCCTGTACCAATGTCTGCCACCTAATTGTTTCTTGGTGTAGGCCTTTAAGTTGGGTAGTGTATGATTTCACTTCTTCAGTGTCACAGTGGGTAGAATACTAATAGAGATAGAAATAGGTTTTCTGAAAAAAGTCCTTAGTGATGTTTGAGGTCTAAAAATGTCATAGCATTAATTAAACATTAACAAATGTAATTGATATTACAAAGGTAATATATGGAGGATTTATGGTTACTTTTGACTGATTGATTTAGAATGATCCCTTACCTATGGAGGAAGTCACATTCCAGAGACCCTTGACATAGATGATAATCCTAGAAATAGCAATAAGTGAAGTCTAATAATCACAAGAAACTGTATTTATTTGTTGTGCTGGTCCTAGGGCATTAATCAAGGCCTAAGTACTGTCCCAGATTTGTTTTTAATTTTAACTAAGACTATTACCTGATGATTTTAGCACATAAGAACAAATATACTCATGAGAGTGAGATATAAAGACCTGTGATTGAGCCCTGCTTGGCCTAGAAAATGAATGGGACACTTCTCTCCCGCAAAGAGATGGAAGTGGTTCTGTGCTTCAAGGGGTAGATCAACAGGCTTGAGAGAAGAAGCAAAAGCATCATGCCAATTCACTGAGTTCAAGTCTAAGTATTGTTATAAGTACACCAGAGTGTGTGTATAACACACATACACACACACAGAGACACACAGACACACACACAAAAAAAAGAAAAAAAGAAAAGGAAAAAAACCCTCATAAGGTAATTAAGACACCTAATGTGATAAAGAGGAGGGAGCTTGAGGATTAATTTTTGTATTATTAGATTATTAAACCACAATCTACAGGTGATTTAAAGTATACAGATATAGCTGGGACACCAGAGTTTCATTCTTGTTAATGTGTGTGTGTATGCATGTGTGAGCTCATATACCCCAGTACTAGTGCTTGAATTCAAGCCCTTATTCACTTCCTTAGCTTTTTCTCTCAAGGATGATGCTTCCCCACTAAAGCTACATCTCCAATCTGGCATGCCTGTAACTCTAGCTACTTAGGAGTCTGAGACATGGAAGATTGTAGTTTGAAGCTCCATAAAGCAAAAAAGTCTGTAAGATTCTATCTCTAATTAAACAGAAAAAATAATGAGTCCAGAGGCCTGTCTCAGTAATTTTTCTGAGGTAACCTTTAGTCTGTCCTTCCTTACATTTCTCAGTGCTTATGTAACATATGGAGTCATATAGCTACAAAATATACTCAACCTTTAGACACATATGAGCATGCATATATTTTTATAATATGTACATCAAGAGAAAATATACATGTTTTTGTTTCTATGATCAGTCCATACATCTCCTAGAAGGTGGTGAGTTCATCTTGCACCCATTGCTGTGCATATGGTATTATTCTAGAAAGACCAAATAGTAGAAAGAGGCAACATATGTACCACATAATTATCAGAATCTCTTTCTTGTAGGACTCTAAGTGTGTACACATGCACTGTGTACATAGATTAAACTCATTTACTTGCACTGTTAGACAAGTGTTAGACAGCTGGCCCTGTTTGTAGCAGTTACTTTGAACGAATATCATGGTTTCCGTAAATTGTGTTAGAATGCAGTGTTAGACTGAAAACATTACAGGATGGAATAGGAGAAACCCTAGGTCACCTTGGCATAAGCTGAAATTTTCTTTTCTTTTCTTTTTTTTCAGTTTGACAGATTTATTCATTTTAAATTTGTTTTAAAATCATTCACATTAATTTGTTGAATATAAGCTATTCAGTTTTATTTTTTTATTGTGAACATATTGTACAGAGGGGTTACAATTATATAGGCAAGATAATGAGTACATTTCTTATCAGCATTGCAACCTCCTCCTTTGTTTACCCTTCACATCCCTTCCCTGCCTCCCCCCGTCCCTCCCACGCAATCGTTCCCCCCCCCACCAAAGTTGTAAAGCTCGTTTTCGACATGACAACTTGTACTTATTGTTGCAACGGATCCACCTGTATCCTTAAAAGACTTGTTTTTCCCCTTCTCCTCCACAATAGTGAAAGCAGGGGTTATATTGTGGGGGAGGGACATACAAAGCACCAAAGAAATAATCTTATAAATGCATTAGAAACAAATGCATGAAAGAAAAAAAAACATTTAATTTACATATCTAAGGGTTCATTTTCCTAACATCACATTATCTGAACCTTTTCTGCTTGACTCATACATATACTAAATATTGCAAATAAGGAAAACCATGGGACCTATGTTTCTTTGGGCTTGGCTTACTTCACTTAATATAATTTTTTCCAAGCTTTTCCATTTCCTAACAAACGGGGCAATGTTATTCTTTCTGATGGAGGCAGAGAATTCCATTGTGTATATATACCACATTTTCTTGATCCATTCATATACTGAGGGGCATCTGGGTTGGTTCCATATCTTAGCTATGGTAAATAATGCTGCAATAAACATAGTTGTGCTGGTAGCTTTAGTGTGGTCTTGTTTGTAAACATTTGGGTAAAGGCCCAAAAGTGGGATTGCTGGGTCATAGGGGAGTTCTATGTGAAGTCTTTTGAGGAACCTCCATACTGCTTTCCAAAGTGGTTGAACAAATTTACACTCCCACCAACAATGAAGTAAGGTTCCCTTCTGTCCACATCCCCTCCAGCATCTCCGAAAGTTTCTTAATAAAGACCCAGAAACACAACAAAGCAAAGGAAGGTTGGTCAAATGGGATTGCATGAAATTGCAGAGCTTCTGCATGGCAAAGGACATAGCTAGAAAGAGCGATAGAAAGCCCACGGATTGGGAAAATATCTTCATTTGCCGTACAATGGATAACGGTCTCATAGCTAAAATATATCTTGAACTAAAAAAATTAAATATCCCAACAACAAATCTTCAAAGAAACAACTGCCCAATAAACAAGTGGGCTAAAGACTTAAACAGAAACTTCTCTGAAGAGGAAAGAAGGATGGCCAATAGACACATGAAGAAATGCTCAACCTCCCTAGCCATAAAAGAAATGCAAATCCAAACAACATTGAGATACCACCTCACTCCAGTTACAATGGCTAAAATCAAGAACTTTAATAACAACAGATCCTGGAGCAGATGTCGACAGAAGGGAACCTTATTGCATTGTTGGTGGAAGTGTAAACTTTTAACCACTTTGGAAAGCAGTATGGAGGTTTCGCCACATAGAGCTCCCCTATTTCCCACCAATCCCACTTTTGGGCATTTACCAAAATGCTGACACACAAGACCACACTAAAGCTACCAGCACGACTATGTTTATGGCAGCATTATTTACTATGGGTAAGATATGGAACCAACCCAGATGCCCCTCAGTAGATGAGTGGATCAAGAAAATGTGGTATATATACACAGTGGAATTCTCTGCCTCCATTAGAAAGAATGACATTGCCCCATTTGTTAGGAAATGGAAAGGCTTGGAAAAATTATATTAAGTGAAGTAAGCCAAGCCCAAAGAAACATAGGTCCCATGGTTTCCCTTATTTGCAATATCTAGTATATGTCTGAGTCAAGCAGAAAAGTTCAGATAAGGTGATGTTAGGGAAATGAACCCTAAGATACGTATTCAAATGTTTTTTTTCTCTTTCATGTGATTGTTTCTAATGCATTTATAAGATTATTTCTTTGTTGCTTTGTATGTCCTTCCCCCACAGTATAAACCCTGCTTTCACTGTATTTCATGTCGGTATAATTTGTAGAGGGGAAGGGGAAAAACAAATCGTTTTAATAGGGATACAAGTGGACCCTTGCAACAATGAGATGTAAAAGTCGTTATGTCGAAAACGAAACTTACAAATTTGGTGCGGGGGAGGGGGGCGGGGAGGATTGGGTGGGGGGCATGGGGAAGGATGGGAAAGGATGGGAAGGGGAAACAAAGGAGGAGGCTACAATGCTTGATAAGAAATGTACTCATCACACACACACAAAAAAGAATACAGTGTTAGAATGTATCTCATACATACCTACATACCTGGAAGCACAAGTACTTACTTATTGATTGTGAATGGGACTTTTTTTTGCCGGTTGTGGGGATTGAACTCAGGGTTGAGCACTGTCCCTTAATTTCTTTTGCTCAAGTTTAGTGTTCTACCACTTGTGCCGCCTTTTCTGTTTAGGTGGTACTGAGGAATCAAACCCAGGGATTCATGCATGCTAGGTAATCATTCTACCACTAAGCTAAAATTCCAGCTGAGAAGGGGATCTTGATAATTGTTCCCTATGCAACCTTGAACTCTGCTTTCCAAGTAACTATTTTATAGGGTTGAGACACTACACTAATTTTAATTTTTAAAATTTTATATATTTCATTTTCCCCTTTTAATTGGTAGTACTGTGCCTAAAAGTGGTACATCCCATGTATAAGAACTGTGTTTAAGGGAAAATCGGTTTCAAGAATTATTCTGGGGTATTTTTGTTTCTGTTTTGTGCTGTAATGAAAGATTTATTCCTGGATGGTGGAAATCTCTCATGGTGGGTAGTGAGTAAGCTGTGGAGCATTGATGGGGTGATGTGTGTTACCTTGTTTTGTCCTTTTAGATTTTCATTTAGATGTGTTATTCCTCAAAGTAATTCCTTTACTAAAGCAGGATTGTCCTTTTATTTTTGAGACATATTTTAGCCCAGGCTGATCTTGAACCCATGATGTTCTAGTTCAACTTCTTGAGTGGTAGGATTCCAAATGAGTAGCATCACACATAGCATGGATGCTCTGTAATTAGTACACACTTCTACTCAACTGCCAGTAGTTTGATGCCATGCACAGTGTTTACAAAGTATTATTCTATATTGGAAGATATCTGTAGAAAGAATATCCTGCTCTAGATAAGTGAGCTATTTAGAAGCGCAGTGAGATGCATAGTAAACTATTTACACCATTTTCCAGGGCAGGACAAGAAGACTGTTAGGAAGTACACAGGTAAAGAATAGTGTGAAATATTATCTTGGGCTTTGAGTACAGTGATACAGAAGAGGACTTATACAGGTAGAGTCCTATGAGGATTCTGGAAGTGGAACAGGTGTTTTCTAGGTAGATCAAATGTGAGGATGTCCAAGAGGAGGGACCAGAATTTTCTGAACCTTGGAGGGGCATAGCAGCAGAGTACTGGATGGATAGAAGCAGAGTGGAAAACAGAATACTCTTTGGGTGTTTGTATGTGTACTAATTTGTTGATGGCACAAAGCCTTAACCCCTGCCAGCAGCAGAGGAAGCTGCCTAGCTCAATCCCATGTGTGTGCTGGAGTGTGTGAGGCTACTGAGGGAGGAAGATGTGGAAACTCAGTCCACACTTGAGCCTGGGTCATTCTATAAATTCACTGTGGAAGAGTGTACCTAGATTTGTCACATATGAAATTAAACTTGTTAGGGAAGAACTGAACTGACAGCCCTTTTAATAATACTTATGTTGTGCATAGGTTCTTGTAGGTTTTTCCTGGGCAACAGCCCAGAAAACTAGCTGTGCTAGTTATGCCTCCCATATAAACTGGAATTACAGATATATGCCATTACACCTAACCAATACTGATTGAGATGGTTTCTTGGTTAAAAAGTATTTCCTTGAATGGTCTTGCACCATAATACTCTCATTGTGTCTTTAAAATACCACTAAAGAAAAGTTTAACGAATGTCTCCTTGTCCTCAAGTTAATCATGATTCTACCAAGGATTTGCCTTCTCAAAGCATGATAACACCTCATAGAGAGAAGTGTTATGTCAGGACAAAAGTACCACCAATTACTAATCAGCCTGGCTTCTCTTGGCTGGGAGATCATGTTCTTTGTAACAGAATTAGGCTTTACTTTTCTTTTTTTAAGGTCAGTTAGCAAAAGATCAATACAAAAATAAATAATTTGCATTGAGCCTCCTATGTAGAAGATTCTAATGACAATATCTCCTCATGGGTTTTGAGAACCCAATCTTTGGTGTGACAAGCTTGGTGGGCTTGGAGAATTGTTTTCTGTACTCACAAAAGCAGAATCTGTTTCCCATGATCCCTTGTAAGACTGTTACAATTGTATGGGATTTTAGAAGACAAAAATATGTTTGAAATCCAAACTTTCGCAGCCAGTTGATTTACCAGTTCCTATTTTGGCTTCTTTTTTCAATGTTATGATAATTTCTTAGTAAGCAAGTGTATAACAATGGTACCCAAGGAACTTGAAATACAATAATAATTTTCCACTCCCTACTTTATAATTGTATTCTTTCACTATCTTATATTCAATCAACAATTATCTGATAGCCTTCAATAGCTTTGTCAAAGACCCCAGTACCTTAAACTTTGCCAAGTCTGTGTCAGCTCCATTCTTCATGTTACCTGACTTTGCTGTGGCACGTGGCTCCCAGTTATCTCATCTCCTTTCCCTGCTCAAACTTTTTGGCTATTTCTTCCCTTATCACCCCAGATTCTTCGTCCTGGTGAAGAGGTCTTCTGGCACATTTGGACATGTTGGAGGCTTCCTTGATTTCTCACTTCCCTCCATCTGCACTCACACCAGCAATCTTTCTGGCCACGTGGCATTAAATGATAATTGCAGGTTACCAGATTCCCATTGTGTATTCCCTGCCAGGTCTTTCCCTTCTAATTCACATCATACATTAAGATGGGTGAAATGTTTTCATTTGCAAGTAAATGGATAGAAATGGAGACTATCAGGCTGAGTGAAGTAAACAGGTTAAGAAGGATAAAGGTCACATGTTTTCTATAATATGTAAATGCACAATCTAAAATATAAGCATGTGTAAACACATAGAGAATCATATATAAATACATGTATAGAATCTGTCTGTACGTTTAGGAATTTTTGAGAGGATTAGTAGGATTGGGGAAGGATAAATAAATTTATTTGTCATCTGTGCATGGCAATGTTGACAAAAGGAAACTCACCGAAATCTATTGAATATTGATGAGTAGGCTAGTTGGGGAAAGGGAGACTGAGGTCATCAATATCATTAAGATTACTCAATAAGAGTTTGTAAACGTTTATGGTGAAATCTCTTAAATACTATTTTCATGCAATTTAATTAAAATGAGAGATAGGAATGCAAAACAGCTACTATCATAGGTGCGTGTTTTAATGGAAGTGAGTAGGACAAACAGACTACAAAAGTAGGCAAACATGTTCAAAATATATAGTTTTTAAATAGGTGTGAAAAATAAACAACAAGGCATGTTGACATTGACTTGAGAAAGGCTGTAGATGTGTGAGAGTGATGGAGAGATGAGTCTTATAAAAATACATTGTTTGAATATACAAAAATGTCATAATCAAATCCCTTGGAAGAATGTGTGCTAATCAAAAAGTGAGAAAAAATTACTACAGATATATGTGTTATTTTTCTTATCTCATAGGCTAGTAAGTCTTTTTTAATTTTTCATACGCTAGTAAGTCTTTTTTAATTTTTAAAGTAACAGACTTTAGTTGTATATAACTGTCATAATTGAAATCTAGGGTTTAAATCATTCTCCCCACTCCATCTGCACAATCATATATGCCGTTCCCAAAAGAATACCATTGCCAGATATATATTGCCAGAACCTTTCCCATACAAACATCTGTGTCCATGAGTATAACATACTCACATAAGATTTTACCGATTATATCATATATAGGTTTCTTCTCACTTGACCAAACAACCTGCGGTGTTCACTATATATGACACATTGTACTTAATTAATCAGCCTGTACATGATCAGTGGAAATTTCAATGGTTTTAAATTATTTTAGACACATCTCATTACTGCTAATGTCTTTCCACTAGTGAAGTGTAAGAATATCATTGGAGCATAAGGAAAGTGGCTATAGTTTCCCATTCCCTACCCTTCCCCACCATTCTAATTTGTGATAGAGACTGCCAAAGAAGTATGGCTATAAATTCCTTTTAAAAAGGTAGGACATTCTGCCAAGGAAATAGTCCCCTTTAAGAGAATGTGAAATTCAGTGGGACTTAACATTTGTGAACATTAAATGTTGACACATGACTGAGTTTTCTAATACATAATTAACTTTGTGTGTGTGTGTGTGTGTGTGTGTGTGTGTATGTGTGTGTGTGTGTGTGTGTGTGTGTGTGTGTGTGTGTGTGTGTGTGTGTGTGTATTTTCTGAACCTGAGGGTGAATTCAGAGCCTGAGTGCTGTCCTGGAGACTTTGTACTTGAACCACAGCTCCATTTCTTATTTGTGGTGTTTCACTTGAGATTAGTGTCTCAGAGACTTTCCTGCTTGTTCTGACATGGATCCTCACAACTCAGGCTCCTGAGTAATTATGATTACAAGCTTTAGCCACATATGGCTGGTCATTATAATCCTCTGGTTCTCAGAATGACACTTCTCTATTTTTTGCTGTTAAAACTGGCAGTGGGCACTTCATTGGCCTGGTTAGGGTAGGAGCATCTTCAAGGATTGTGGTCGCGGCCTTAGAATGGAATGTAAGTAATACCTTCCCCAGTAGCTAACATCCGTCCTCATCACTGTCTAAATAAAATTTATAAATTGAGAAATTTGCTTTCAAACTTGAATTTCTATTAGACATATTGTCTTATTATTAGACAAATGATGGACTCCATTATATTTTCATGTTTTTATACTACATATTTTGATAATATTCACTTTCATTACCCTCTTTTGCCTGTCTCTTCCCATTGTTCTTCCAGGTTTTTACATTTTCCCCTCTCTCTCCCTCCATCTCTTACCCTCCCTCTCTACGTCTCTCCCCTCCCTCTCTTTCTCTCTCATTCTCTGTCTGCCTCTCTGCTAGTATTTGCTTTTCACTTTTTGCCTTCATTCCACCATTTAAACAAAGCCTCAAGTTCTAGCTTTCTCCTAGTTAATTGGAATTAAGATTTTTAGCCAGGCATCGGTGGCCCTCGCCTGTAATACTAGCTACACAATTTGTTGAGATCTAAGGATCCGGCTTCAAAGCCAGCCCAGACAGGCAATTCCATGAGACTCTTATTTCTAATTAATCACCAGAAAAGCAGAAATGGCTTTGTGGCTCAAGTGGTAGAGTCCTTGCCTTGAGTTGAAGAGATGGTGGGTAGTGCCCAGGCCCAGAGTTCAAACCCCATGACCGACCAAAAAGATAAATAAAACATTTCCTTAGATTTTTCTGTCAAACCATGGTCATAAATTAAATGTATTCATGTAGATAATATAGGAATTTAATGTTGTTGGCTTATTAACAACTATTTAAATTATTTTTGACAAATATAATGAACCATGCTTTATGAATCTCATCTTATTCTGAAATACTACAAAAATAGTAGAGTTTTCGGACCCTTCCTAACCTAATAGGAAGGCCTATTCTATATCAGAAGTATATATCAACCCTTTCTTTCTCCTGTATTCACCTTAATTTACATCTATTCCTTTATTATTTTTATTTGTCAATTGTCTTTAAGTAGTTGTAGAAAAGAGGTGCCATGTGACAAAGAAGTTTATGAATACAGTGTCTATTGATCCATGCCACCCCTACAACATTCCCACCCCCCTCTGACACATCCATTCCCTTATTTTTCATAGTTTTGTATTATATGAAATGAATTACTTTTTAGAAAATTAATTTAGTTTATAGTTATGATAAAGAGGTAGTGTAGAGGGAATACAATTGCATGAGTCAGAAGAGAACATTTCCTTTCATGAAACATCTTCTGTTCACTCACTCTCTCCAAATGAGCTCCACTACATTCTGCCCCTTCCTCCCTTCATTTATCTACCTTTTCCCTATCCTCTTCTTTAGGTACCCAATTTCTGCTAATATTCTCAGGCTTTGACCTAGTCTTTCTAAAGGTTATAGAATTTGGGCAACATTGGCAGCAGTGATGGTGGAGCAGGAAGGCTCCCACAATGAAGCCCACAATCACATGCAAGGTAAGGTGTATGGAGAAGGGCGGACAGGACACAGTACACCAGAAGTATTGGACCCTCTTCTTCAGATACATGTCCCAGAGCAAGGCTTCTGAGGCCCAGGAGCTCATGTGCTCATGAGCATACTGCTGTTATTCCCTCAGGGCCAGCACAACAGCACAGCAGCACTGTACATGCTGGTGTTGGAGTCCCCAAAGAAGGCAGAAGTGGATGTGATGTCTGGCTAGGGTTTTGTTTGATGGACCCCACTTCTCCACAGCCCTGCAGTGTTCCCGTTTAGGTTCCTGGAAACAGTTACACTCCTGGCTCCATCCGCTTTGGGCACTGACCCTATGGAAAGAGAGAACTCCTGGGAATCTTGATATTATTTCCTACCCTCCACAGACGGTGTGAGCTGCACCAACATCCTGGTGGAGGACTCCTGGTGGAGGAAGCCCACAGCTTCCAAGGCAAGTGGACATGCTTATGGCCCAGGCAGCGCTGCAGTTTCTCTATTGGAAAAACAAAAGCTGGACTGTGGTCTTCATCATGTATGCACAGAAGCATCATCCATCAAGCACGGGTCGCCCTCTGTATAATCCCTGCTCCACTTCATCTGGTTTCTGCTGCTGACCATGGATGGTGGCAAGCTGACCATATTCATGTTGCTGTGCTAGCAGTGCCAGCCCTCCCTATGCAGGCACCCAATTCATGACAAATACCTTGACAGGACAGGACAGGATAGGACAATTCTCCCTCAGGGTGTATCCCAAGCTTTTGTCTCCATATGGAGGTGCTCAACCACCTCCTTGTCTCCCTTACTCGTCACCTAAAATGTTCATTCTTACTTATGCTCTATGTATTAAAAACTTATTCAAAGACAAGTTAACTGTTCATGGCTTTCATACTCACTGCTCTAAATCCTGAGATGCCTAAATTATGTCATTCTGCTTTGAGTAAAAACCCTCCAAATAGATTTTATGGAAGCTTCCAACTGTTATACAAAAAACAAGGACTGAGTAAATGAAGAATCAAGTACTTAATGATTAGACAACTCAATATCCTGAAAAAAATTTCCCTTCATTGCCCAGGACATGGAATATAATTCCAGACAAAATTCAGCCAGGTATATTTTTAAAGAACCTTTTATAGGGCAACTACTCTTTCTTCACTTTCTAAGGAAGTATTTTGTAGAATCAAAATGATCTCTTCAAAGTTTTAGGAAAAATCAATAATAAATTCATTAATTCCTAGAGTTTTCTTGATTGGAATGCATTTAAATGTAAAATAATGAAATATGCATAGATTCTATTTGTCTCTTTCTTCCTTAATAGGCTTGATAGGTTTCATCTTTGAATAAATCATCTGAAGTTATTTATTACTTCACTTTTTAATTTTACAACTGTAAGATTTCTGATAAAGTATTCATTTGTTTTGGTTATTGGCAACTGGTTTCTTCTCTGCTTTGTTATTATGTATTTTGATCAGTCTTTTTAAATATATGTCCATTTATTCATCTATTCTGACACAGCTTCTATTTTCATTGATTTGTCTCTGCTGTGTTCAAAAGCAAGGTTTTTAAGCCACTTAACAATGTGATTCTTAAATATCCATAGAGGAGCAAAAGAAGAATAGAAGAGAATAGAGGAATAAAAGAGTATCAGTTTAAGCTTGAAATCCTAGCTACTCAGTAGTCAAAGAGCTGAGGATTTTGTTTCAAAGCCAGCCATGGGAGGAAAACCTGTGAGACTCCTATCTCCAAGTAAAAACCCAAAATGCTGGAAATGGAGTTTGTGGCTCAAGTAGCAGAGCCCTAGGCTAGAATTATTGATGTGAATTCCCAGTGTCCTGGTAAGTTGTGCTTTTTTTAGCAGTATAAATGTGTACAGTTTTTAAGCCCTTAATATAACCCACTTCATGTAGTATAAAGTTACACATGCTCTGATAAGTCTGTATGGTAATCACTGAAATTTAAAATTCGGTCTTCCCGAATTTTCCAGTTTTCATATGGTCATTTCTCATTTAGAAACAAATTATTTCAGATTTTATTTAAAGTCTGAGACTGGGATTTGTATTTGGTGTTTGATGCTGTTGCTCTTCAGCTAGTACTATATCAACTAAGCTATGCGTGTAACCCATAATTTCAGATTTTTCAAAATGCCAGAGAAGGTAATAGTGATGATGCTATTAAGTCCTTTACCCATCTAGATACCCACATTTGGTTTGTTTGGGTTCCTAGTTTATCAGTATATTTATATGTCATAACTTTTGGTTTTGATTTTGTGCTGTTCCTGGAGCTTGAAATCAGTACCTTGCCCTCTCCTTGAAACTGGACATTGTTAGCACACATAATTATCCTAGCTACTCAGAGAGCTGATATCTGTGAATCCAGGTTTTAATCCAGCCCAAGAAGGAAAGATGATGTGTTTTTTTAATCTCTAAGTAATCTCCCAAATGAATTTGGAAGGGAATCTGTGGTTCAAGGGCAAAACACCTCCCTTGAGGGAAAACACGTGAGTGAGAAGGTAAGGTCCCGAGTTTAAACCCCAATATCAGCATTCAACAACGTTGTTTTCCTTAAGCTTGATATTAAATTGCTCAGAAAACAATCAGCATTGTAGTAATGTTTAGCACTACTATTACAAACATCAGTTATATTTATTGATGTTATTCCATTATTTTCCTAAATTTTACTTACACATTAATATCCAGTAATGGAAAGACAAGATTACTGTTTCACATGTATTTATGGCACTTTAATATATGGATGAGAGGGGCATACAAGGAGTTTGGATTGAAAATAGATATTTACAAGCTCTTCACGTAAGTAAATGATAGCTGAAGAAGCTGTGAGCATGTATGAAATAAGCTAAAGAAACCAGAAAGGAAAGATAAGGCATGATTCTGGAAAGCAAACAATTTTGGAAGGATAGAAAACAAGGAAAGTATGTAGCTTTTGGTAAGAACTTTGTAACCCACCTACACAGTGAGCACATTTGATTCCTTATTTCTAGTAGAAGGCATTTCAGTTAACTTTATTTTACAAAGTTAAACATGATTAACATTTAATTTTAACTGAGCTCTCAGTTAAGCAATTAGTCTAGCCAGGCGCAAGTAGCTCATGCCTATAATTGTACCTATTCAGAGGGCTGAAATCTCCAGATGCTAGTTCAAAGCCAGGTTGGACAGGAAAATCAGTGAGACACTTCTCTTCAATTAACCAGGAGAAAATTACAAGTGTCACTGTGGCTCAACATGGCAGCACTAGCCTTGAGTAATAAATCTCAGAATTTGAACCCAGGCCCTGAGTTCAAGATCTCTGAAATTATTCTTAAAATAACTTGTTCTTAGTAATTCTTTAACTTGTCTAGAAGAATGTTTTAAACTTTGGGATTTTTTATTTCATGTTGACAGCATGGTTTTTTAAGATATGCAGAGAAAAAATATTTATAGTCAGAATTGGTTTGGTTTCCTTTGTATTATAGATTGCCTCTACACCCAAAGATCAGGTGGAAAGCAGATGGCCAAATCCTGGCTCTTGGCAATGGGAATGGATTTGTGTTTCTATTATCAAAGAAACAAACTTATGAAATGATAGTCTTTATATATAACACCTTAATAGTAACTTTAAAATTATTATTACTATTATTATTAATATTATTAGTTTTTGTTAGTTGTGGGGCTTTAACTGTGGGTCTGCACGTTGTCCCTGAGCTCTTGAGCTCATGGCTAGTGCTCTACCACTTGAACAAGATTACACTTCACATTTTCTGAACGTTTAATTGGAGATAAGAGTCTCATGGACCTTTAGTTCTCAGCGTCCCTAGTAGCTAGGATTACAAGTGTGAGCCACTGACTCCTAGCCGTAAGATTATTTGGAAAAAGACAAAAACCCATGATTGTACCTTTACAATATCACAATCTGACAATTGTATCTGTAACGTTAGTTATATGAAGTAACCATAGGCAGCAATCAGTTGTAGATCTCACCATGTCCTGTCCAATGCTAGATTTTATTTCATTAATTTATTTTACTTTTTCCTAACAAAGTTCATTAATAATGTCCAACAACACAATTTTCTATTGAGCACAAAGAACTCTTCAGCATATTTATTCCAACAAACAGCATTTTGAACTTGTTCTTTAAAAAAAAACTTTGCCAGTCCTAGGGCTTGAAATCAGGGCCTGGGCAATCTCTCTGAGCTTCTTTTGCTCAAGGCTAGCACACTACCAATTGAGCCACAGCACCACTTCCAGTTTTTCTGTTTATGTCATACTGAGGAATCAAATCAAGTGCTTCATGCAGGCTAGGCAACCATTCTAAAACTAACCACATTCCCAGTCATTGGGAATTATTTTGTTGTTGTTGTTTTAAGATAGGGTTTTTCTATGTGTCCTTCTGTTGACCTAAAACTTGGGGTGGTCTCAAGCTAACTTCTAAATTAGCCTCTCTATTTAAACGATTTATTGTTTCCCATCCCCTCCACAAACTATATCAACATCAAATACAGGGAAAACAGCGGTTATAACTTTGGCTGGGGGGGGGGGGGTGGCAGGGGGTGGGGAGCAATGGGAGGGATGGGAAATGGGAAGGGATGGGAAGGGGAAACAAAGGAGGAGGCAACAATGCTTGATAAGAAATATACACATGATCTTGCCCATTTAATTGTAACTCTTCTATATGGTATTTTCACAATAAAAAAAGTCAGCCTCTCAATTTCAGAGACATCAGACATGGACCAACATATTCAGCTCAGGATTCTTTGTAAGAGAATTCTTTCAGAAATAAAGTTATTCTGTCTTCCTTGGACTGGATGTCTTTTTGCATTCGGCACTGGTAATCACATTTCTTGTACTGGTGTGTTTCTCCTGCTAGATCAATAGAAATATTTCAGGCTTCCAACTTGAAACGGAGCTGTGTCACCAGCAACATCACAATCTTGTGAAAAGTAGCAGCTGGCATCATGTGTATGGCAGCCAGCTGGACCTCAGCTATCTGATGTCTTTGTTCTCCAACAATGCAATCATTTCTATGCACAGTCTGAAAACAGTCATAAGTAATTTTTTATTTATTCCATCCTCTTCCCAGCTACTTGCCATTCTGAGCTATGTATGTTTTAAATTCTGTTAAACATTAATTACTATTTCCTGCCATTTTCAAAAGTAACATATATGTCTTAATTTAAAATTCATTCAAACATGACAAAAACGTTAACATAGTTGCTGTCCACCATTGGTTCATGTTTTAACTCTTAGCTACTGTAGAGGCCAAAAATGGAGGATCCTGGTTTAAAACAGCCTACGCAAAATAATCTGCGATATTTCTCCAATTAAGAAACTATAATCTGGGTTGGGAAGGTGGCTCAGTGGTAGAGCGCTTTCCTTGCATGCAAGAGGCCCTGGGTTCGATTCCTCAGCACCACAAAAGCAAAAGAAAGAAGCCAGAAGTGGCGCTGTGGCACACGTAGAGCACTAGTCTTGAGTTGAAGTGGTGAGAGAGAGTGTCCAGGCCCAGAATTTAGGCCCCACTACCGGACCCCCCAAGAAAGAAAGAAAGAAAGAAAGAAAGAAAGAAAGAAAGAAAGAAAGAAAGAAAGAAAGAAAGAAAGAAAGAAAGAAAGAAAGAAAGAAAGAAAGAAAGAAAGAAAGAAAGAAAGAAAGAAAAAAAGAAAGAAAGAAAGAAAGAAAGAAAGAAAGAAAGAAAGAAACCAAAATCCAAGCTGGTGCCGGTGGCTCAATCCTGTAACCCTTGCTACTCAGGAGGCTGAGATCTGAGGATCACAATTAAAGCTAGCCTGAACAGGAAAGTCTGCGAGACTATCTCCAATAAACCACTACAAAACTGGAAGTGGCACTGTGGCTCAAGCAGTAGAGTGCTCGCCTTGAGCTGAAGAATTGAGGGATAGCGCCCAAGACCAGAGTTTAAGCCCCATGACCCTCAAAAAAAAAGAAAGAAATCAAAATCCAGAAGTGGAAATGTGGCTTAAGTAGTAGAATGGCAGCTTTGAGCAAAAAGACTAAGTAAGAGTAATATGTGTACTTCAGACTCCATTATTTACTCATGGAACACACACATACACACACACACAATCTATATTCTCTTAGACTTCCATTCTTGAGCAGTATTCCATGTCATTAACTTAATGCATATTTTCTCCAAATCCTTATGGTAGGGAATAAAGTACTTTTGTACATATGATAATGCAACTTTTGAATTTTTGGTTTTGAACTTTTTTTGTACTTATGTGAGAAAACAGCATTTTTTGAACACTAAATAGTAATCACTTTGTTGGTAAATAGGTGGGTGACAGATTGACAGATGCAGATAATACCACTTGAAAATTTTCTTCTTTAAATTTAAATATATAATATATATACACACATATGTATGTATTTAAAATTTCTGCCAAGATTTTATTTCCATTATAATGATCTATTTGTTCCATTATATAAATTTAACATATTGTATATTTCACAGGAGATTAATATTTATAAAATTTTCTTTCCTTGCTAGACTAAGTCCTACAGTGTAGACCATACTTGCCTCAAATCTTTATTCTTCTCTGTTTCAGGTTCCTGAGTAATGGCTGGAATCACCATGTGGTAGCATAGTACCATATCCACCTATATTATTTATATTTTGTATACTTGAAAATTAGTGTGAACAGCTTTAAGCCATAGTATCATCATGAATTTGAATGAATTTAATTCTGAGTGAATTCAAGTATGTTAGACATACCTGTAATCCCAGTACCCAGGAGGATTTAAGTTTAAGAGCAGCCTGAGCTACCCAGCAAGTCCTTGTCCACAAAGCCAACAATTGTGTGTGTGTGTGTGTGTGTGTGTGTGTGTGTGTGTGTGTGTGTGTGTGTGCTGGCCCTAGGGCTTGAACTCAGGGCCTGGGCAGTGTTCCTGAGTTTTATGCTCAAGTCTAGCACTCTACCACTTGAACCAAAGCTCCACCTCCAGCCTCTTTAGAAGGAGATTGAGTCTCATCCACTTTCTGTCCAGGCTGACTTAGAAACTAGATCTTCAGGTGTCAGCCTCTTTTTTAAGTAGGATTACAGGTGTGAGCCTGTAGTAGTTGTTGTATAACTGTTAAGTAATATGGTAAACATCATGCCATTTTATACTCCCCCCCAGCAGGGTTTGAGTGTTGCACACACACCTAACACACAACCTGCTCCATGTTTGATGACATCCAGGTCTCATAATCCTGTGAGATAAGTATTGTTATGCTCACTTTACCTATGAAGAATTTGAGGTCCAGAGACTTTAGTTAACTTTCCATCCCCAGCTAATATACAGTGCAGCCTGTATTCAAATTCAACTAGGTTTTTTTTTTTTTTTTTAAATTTCAGAAAACATGGCGTCAGCATGTGTTCTAGTCAACATGTATTCTAGCATGTACTGCTCTTTACAGGTACTGTTCTCTGCCTGATAGATTAAATTTCTCCTGTATATATGATTTATTCCTCACTCTTTAAGTGTTTACACCCCCTCTCATAAGCTAGGGAAATAAAAATGATGAGAAGAACCATTTTTGAAGAGGAAATTGATAATGGGGTTTGAACTTGCTATTACATATTAGTCTGAGCTTCTTCCATGTGAGTTATTCCTCCAGCACTATTTCTGTTTTTTTTTCTTTTATATTGTTATTATAAAGATGATTTAAACAGAGGTTATAGTCATATAATTTAGGTATGAGTATATTTCTTTTTGGAAATATCAGCCCATCCCTTGCTCTCTCAGTTTTTCTCTCTCACTGGTTATTTTTTTAATTAACTTCCTTATTATTATTATTTGATTATTATTATTTTATTAATATTGTGATGTAGAGGGCTTTGTTACATAAGTGTGGTAATGACTACATTTCTTTTGTCTTTATTTTTGTTATAGTCAGTCATGAGGATTGAACCCAGGGCATGGGCACTGTCCCTGAGCCCTTTTGCTGAAGAATCTCACTCATCTTGAGCCACAGCTCTATTTCCATGAGTGCATTTCTTTGTGGACAATATCACCCTTTCCTTTCATCTCTTCCAGTTTTCCTCTACTTCCCTGTCAACGTCTAGTGCGTTGGGGTCCCTGGGTAAGGGTCGTGAAATCACCAGGACATAGGGGATGCAGAGTGCAAAGAGCAATTGCCACTGCATGCTGTGATTTATTATTAGTGGGTATTTAAAGACAAGCAAGCATGATCTTTGCCAAGATTTGGTCAGAAGACATTCACACAAAAAATTTCAACAGATATATTTTTACTTGACCTATGAGACAATATCTTGGTATATTATTATCTAAACTATTTTAGAGCAAGCTCAAACCACTTCTCCAATCTCAGGAAAATGCTTGACCAACTATTCATCTATGCTTAAGCAGGCAGAAGAACTACTTCCTCAGCTCCCAGGAGTCTGTGACATGTGTTTTGAGATAGGGAGAGAGAACATTTTCATTCTCTAGCCTGGCATACCAAGAGCTTTCCTAATCCCAAACACAGTCCTCAGATAATCCTGAGGCTGAAGCCTGCATCATTCTTGTATTTGCCTCCCTCACGGTATAACCCCTGCTTTCACTGTATATGATGTAGGTATAATTTGTGGAGGGGAAGGGAAAAAACAATTGTTTAAATAGGTGTACAGGTGGGCCCATTCCAACAATGAGATATACAAATCGTTATGTCGAAAAACGAACTTTACAACTTTGGCCAGTGGGGGGGGCTTAGGGAGAGGGGGGGCTGGTGGGAAGGGATGGGAAGAGGAAACAAAGGAGGAGGCAAAAACGAAAGAAAATAAAGAAAAATATTATCTTGTTTCAGTTTCCTGGTCACTGGTTATTTTTGAGGTAGGTTTTGTGTGTGTGTGTGTGTGTGTGTGTGTGTGTGTGTGTGTGTGTGTGTGTGTGTGTGTATACTGGGACTTGAACTCAAGGAGCTGACCTTTAGCTTTTTTTAGTCAAGGCTGACACTCTACAACTTGAACGAAACTTCCACTTCTGGAATTTGAACTGTTAAGTGGAGATTAAAGTTTCACAGATTTTCCTACCTGGGGTACTATATCCACTTTCCTCAGGTCAAATCCTTCTAAATAGCTAGATTTACAGCTAGATGTGAGCCACTGGTAGTGCTTGGCCTAGCTTCTTTTTATTAAGGAGTTGAAATGTAAAAGAAATTTGCAATAGTAGAACAAAAGAAATCAATATAACTTACCCAGCTTCATTAAGTTTTAATAATTTGTCATATTTGATATGTACATAACAACATTTTTGTAAATGCCCCTGAAATTTTGTTTTTATCTGGGTTTTTTCCTCATCATCAACTTGATTTTATAACTTTTTAACTAATAAATATTGATGAGAATATGCCCAGAGGGCATTATATTTTGTTGGCTTTCATTAGGAAATGGTGCAAGCTAACACATGTCATGATAAATTTTTGTACTGGAACCTCATGATATATTCACATTCTTAGTCAGAAGGCATCAGTGCCTGTTACGAATCATCTAAACCTGACAAAACCCAGACTGAGGCCTTGTGACCACTTTCCTCTATGTCATTGTTTTAGAGAGCAATTCTGAATCTCCAGTGACCATGACAGGGCCCTCCTGGACCCTCTCAGAACACAGCCAAGATAATCATTCAAGCATGATGGGAGACTGGTGTCTGCTTCCTATGAGGAACAGCACGGGAACTGTTAATTCCTTAAACTGTCCTCTGTACTGAGGGTTCCTCATTGAGCATGGAAACCTAAGAATTAAGGAGACATTAAACTCTCTCTTCCTTCTGCAGGTTGTGGACCGGTTTTCCTTCTGCTGCTGTCATCTTCTGTGGAAAGAAATGATCTAAGCTCTAGAAGCCATTTTGCTTATTCTAGGCCCTTAGCTTAAGTCTGGGATTTATATTTAGACAAAAAGATATGTAGTGATAAAAATAGCGAATTAATATTTTTTCTATTCTATTTATTACTCAAATATATTTTCAAATTCTACCAATAATTCTTTTTTTGTGTGTGAAAATACCGTACAGAGGGGTTACAATTACATGGGCAATGTAATGAGTATATTTCTTATCAAGCATGGTAGCCTCCTCCTTTAATTCCCCTTCCCATCCCTTCCCATCTCCCACTCACTGCCCCTCCTCCCAGCCAAAGTTGTAAAGTTCTTATTTCAACATAACGAATTCTACATCTCATTTTTGTAATGAATCCACCTGTATCCCTATTTAAATGATTTGGTTTTTTTTTCCCTTCCCTTCCTCAAATTATACCAACATCAAAGAGAATGAAAGCAGGGGTTCAAACGTGAGGGAGGAACACACGAAACAACAAATAAATCATGTTATAAATATGGTAGAAACAATAGCAAGAAAGAAAAACCATTTGAACACTTATCTTGGGGTTTATTTCACCTAACATCAACTTATCTGAGCTTTTGTGCTTGTCTCAGAAATATACTAGTTATTGCAAATAAGGGAAACCATGGGATCTAGGTTTCTTTGGGCCTGGCTTATTTCACTTAATATAATTTTGTTCAAGTCGTTTCATTTCCTAACAAATGGGGCAATGCCTTTCTTTCTGAAGGAAGCATAGAATTCTATTGTGTATATATACCATATTTTCTTGACCATTCATCTTCTGTGGGCATCTTGGTTGGTTCCATTTCTTAGCTATGGTAAATAATGTTGCAATAAACATAGTTGTGCTGGTAGCTTTAGTATGGTCTTGTTTGCGGTCATTTCGTTAAGTGACCAAAAGTGGGATTGCTGGGTCTTAGGGGAGCTCTATGTGGAGTCTTTTGAGGAACCTCCATACTACTTTCCAAGGTGGTTGAACAAGTTTACACTCCCACCAATAATGCAGTAAGTTTCCCTTCTGTCCACATCCCCTCCAGCATCTATTGTTATTAGAGCTCTTGATTATAGCCATTCTATCTGGAGTGAGGTGGTATCTCAATGTTGTTTTGACTTGCATTTCTTTTATGGCTAGGGAGATTGAGCATTTCTTCATGTGTCTACTGGCCATCCTTCTTTCCTCTTCAGAGAAGTTTCTCTTTAAGAACTACACTGTAATTTTTTAGAAAAGCTAACTCATAGCCACAAAATAAGCACCCAGAATTGAGTATTCATATGTGGGAGTTGAATCAAGTGCTGAAAGGCACATTAATGAGCACATGAAGGGTGGAGAAATACAGTTATAAAATCAAATTCATAATTAAAATGAATGAATATGGCATTTTAAAAATGCATTTAATTTTACATGCATTTAGTTTTATAACTAATCTTTACATGCCTCTTGCTTTTTGTACTTTTAGGTTATCTTTCAATCTCTCTTATGTAGGCAATGCATGGACCATGTCACTGTTACCTATCCCTCTTGTGTTGCTGAGATTAATGGTATGAGTATTCATGCTTCACTTGTTTTTGAGATTGGTATGCATACATTTTTGGCGAGGCTATGTTCACATTGTGATGCTGTAGATCTCTGACTTCTAACAAATATTGATCATAGATGTGAGATAGCATATCAGGCAATTCAAAGTCTTTTATCCCATTTTCAAGAAATATTCAAGTTTGTTTTCAAAAATTACATTCAAAATGACAAACAGCAAAAGTAACTCCTTACATTATCTGATTAGTGAAACTATATTTTCACACTTACTTACCCTATATCTTAACAGGAACAAACCTATTTTAATATTTATGCCAGTGATTAAACTCAAATTGTAGGCATGCAACAGTGCCTGACATCTGTAACTCTCGTTATTTGGGATGCTGAGACCTGAGCATAGTGATTCAAACCCAGCCTGAGCAGGAAAGTCTGTGAGTCTCTTGTCACCAAATAATCACAGAAAAAACAAAAATGTCACTGTCGCTCAAGTGCCTTGAGCCAAAGCATCCTAGTTCAAGCCAAAGTTCAAGCCATAGGAATGTCAAAAAAGAGATTAAAATCAAATTGCCTTCAATCACTCATTTAGAAAATCTGTAGTGAGGGTAGGCTACTGGAGTTCACATCATTAACTGAAGAGTTAGAATTTGAGATGATCACTGTTCAGCATCAGTCAGCAAGGAAAGTAATAAGATCTGCACATCGAAAACTAGGCATGTTGGAATGCACTTGTGATCCCTCAAATTGGCCGAGAGAGGTCAGGAATTTAGACTCTGTTTGGTGCTCAGCAAAACTGATAACCTATGAGCAAAGTAAATCAAAAAAGGAATGTTGTTTAGCAAACAAAATAAATTCATAGTCATGTGCTAAAGAAGGAAAGGAAAAAGAACGAAGAAAGAGAAAAGAAAGGAGGGAGGGAGGAAAATAAGAGGGAGGGAAAAAATAAAGGGAGAATGAGAGGTATAAATAAAAATCTCAGCATGAGTTAGATGTTAATAATGACACTAAATCATTTTAGCTATTATGCCATCATTTATTTATTTGGCAGAAACATTTTGTGTGAAGCCTACATAAACCCCAAACTGGACTTAGACATCTAGTAGCTATCTCATTTTTATGTTTCCTGTTTGCAACACTGTTATTTTATCCTATTGATTAGTGTGAATTCTATGACCAATATAAAATCACATTTGGAATAAAACAGTTACTAGGTGAGACCTTCCTGAATAAGGTTGTGTGGGGATCCTGGTGGGGTCCTGTTAGGTACAAGGGAGAAGCTTGTACTTACAAAGGTTCTGTGGTGGAACTGGGCAGGGCTTTGAGGGTAGAGGTCAGTATGGGTAGGGCTATGAGACAGTAGGGAGGGGACTGGAAAGACTAGACTTGTTCGGGGTGGGGTTTCCAGGGGAACAGGGCATGGCTTTAGGAAGAAGGCCGACAGGTGGCCTGTTTTTCAGTATAAGAAAGCAGGGCAAGAGGGGAGCCTGTTATTTGCAGACAGGACTTTGAAATGGAAGAACAAGGCTACAGGGGAGGAGGGTTTCTGGTGGAGCACTGAGAGCCTCCATGGGATAGGCAGGGTGGGGTTTCCCGTGGAGCAGGGAGGGGAATTGAGGGAAGAGGCTGATAGAAGGCAGTGTCTCTGGTGGAGGAAGGCAGGGCTATCAGTGAGAGGCTTTTTGGTGGTGTAGCTTTGAGAGGGAAGGGCGGTGCTCAGAAGGAGTGGGCTAGTAAGGGGTAGGGTTTCTAGTAGAGCATGGTAGGACTTTGAGGCATGTGGTAAGGTGGAAGTGATGTTTCTATGAAGCAGGATGTGGTAGCAGTTGACAAGCCTTATTAGGAGGGCTTTGTGTGAACAGGGAGAGAATCCAATGGACTAGACTAGTGAGGACGAGGTTTTCAGTAAACCCAGCCACAACTTGCAGACAGGGAGTACAGTTGGGTGGGTATTTCAGTATTGCAAGGCAGTACCAAACCTATTGTGGCTGGGTTTCCAGTAGGGGAAGGCAACCTTAAAAGAAGGGACTAGGGAGGGACAGGGATTTCCAGTTGAGCCTGACGAGGATTCTAGAGGGAAGCCAATTGGTGCAGTGGTTTCAGGTGGAGCAATTTGCGTGTTGAGAGATGAGATAGAGTGATGGGTGTTTTCTGATGGAGCAGGGCAGGGCTTGAAGCATTGGTGCAATCTGGAGGTGGAGCTTTGGGAAGGAGTGGAAGGGTTTCAAGGGTACAGGATAATTATAGGCGTGACATCTGATGGAGCAGAGTGTGGATCCGAGGGAGGAGCCCAGAAGGCAGGTTTATCTGGGGAGCAAGGCAGGGCATAGAGGGAGTGGATGTGGGAGGTGGAGAGGCATGTGGTGGAGTAGGAGGAATTTTCCAGGGAGGTGGTGAGCTGTGCGAGAAACTTCGGGTTTAGCAAGGCAGAGTTTTAAGAGCAGGTATAGGGAGGTGGAACATTTTTGGAGTAGCATGGTAGGCTTTGTGGAAGGAGGTAGGTTCAGTATTGGGCTTTGAGAAGTAGGCTAGTAATTGAGGGGGTTTCTGATGAAACTGGGAGGAACTCAAGGGGGAAGGCTGGTTGGGGACAGGGTGTGAAAGGAAAAGAGGGGCTTGGAGGGACAATTATATGGGAGGGGCCAGACTGGGAGGGGCTAGGGTAGTTAGGGGGTTTTATCCAGTGGATAAGGGAGGGATTCTTGGTGAACTAAGGCAGTACATAAAGGGAGGAGATAGGGATGTGGACTGGTTTCTGGTAGTGCCGAACAGACTTCTAGGAAGGGATGGAATGGAAGAGGGATTTCCCTGTAGCAGAGGAGGACTTTCAGGAAGGGGTCTGGTTGCAGTCAGGGCTTTGAGAATTCATAAAAGGACTACCAGAGAGTAGGTTAGATAAGGGTGGGCTTTCTAAGGAAGAAGATGAATGGAAGGGTGTTTCCAGTGGATCAAGTCAAGTTTCCTGGGAGGGGACGCTAGGAAACCGGTAATGCATTGAAAGTGAAGAGAAGGGCTAGAAAAAAATAGTTACTACTAATAAATGCAACATAAGACTACCATTTTCTGTCAGTGTAGAATTAAATTACTTTTATGTATGAGAGAGATACTGGATAAACTAACCAAGTAATTCCTTCCTAGTGAACTTTTTCTAATAAAACCACAGATCACATCAGGCTCAGGGGAACAAAGTAGATTAAGACATATGAAGCACTGGACTTGATTCCCCACCACCACCTTTGGAACACAAAAACTATAAACTGTCTCATTTAGTCATAATGGACACTCTATTGTCCTCAAATTATGAATTAATAGAATTTTTCCTCTGAATATTTTAGAAATACTAAAATCAAGTAAATAGTAATGATTTAAATTTATGCTTCTATATTGGAACCTAAACTAAAACTAAATACTTAGCAAAATATAAAATATACAGAATGTTCAATCTTCCACATTAATTTTAATCTAAAAGAATTTAAAACTAGAAAATTGTCATATGGTGAGCTTGCAGTATGGTTTGCTTTTCAATCATCCCAATGGTGACTTGAGCAATTATCATTGGATGCATCAATACTTAAAACGTATCCAAGAATATAAAGCACTACTATACAGACCCTGAAGAAACTCAGAGGGCACCATAAAATGATTTTGGAATAAAATTAATGACTGCTTCCACTAGGAATTGATCTTCATGAGGCCCACAAATATTTTCCAGAAGAAAGGTCTATATTGAAAAATAATGTAAAGAAATCAGGCAAGCAGACCATAATGTAAACATTATCCAATGAACAACATCTACTGAGGCATGATTGAGACCCTTCATTTACCTAGGGTACAGTCACTGAGATATGTTCTTCCCTGAAGGCAAATAACAGGCAAAGCAGCGAAAATACAGTAATCATTATCAAGATATTAAAATGTACAGAATGAACTCAATGAATGTATTGCTAGAAAGTAAAGATATATTTATGAAATAAAGACTAAATTTAATATTCCCAATATCTGGCCCTCTGCTGTGAGAGGGGTACAGGCCAAGTCACAAGGAGAATGGAGTGAAGTAAAATAGTATATATCACTAGTTCCCAAAATACAGTGATGAAAGCAACAGGGGAGAAAATCAACATGACCATCCTAGGACTTACAACAATGAAAATCCAAGGAGAATTACAAAGGATGCCCTTGCATATTTGGCAGAACAGTGAACTCATATATGGTCAGAAAAGTGTCTGGCAGTGACTTCTAAAACATGTGGAGTGATTACAGGAAACTACCTGGTACCCACATGGTGCCACAAGAAGAGATGAACTTATGAATTACAGGATATTGAATAATCATAAAGGTCTTGCTTCAGTAGTACAGAGATAACCTTTAATAAACTGCTGTGAAAAAACTAACACATTATAAACCAAGACAAGGAAAATTATATATATATATATGACTCTACTGTGTGAAAAAATAGAATTCAAGAAATCAAATTAAGTAATGTACATACCAAGTAATAAAAGTCATGCAGAAGAGTAACATAATTAAGGTAATCTTTCAACAATACGTATTTTATTTGAAGAGTGCTGTTTATGAATAATTTGCTTTCCTTACAGATTTTGAATGAACAAAAACAACAGCAAGAAACAAAACAAAACAAAAACACTTGATAATAAAGATGGATGCCAGTATCCCATCAATATTCCTATATAAACAGGAGGCTAAGATTGAAAGATAAAAGTTCACAGCCTTTTGCAGTAGCAATCCATGAAATATTTATGTTCACTTGTGCAGACAAAGGCAGAGTGAAACCTTGGCTCAAGTAGTATAGCTTCAGTCATGAGTGATAAAACAAGCAAGAGTTTGAGGTTTGGAGTCTAATCTCATTACTACACACACACACAGACACACACACACACACACACACACACACACACAGATTTGAGGCTTGGAGTCTCTCGTTACTACAGAGAATAGAGGGAGGGGGAAGGAGAGAGAGAAGGAAAGGAAGAGGGAGAGGGAGAGAGAGGCAGAGGGAGAGAAAGGGAATATTAAGCTTATAAAGTGAATCTATTCTATAAAAATATCATTTTCAAAATAATACATCTGTAAGCATACATGTGAGGATTTCTACAGTTGAGTCATGAGACCTGGAAAGGGATAAGAGATCGAAATGCCATCTCAAACAGCACTCAGAAGAATGAAAACTATGACCTGGAAGGGTCAAACAGTCAAGTGAAGACAGACACATAATTTTTTGCCTTAAATTTATTTAAGTTAGAGCTGTTAGGACACTAAAAGATTAAGGCCATGGAGATAATATTGTTGTCTGTGTTATGGTTGATATGATTATTGCTCCCTTCTGCACCCTAACAGTAAGGGAGTTACATACATAGTGACAACTATGTATACAAACAATACCTCATGTTAATGACTAGATTCTGCCGTAGTTTGTGCACATACCTGTAACCACTGACCAAAACCCTGTAATAAAATGAATATAAAGCATATTAAGAAGTTTTTTGAGATCCAGAACAATGAGCCTTCTGATCCCCAGGTGTCTTCTTTCCTATCCCTCTCTGTGATTTCTCAGTTCTTTGTCCAGGTATCCCATCATCTGTGCTGTTCTATTGTTGCAGTTAGTGACAGTACTGATATTCGGAACACCTCAAAACAAACTGTGGAAACACACTTTCCCAACTTTTCTTTTTCCAAAGAAGATCCTCAACATTACTGATATGAACACCTCTAAACAAACTGTTGATACGCTTTTTCCCAAAGATGATACATAAAATTATATGAGCATCTGGAAAGACACCAAAGCAGTCATCCTGTGATACACTAGCAAGGAAGTACATTTCTGGAGTATTGTTACTTCTGCTAATACAAGAGATGGATAGGTGTCCCTTTTATATATTTGGTGTGTGGTTTTGCATAAATTTTCACAAACATATATACATTGTGAAATAATATGATTTATTTCATAGGACACAAACTACATGACTGGAGTGAATGACCCTAAAGTCTTAACTCAGTTGCCTGAATCAGACTTAGATTAATCTGAATTGGTTAATTATTAATATTTCTCCATGAAACTCAACAACATAGAATGAAGTTTGAGGGTCGGGTCATCCCATACCTCTAAGGTTTTTATGTGTATTAGAGTAATACACACCTACACTGCTCACTGCTCACACTCATTGCACACAGATATGTTATAATTGTCTTCAGATCAGAAATATGCTAGAGCCTAAAGTAAAATGAGATGAGCTGTACATTCTCAACGCAAGAGGGAGGATCACCCCTGCAATTTTTCTCAGTGGAGAATACTTCCTATACCTTTTACTGACTTAGCTTCGACTCTGTACACTACCATTATTAGGGAGGGTCACACTGAATCTGCAGCAACAATACTGCAGCAACCTTAGCTGCCTTTGAATTGTACCTCCAATGTTGAGACCAAGGTCAATCCTGCAATTTAATCACATATTTAGTGACATCTGATCATTTCAAGCCCTGGTTTAAAATCCAGCTATCAATGCTCTTACTAGTGTGAAAGGTCTCACTCCTTTAGGTTTTTTGTTTATCTTCTTGTATTTCAGATACTGATTAGATGTTGGTTTTTGAGATCGAGCTTTTAGTTTGCATTTGATTTGTGGAGGGGTTAGTGATTCAAGTTGAACTGCATATATTGTAATGTAAATAATTTGATGTTTTGACATATGAATTTAATTTTGGCAATTGAGGAAGTGAATACACATCACTCACAAAAGTTTCTTTATATGTGTTAGTATTGCTTTATTGTGAACTTCCTTAAAAGCAGTCATGGCAGCACATATCCTTAATCCCATCTCTTCTGTCACTGATACAAGGCTTGAAAGGTGTAGATCATTTGTCACTTCATAGTGAGAACCTTTCTACAAAAAAGGGGGAGAGAATAGCAAAAAGAGCAAATTAACCTACCATCAGTTTTGTTATATATTCCTTACACTTTGCCATTAAGACCACCATAATAGTACTTTTTATTATTCCTTACAATGCTCTTTCCCTGTTCTGAGCTCTCCTTTATGGGTCTAAAAGAAATTAGAAATATGTTTCAGGAAAGTATTAAGCATATAATATGCAATGTTTGCCTAAATTGTCTTGTTATTGGAAAGACACTTGTATTTTTTTATTCTGGTAACAAAGATTATAAACTAAGTTACAATTGTATTCCAGATGGAACACAGACTAGAAACATGAAGGGCAGCACTAAAGAGTGCTACTGGTACCACTAATATAATAAATAAATTTAGGCAAAACTCCTTTAGAATAAAAGCCACAGGACAGCCCCAACATTACTTTCATTGTTTCATGTGAAGAATAGAACATTTATTTTTTTAGTAAAGACAAATTTTCACAGATATTACCATCAATTAGGTAAATATTTCTGAAGGCCTTCAGAAAGGATGCTGTGACCATGGTGAGAGAAGCAGATTTATCTGGGACCTATTCCAAGCACCATTGCAAGCACTGCACCTACACTAGAGTAGTTTTAGTGCTCATGACAGTTCTGCAATTTAGGAAAGGAATTCAATATATCACTAAAAAAGACCTAGCCAACAAGGCCAAGCAAATTTCTCAAGTACCTAAGACTGACCAGATGTAGACCTATAATTCAAATCCAGTTTTCCACCAGGCATATCTGAGGATATTTTGTAAATGTCACATTCATTACCTTTTAAGAACTATGGAGTAGATGAATCCACAGTATCTTCTTCATTATGGTTATAATGGCAACAAAATTGCTACAGAATATAAATATTTTTAAATGAAAAGGGTATGGGTAATGACTTTGTATCAAATAATCTTTGTATCAAATAAAGATCGGTTTAATTTCTAACGATATAGCTGAATGAACATCATACAGCTTTCACTGTTTGTGGAAGTAATTGGTGTAATAGTTTAAGGAGTAACAAATCCATGTCAACGACACCTATGCTTATGAACACAGGCTTTTATCATTAAGTACCTTGAATGCACATAGATAGTTTGTTAGTGATATATAATCCAAAAGGAATATTTTTTGTGAATAGGTAATTTGTTGTACTAAAAAAATCTACATACTGTTCTAAAACATGTATCAATTTAATGGATAGTATTGTTATTACTATAATGTATGTATAATATATGTAATGTTATTATAATATATAAATGATATATGTATAGTATAATTACTGATATTCTATTACGACTATAAATTATATATGCATAAAATTGGTTTTATTATTATACTGTGAAGGATACAAGGAATGACTTTATTTAAATAAACATTTCTAGGTTTTAGGTGCATAAGTTATTTTTGTGCCAGTACTGAGGTTTGAACTATGGCCTGGTGTTTTCCTTGAGCCATTTTGCTCAGTGCTAGCAGTTTACAACTTGAACCCCAGGACAACTTCATACTTTTTCCTTGGCTAATTTTCTGTATGAGTCTCAGAGTTATTTTCTGTTTGGGCTAGCTTCAAAGAGCTATCTTCAGATCTCTACCTCCTAAGTAGCTGTGATTATCCGTGGCATGTTCTTAAGTCATTATTATTGAGTGTTCAATAATATTTTGATATTTCATTTCTAAACCAATTCAGAATAAACAACTACTTATTGGGTAAAACTTTATTTTGCAACAGAAACTGTAAGGACCCTTACTTTACTATCAATTTTCAAAGGTATTGCTAGTATAATTCCTTGTCTTACAAGCAGAAAAATTACATAAACATCCCTATCTTAACCATCTCATTTTCAACAGTATACAAACTACAATATAAACATTCATCTTGCAGAAATCACACCTCTCTAATTACATATTCACCTTTGATTATTCTCCACATGATTATGAACATCCTCTAAGATAGGCTAAACTTATCCACTAGAGTCAGCCTACCACAGCAAACACATTGTAATACTTACTGAATAAGTTTGCTTGTTCTCATCCTTATCAGATTTGCAGCTACTTCAGTAAAGAGCATTTTCTGCTGCTTTGCTTGTAGAAAACATCATCCTCTTCTATTTCCCAGCAAAGAAACTGTGGATGGCAGGCTTGAGAATTGTTAAATTCAGAGGTTCTTTAGTTTTCAATTTTTCCTTTTCTTTCTTGGTAGGTGAGTTGGAATAAGAAAAAAAAATTAAGCAGTGTAATTAAATGAAAAGACATTTATTTGAAAATGTATATGTCTGAGTCAAGCAGAAAAGTTCAGATAAGTTGATGTTAGGGAAATGAACCCTAAGATATGTATTCAAATGTTTTTTCTTTCAGGTGATTGTTTCTAACACATTTATAAGATTATTTCTTTCTTGCTTTGTATGTCCCTCCCTCATGGTATAACCCCTGTTTTCACTGTATTTGAGGTTGGTATAATTTGTGGAGGGGAAGGGAAAAAATAAATCGTTTAAATAGGTATACAGGTGGATTCATTGCAACAATGAGATGTACAAGTAGTTATGTGGAAAAATGAACTTTACAACTTTGGTGGGTGGGGAGACTAGGATTGGGGTGGGGTGAGGGGAGGATGGGAAGGGATGGGAAAGGGAAACAAAGGAGGAGGCTACAATGCATGATTAGAAATGTACTTATTATCTTGCCCATGTAATTGTAACACCCTCTGTACAGTATTTTCACAATAAAAATAAAAAAGAAAGAAAAGAAAGGAAATACTACAAGTTATTGTTATTTAAATTAATTTTAAATTCAAATAGAATAGGGTTGGTTTTAGTGGTGCTTGACTTATTATTTAGAAGGCTGAAAGTTGAGGATCATAGTTTCAAGACAGAGAAGCTAAAATGGACCATGGTACTCACAGACAAGGTGAAATGGACTATGGTACCCTTACCTTCAACTAAGAACCAAAAAGCTAAAGGTGGAGCTGTGGCTCAAATGGAAGAATGCCAACCTTGAGCAAAAAAGAAAAGCAAAAGGACGTAGGTCCTGAATTTAAGTCCCAGCACTAGCACATAGATAATATATATATATATATATATATATATATATACACACACATATATATATACACACTATATGTATATATACATATATGTATGTCAATATGTAAATTACATATGCATATGTATGTATATATAATTATATAATAAATTACTTTCAAGTGTCAACTATATACAAGCAAGCATTTAGTCTTGCTCTTATATACAGAATCATACACAATTATGAATCTCTGTGATTTATAGGAGCCGGCATATATAGAAATGTAAATGACTAGATTAGGAAATTAATAGAATGATTTTTGTTATAGAATAGACTGTATGCACAAGATTAGGCAAATGATACTAAGTCTTTTCCCAAAACATTGAAAGAAAAAGCATTATAGTACAAGAAATCGCATTTAGATATGGACTATGCCACTCAGTAAACAGGTTGATCAGGAAAATATGATAGCTATATGCATATAAATATGCATATGTGTGTATAAACATGCACAGTGGAATTTTATTTATCCATTAGAAAGAATGATAATGCATCATTTGCAAAGAAAGGAAAGAAATTGGGGAAAATCATGTTAAGTGAAATATGGGAAGAAAGTAAAACCCAGGGAGATATGTTTTCTGTTATATAGGAAGGTAGACATGATCAGGATCCATACACTATGCACACTTTGGGGTGGAATCCAAGTATACACCTAGTTATGAACTGAAATATGGTTGGTTCAGAGAAGAATTTAAATAATGTAATTCCTTAGACTAGCTAACTAACCTTCCAACAAAATAAACACCAGGAATCAAGTACTCAGAGGTAGGGCTGGGATCAAGGTAAGGAGAAATATATATATGAAGGAATAAAGTGGGGATAAATGCAATGATCTAACTTAATGCATATCCCACCAAATGAAGAAATTGAGGAAAAGGTGGTAGTGAGAGCACTGGGGAAAATTATGAAAGAGGTGACATTGATCAAGATTCAATGTACTCATGTACTCATGTATTGAATGTCAACTCCTATGTACAAGTTGAAATCAAAATAAACTTTAAAAGCCCAATATTCGGTATGCTTATGGGAATATTACAGTGATGGTGGTTCTCTGACTAACTAACCAAGAATGAAGAGTTCAAGAAAGTAAGTAGCAGAAAGGAAATCATGTTCAGCTGGGGAAGAGGTTTAAGATGGGGCAGATTAATTAAAACAGGAAGGGATAGCAAATACAATCATAATATTAATGATACATATGTAAAAATGGAACCAGGTAACTTGGAGGATGGGTAGTGTTGGGAAAGATGGGGTAGATCAATGTAACACTAATCAAGATGCATTATATTAATAAACTAATTGAATTGAAACCTCTTTGCACAACAACTTTATGATAAATACAAATGAATGGAAACAAACACAAGAATTGAATTTGTATTCCATTTCTTATAGCACAAGTAATATATAGTAAGCTATAATTTGGACAAAATACAAAATTAATAAATTACATGACAAAATAGGAAACTGGAAATATGAGTAACATTGCCTTTGGAAATATACATGCCTTCTACATTTCAAAAATATCAATATTCTGATTACTTCGATTTTCTTTTGAAAATAAAGTGATCTATAAACTTTGACACACTATTATCATAATGTTTAATGGTACATAATTTAGCTAGATTTCCTAAGTAAACCATTGTTATTTATCTTATATTATAAAATATAAGGAACTGTTATGACACCACTATACTGTAACACAGATACTGAAGGTTCGCTCTTAAATCGCTCCACAGGAGACTGTTACATATAAGCTGCTACAAGTTGCAAAATCCCAAATATAAGTAAAAATTCCTTAGAAGGAAATGGTAGGAGGACAATTATTATCTTTCACAATCAATATCAGCCTTGGACATCCTGAAAGAGAGTAAGTCAGAGACAAATGTGTTTGTTTCACCAGGCCTCTACTTCCAAACAAGAAGTGTTGGAAAGACCCATCATGGCAACCTACTACTAAAAGCCAGACCACTAGATAGTCAGATCCTCTAAGACTCATACATGGAAAACTATCTCTTACCTGCATGCTCTTCTTTTCACCAAAGAAACAGTGCCTTTAGTAATTTATGTTTTTTGAATTTAGATAATGAATGAACATTTTTCATACAAATCAAGTTTGAAATACCTTTGATCTATTTTCCCATGCTTAAAACTAGCAATACAATAAATAATAGTAGCCACAACTTGGAACTTTTCTGCATCAATGGAAAAACAATCTTGAAAAAATGGATTCTGGAAAGAACCGATTAAATCCAGGGATGCGTCTATTTTCCACACAATTGTTCAAGTGGAAGGAAGGCCAACATAGTTTCATTTAAAGTAAGAATTAGTCAAAGGTCTTCACATCCACACTTAAAAAATATTATATTTGTTTTAAACTTGCTGATTGTACACTAGGTAGACTTTGTAGACTTGGTTATTGTTGACAGACAAAATCTACTTGAGTGAGACATAGGAACCTTAAGCAAGACTTCCTGATAAAGCACATAGTGAGTTAGAAGAGGAAACCATAGTCAAAAAATGAAACTTACATTTTGTTGGTCACAGCGCATGAACTCAGGGAGTGAGTACTGTCCTTCAGCTCTTTGGTTCAAGGCTAGCCCTCTCCAACTTTGGTACAGAGTACCACTTCTGATTTTTTGTTGGGTAACTAGAGAGAAATCTCATAGACTTTCTTCTCAGGCTAGCTTAGAACCCCCATCCTCAGATCTCAGTCTCCTGCATATGTAGGATTGTAGTTATAAGCCACCAGTAGCCATCACCCCCAAACGGAAACGTTTGAGATTCTAGTAAGTTCAATTTTCAGTGGAAACCTCAAAAAGTATGGCAAGGAAAGACCTCCTAGAATTGTTCTTGCGACTAAAGAATTGAAGCTACAGAGTGAGCAACCAGGAAATTGTCTGTTAGTATAGATGCAAGTATAGAAGGGTGCCATTAATTTCAGTTACTTTTTTCAATATGATGATCTTCAGTACAAACCTGAACTTGTTGTCACAATGCATCTACCTCTTGGCATGAGCTGAGCCTGGGCCTATTCTACCTCAAATGCAAGAGATGCAAAAGAATAGCTCACAGTTTTGGAATGAGTTTCATCAGTGTACACCAAATATGCATATACTTCAGTCGAGTTGACCATGCAGATGAATCCGTTTTTCTAACCTTCTTCCATCTTCTATCATTCAACAGCTTTTGATGAATCTCATTTTGTACCTCTTTATTCAACTTTTCAAGATAATTTCTTATTCAGCTTCTAAAATTGTCTTTTCCTCCAATTGTTGCCTTCTTAACATTGCCTCAAATTATAAACTATATATGATTGTCCTGTATGTGTTCACTGATATATTTAAATTTTGGTCTACCATCCACATATTATAGGATATCTTTAACCTGCTGTAACTTCTCTGAAAATCATTATGGAGGTTCCTCACAAAAGCAAAAACACAATGCCATAAAACCAAGTGAAATTAGGATTGTGTATATCCAAAAGTATTTTTGAAATGAAATAGTAGAAGCATTCACTTCTCTTATATCCCAGTATATGTTTATAGCTATGAATATCACATTTTCTTTATTCCCTCTTTCTGGTACACCTAGGTTGACTGCAGAGATTGATTGTTATGAATACTCCTGCCATGAACATGGATATTCATGTTGAATCATATTCCTTCAATATGTATCCAAGTTATTGTAAAGGTCATTAAAATATGTGTCTTTTTTGGCATTGTGTAATCTTCCATTCTGAGCTCCTTATGGGTTGCACTAGTTTATAATGCCACACAACTGAATATTCCTGATTTATTTCAACCTCTCCAGCATTTGTTTTTATTTGTTTGAGTTGTGATAAGTATTCTGATGTGTAATATGGAATCTCAGTGACTTTTTGAAACATATTTCCTTTGTGGATAAGAATTTCAAATATTTCATTTATTTATTAAACATTTACATTTGTAATACATTCCTAATCAGTGACTTTCTTTTTTTTTTGTTATCTGATCAATTTTTAAGTTTTAGAATTTGTGATTTTTTTTCCATTCCAACTATTCACCTTAGTAAAAAAAATTATCACTACAGTGGTGCACAATTTACTAAAATCAACCGATTGTACATTTATAACACTGTTTTTGTTTTTGTTTTTTTTTACAACCAGGCAATTATTTCAATAACTTCTTTCACTAGAAAGATAGATTGAAAGGATAGTACCTCATATTAGCCCTAAGCTAATCTCAGAATTACCAGTCACAGGGAAGGCCCCAAGAGTTGGGCTAAGTAAAATGCACTTACACAGTAAAACAGCATTTAAAGTGATCAAAGGGCTTCATAATTTTTTTAAAAGTCACCACCTTCAACAAGCAAATGGTGCAGTTCACAAGCAGACCATAGGAATCTGAACATCAAGAAGATCAAAGGATAAAAGTATACAGAAGGGGGCTGGGAAGGTGGCTCAGTGGTAGAGCGCTTGCCTTGCATTCCTGAGGCCCTGGGTTCGATTCCTCAGCACCACATAAGAAAAAAGAAAAAAGCTGGAAGTGGCGCTGTGGCTCAAGTGGTAGAGCGCTAGCCTTGAGCTGAAGAGCTGAGGGACAGTGCCCAGGCCCAGAGTTCAGGCCCCACAACCGGACCCAAAAAAAAAAATTATACAGAATGACAACTTTAGAACGTTGACTCAGAATTGGGGGCGGGGGGACAACCACTAGATACCAAAACTCAATGCTGAAGGGAAGAAGTGTTTTACCCCAAACTTCATCAGTGTCTGATTCTCTCACACCACACAGACACAGACACACACACGAACACACACAGACACACACAGACACACACAGACACAGCCACACACACATACCCCTCGTGTACACAGAGAACCCTAGGGGGAGTTGTTTCTGGGACAGTGAAGCTTTTTTATTCTTCCTTTTAGATAATCAAATGTGATGTTGTGGTTGGCTTCACAGCCACCCCACACCTGAGCAGGAGCGAAAGGATTCCTGAGACTGCAGGATGGACTTGTGTACCCCTGGCTTCCTGTGTACGAATGTAGTTGGTGGTCCCCTAGGCCAAGCTGAACAGGGGGTACAGTTTGGCTGGAGGATGGCACCCCAGAGCTCTGCATGCATGCATGGGAAGCCCTGTGAGCATGTCTGGGATGGCCTTTCAGCAGTGTGGAGAAGTTGACACCTGTAGTTGGACATGGCAGCAGGCAGGAGAATAGCAGGAATCCTAAAGACAGGGAGGCACAGGAGTGAATGTGCTTTTCCATGGAGAAGTCTAGACTACACGAATGAAGTTCCCAGCCCACACAAGATGGCCACCGCTCATGTCCCCAGATGCCCTATCTGGTCTTGTTCACAAAGCCTGGTCCTGATCCAGAGCTGGAACCTCCCCGGCAGTCCTGGGCTCAGTGCCGCAGGAGCAGTGAACTCCAGATGTGCTTCCTATGCCCAGTCATTGCAACTCAATGATTATAGTCACAATTCTTCTTTCCCTGGTATCCTAGTTTCTGCTACTCTGTTCTACTACCCATAATTCATAGTACCATGGCTTTAGCCACCTGATTCCCTGACATCCCTGACACTGATACTCCATTCCCTAAGTAAAAAAGGGCAGAGTGGGCACAGCCAGTCGACTTTGGTACTCCTGGCATCTTGCAGGCACATTGGGACCAATTATTCCTCAGGTATTTAACATGAGCTACTAACTGCAGGTGGAAAGGAAAAAGGTTATACCAAGGTGACTTAAATGTTGCTAGGAAAAGAAGGCCTTAAGGTAAAAGTTAATGAGAAGAGAAAATTTTACAAAGAATATTGGGGATGATGAAATAGGTTAAGCTTAGTCTCATACTAGTAATCTGATTTATTTTATGACACAGATATATAAATCTTGCATTTTAAAAATTGATGAAGATGCATATATGTGGTACTTATATTAATTTATGGAATAGTTGCATATAATTAATGCTATTCAATATTTTATGTTCTATGATAGTTAACTCATGAGTCTACCATTGTCAATATGAATTGAGCTATTAACAAATGGAATTTCACTGTCAAAAAATACAAGGAGATTACTGGTGCTAGTACCGAAATGAAAGCTAGTAAAACTGAATAAAGCTACAAGTTTGAAAGGAGAGGGTAGTGTTAAGGACTTCTTCACCATGGAATCTGGGAAGACTAGAATGTGTTTTCTTGAATTACTTGTTTTTTTAACCTTGTTAGAAATCAGAACATTATTATTTATTCTTGCTTTTTGGGACCTTTTTAGTGAATGGTTTACAAAAAATTATCAACATGACTTTGAAAATTCACTGATGTTAATTATCAGATGAACATTATATGCAAAGCTGCCCTGAGATTCAGGCAGGCTGGATTCTTTTTCTATTAAATTAATGAAATAAGCTTAGTTTTAAATGGATGGACAGTCCATGACATTTGTTCCCAAACAAGAAAAGATACAGGAGAAAATAAAAGAGAAAGGAGACCCAAGCCTCCTGAAATTAGTGGAAATATATAGAAATATAATTTAAAAATTCATGGTTCAAAGTAAACCCTGGCAGGAAAATCTGTGAGACTCTTATCTCCAATTAACCACCAGAAAGGAGGAAGTGTTCCTATGGCTCAAGTAGTAGATGCCTCCCCTTGATCTGAAGAGTTCAGGAACATGTTAACACTCAGGCACAGAGTTCAAGCCCCACAAATGACAAAAAGGAATTAAAAAAAAATTAAAGCATCAAACAACCTGAAGATGTTGTCCAGAGTAAAGAGTGTGGCCTTATGCATTTACATGACTTAGTCACTTGCAACCTAATTTATCAGGTGAGGGTTGGTGATTTGTGTGTATGCCAAAACCTGCAAAACTATTTTGCACTTTACCAAGGAAGGAGGGATTGGAGGAAGGGGAAAGGTGTTTGGCGGTCTTTCCTTTTGGTTCAGTGGTTGTTTTCTGGAGTCAAATTCAGAGAAATTTCCTTGCTAATCCTACTTGCATGGGGAACTAAGGAGCTATGCCCTGGAAGTGGACTTTGTCCTGTCCTTGGCCTGGTTCCAACTGCCACTGGGTAATTGAAGTCCCACTTCAGGACCAAGATGCCTTGAAGACAACTTATTCACCGGGCAGGTGGACCTAACCATAGCCAGAAAGGCAAAAAGTGCCATGTCAAGGGCAGCACATGAGATCAACACATGAGACCAGACAGAGATTTTTTTGTCATTCTCATTTTGTATTACCACTTTGATTCTACAAAATAATGTGTTGATTTTAACACCTCTCACCTCTCCCCCCGCATTGGTAAAGCTCACAAAAATCCTTCTTC